>NW_022437077.1:899652-966383 GCF_009761245.1 Sapajus apella
TGTGGAGGCTGAGGCAGGAGAATTGCCTGAACCCAGGAGGCGGAGGTTGCGGTGAGCCGAGATCGCGCCATTGCACTCCAGCCTGGGTAACAAGAGCGAAACTCCGTCTCAAAAAAAAAAAAAAAAAAGACTTAAGAGTAAACTTTACTGATTCTCTTGCTCACCTGTGCTTCTTATATCCCTTTTTTCTTCCCACATTTATTTTCTCTTTGAATGTATTTTCTGCACCAGTGGTTTCTCAACCAGAGATGATACAGCACCCCCTCCAATTGTGGGGCTGTTGTGTATTGTCACAGGAAGGAGAAATGCTGCTGGCATTTAATGGATGATGGTCAAGGACACTAAGCAACCTGTAACGTGTGGAACAATGAAGAATTGTTCCACCCTAAATGCCAATGGTACCCTGTTGAGAAAGGCTAGTCTATGTGGACAGTGCATTCTAAAGTTTTTGAATCTGTTTTTGTGTCTTTAAATGTCTTTATGATGCCCTCACATTTGCTTGCAGTTTAGCTGGTTAAAGAATGTTAAAAAAAAAAAAAATCTTAAAATTATACTTAATAGAGCAAGAAAAAAAAACTTCACAAGTCAGGCGGCCTCCGGAACCACAGCAGATTCAGAGAGACTTCAGGGATGCCTCATGCTCAGAGCAAATTTATAGACAAAAAAAAAAAAAAAAAAGAAAGTGACCCACAGAAATCGGAAGTGAGGTAAAGAAACAGCTGGGTCGGTTACAGGTTGGCATTTGCCTTATTTGAACAGAGTTTGAACACTCAGCAGTGTATGAGTGATTGAAGTATGGCTGCTGGGATTGGCCAAGGCTCAACTACTGTTACAGATGCATACTCCTAAGGCAGGTTTTCAATCATGTCTATCAAGTTAGGTTATGGTTAGTTCACAAGGACTCAAATACAGAAGTACAGAGTCCTTCTCAGGCCATATTTAGTTCATTTTAACAAAAATCGTAAGCTCACAAGTATTTTCACCAGAAAACTTTAAAGATGTTATTCTGTTTTCTTACCATGTTGCAGATGGAAAGTCTGGTATCAATCTTATTCCATCCTGCATAATTTTTTTCACTCCGAAAACAGTCAGAGTTTCCTCCTTATCCTTAGTGTCCTGAAATTTCATCATGGTTTACTTAGATGTCAGTCTTTTCACATTTATCCTGTAAATATTCACTGGTTCCTCTCAATATGAGTATTTCTAATTTCTAAGGAATTGTCTTAAATCTTTACCTTGTTTTAGGCATTCTTCTTCCTTAGTTTTCTTCTCTCCTCTAATTCACATAAAGAAGATAGTGGAAACCGGGCGCGGTGGCTCAAGCCTGTAATCCCAGCACTTTGGGAGGCCGAGGCGGGTGGATCACGAGGTCAAGAGATCGAGACCATCCTGGTCAACATGGTGAAACCCCGTCTCTACTAAAAACTACAAAAAATTAGCTGGGCATGGTGGCACATGCCTGTAATCCCAGCTACTCAGGAGGCTGAGGCAGGAGAATTGCCTGAACCCAGGAGGCGGATGTTGCGGTGAGCCGAGATCGCGCCATTGCACTCCAGCCTGGGTAACAAGAGTGAAACGCCGTCTAAAAAAAAAAAAAAAAAAAGAAGATAGTGGAACTTTTACATCTGTCGTTCATGTCTCATAACACTTTGTTCATTCTTTCCATCTATTTATTGTTTGGTACTGCATTCTGAGAGAATTACTTAGCATTGACAGTCTGGTTCACTGATTTACTCTCCAATCCATTTTGCTATTCAACCCATCTGTTGAGATTTTTATTTCAATAATAAAATTTTTTAATTTATAAAACCTCAATGCATTTTTAATTTTTTTAAAAAGTGAATGCAGTAGGTTCTGCCATTTGTCCAAGATATATAATAATACTTATTCCATGGTCTGGTTCTATTTGCTCTCTTTATTTCCTCAAGTGTCAGTTCTTTGGTTTGTTACTTTTGATGTTACTGTTTCGTGTGTTGGGTTTCCCAAATATCTGGTGACTCTTGTCTATGTTTTTATTTTGAAGTTTAAAATTTCTTGTCAGCCTGTCTGAAAGTGCTTTCTCTGTTCACCACAGTCTAACTCCAGGGATGGTAATATAAATTATTTTCTGAACTTGGAGACCTCCGTTTCTCAACCCACCCACTAGGATACAGTATTTGCATTCAGACTTATTGCTGTCATCTGTGGGGAGACACTTATGTAACTTACTATTTAGCCAAAGCAGGGTGGATGCAGGGGAGCTGGTCACCATGCCTGACTGCTTCTATTGCACCACTCCACATCAATCCCCCATCTCCCCCTCCTCTCGGCTCTAGGTACCTGCCACCTACCCTTGGAATGACACCCATTATTTACTGCCTTGGTGTGTTTTAGGCTGTTTTTACTTCTCTTTCATTTCATTTTTTGTAGTTTCTAAACCACTGGAGGCATGTCTTCCTGATTTTCCTGTGGTTTCGGAACACACACACACACATTTCTGTTATTTCTAGATATTTAGAGGTGGGGTGAGGCTGCTATTAAGTGTTCCATCTGCCATCTTGACCCAATCATCCATCTATCACTTATATGAGAAAAAAATGGTAATAGCTACTACTGGGACCCTCTTCTGTTTCAAAACAGCTGTGTTTCTGCTGTGACTTGGTGTCCTCTGGCTGGTCCTCCTTTTCTTTCCAAAAGAATTTACAGGAAAGCCAGGCCTGCCTTTGTGGGAAGGCAGCCACAGTAGAAAGACTGACTTAGCATAAAGAGCAAGGCAGAGGGGACAGAGCAGAGGCTAAGGAGTCAGATAGGCCAATTGCTAGCTCCGTGACCCTGAGCAGTGGTTGCATTAGCAGCAATAGTAGTGGTAATCTATTAAGTAACAAGCATGTACTGAGTATCTGCTTATGTCCCAGGCAATATGCTATATGAACTGTCATCCCTGATGCATCCTGGAGGTGGGATTATGATTATCCCTTTCGTACAGGTGAGAAAAGAGGCCAGAGGGGTGAGTCTCAACCTCATCATCTGTTAAACAGGAATGATAAGCCCTACCACTCAGTTTCATTATGGCAATCAGCATTAACATAACGCCAGGCACGTATTGTACACTAAATACCTATTTGCCGAATAGGCAAACTGTAATATATGTAAAATACCTGGCACATACATAGTAGGTATTCATTAAGTGGAAGCGTATTACCATTATTATCATTATCCTTATTATTAGCATTCACTGAGATAATGACATTCAAGGATTTTATGTTCCTGGCTTCAACTATGGAAGAACACCACCACCCCTCCCACCTCCAGATCTATGACATGGGCTGATTTATAACTTTGCTGAGGCACGAATTTGAACTGCAAGGAGCAAGGCTGGTGAGTGGGAGTGGAAATGTGCCCAGCATCTGTCTTCCAAAATGGCTTTATGTTTGTAATATACGACGCCAGTTAACCCTTACCACCACCCCAAAAGGCAAGTGTCATTATTCCAGTTTTATAGGATGATAAACCTGAAGAAATTGCAAGCTATGAGAGTCCTAAACAGGGCAGTGGTTTAGGACTCCAGGCTAAGCAGTCGGATGGACGGATATGGTTCTTTCTGACTCCAGAAACAAACTCTCTGGGCCTCAGTTTCTTCTTCTGTACAATGGGCCTTACAGTGACACTTGTCAACTCAGTTGGAATTCTACTCATCACTCATCCTTCAATGCCTAGTACAAATGCATTGTGCCACTTCCAAGGATTAGAATCATTCAGGCTGAATTGTCCCCACATGTCCTCACATTCCACCACCTCCCCGGCCCTTCATTCATCAAAAGCATCACATATTGCTAAGAATCAGCTGATTGTACACGCATCTGCTCCCACAACCAAACGGAAAGCATGGCTTATAAACAGCAAATATTATTAAGAGAAGCACAGGAGATGACAATGAGGCGACTTCCCCAAATCTTAGAAATGAGGCTGACCTCTGATAATGAAATGCTTTGTAAAAATGGGATGGAAATAGAGAAATATGATGTCCCGTGTTCCAGTGACTAAGCTGCTGACTCTCAGCTCCAGACCCACCTTTCCACACCCTGCTCTGTGGTGCTGGAGCTGGAATGCAGAAAAGCTGCGCTTCTGCTTCACCAGCAGCTCTTGGTCTCTGCTAATGGGGGTGCTCAAGGGGCTACAAGTCTAGAAGAGGAAAGGGACTTGCTCTTTCCTGTTTGCTTTTTGTGGAATTCTTTTGAGCATCCCTTATTCACCTTGGCAACAGCAGTGCAGTGTCTTCTTGCAACACCAGCTGAGTCCAGTTTGCAGGTTTCTTCAAAACTTGCAGACCAGTTTCTGAGTCTTCATAATTCCAATGTCTTTCCTTTGTTCCTTTCAGCCCTAGAGGAGGTAGATGCTTTCTGCAGTTGCTACCCCCATGAGACCTTAGAGTTCTTTTGATCCTTTCCAGGGACCTACTTAACAACTTTATACCCAGTTAACAATTCTTTATATTGACTTCTGTCTGTTAAAAGAAATGGTGTGGTTTCTCTCTCCTGACTCAGCCCCGATTGACACATTCCCTTGAAGAAGCAGAACGTCCCCTGAGACAAGAAACCTAAATAAAGACATAAAATCTTCAAAGAAAGATCAATGTCCTTCAGAAAAGCCTTTGTCAGCCATAGGTGCCTGGCCCAGGGAGGGTCAGAAAATAAACCCCAGGATGACATTCTCAGCAGTGACAAGAGAACAGACCATCGCTATTGATAGCCTGAATGACTGTAAAGACCTCTGCTATAGACCGAATAGCCGCTCCCTGCGCCCCTGTCCCCCCACCCATTCATATGTTGAAAACTAATCCCCAGTTTGATTGTATTTCGAGTGGGGCCTTTAGGAGGTGATTAGGTCATGAATGTGGAGTCTTCATGAATGGAATTGGTGCCCTTATAAAAGAGACTCCAGAGAGCTCCTTTCCCCATCTGCCATGTGAGGGGACAGTGAGAAGATGGGCCTCTGTGAACCAATAAGGTAGCCCTCATTAGACGTTAAATCTAATGACGCTTTGATCTTGGACTTCCCAGCCCCCAGAACTGTGAGAAATAAACATGTGTTGTTTATAAGCCACCGGTCTAGGTATTTCGTTGTAGCAGCCTGACCAGCCGAAGGCAACCTCTACTCGAGGATAAAACCACCCATTAGCGTCTGCAACCAGCTGCATTTCTTGCTTCTCTGAGCACAGGAGCCCTTGGATGGTCAGGCATAGCCTGGATGAGCAAAGCGAACTGTTAGTCTTACACAGGTTTGGGGAAGAATTTGTTTTGGGATGAGGTTGGTTTCTAAGCAGAGAGAGGGGTGACACCAGCCTGAGAAACACTCAATGCAGTGAATCCGCTGCCACTTGGCTGATTTTCAAAGCACATACTATCAGCGATTGGTTGGTTTCAGACACAGATTCGGTGAGATGAGCTGCCGTTAACCTATTAGGTTTAAGACCATTTCTTGTGGTGACTTATTACTAAGGTCATAGAACAACCAGTCTTTTCCTATGAGGGTGGGGGCTCTTTAATATTCACATCCCACTTGGACTTCTTGGTTCTATCTTTGTATTCCACAAGCTAATCTCAACACAATCTGGTCACAGCAACCAACCAGATCTTTTTCAAAACTTAAATCAGATTTTGTCATTCCCCTGTTTACCACCTTCCAA
Organism: Sapajus apella; assembly: GCF_009761245.1. Taxonomy (NCBI): domain Eukaryota; kingdom Metazoa; phylum Chordata; class Mammalia; order Primates; family Cebidae; genus Sapajus; species Sapajus apella. Next base: position 905,318 of record NW_022437077.1, read on the forward strand.
TGGATTCCTGTTATACGTAGCATAAAGCTAAACTTCACTGGAGGGCTAACAAGGCCCTTAGTAGCTGTCTTCTCCTTAACCCTTCTCTCTTTTCTCTTCTCTTCTTCTCCTCTCCTTTCCTCTTCTCTTTTCTCCTCTCTTCCCCTTCCCTTCCCTTCCTTTCCTTTCCCTTCCCTCCCCTCCCCTCCCCTCCCCTCCCCTCTCCTTCCCTCCCCTACCCTTCCCTTCCCTTCTCTTCCCTTCTCTTCTCTTCTCTTCCCTTCTCTTCCCTTCTCTCTGCTTTTGTAATCCAACCACCCTGGTGAAGTCATTTTTTGTGCTGTTCCTTCTACCTGGAACACCCCACCCTTTACTCCTAACCTGGAAAACTCCTATTCATCTATCAGGTCTCAATAGAATCATCACCTCCACAGAGATGAACTCCATGACGACACTCTCCTCCTGCTTTGATTGCTGGAGTGTGGGGAGGTGAGCCTCATCATTTTCCTGTAACATTTATCACAGTTTATAACTACATTGATAGATTTGTTCGCTTGTTTATATGCTGCCTGTCTCCCCTGTGTCGCTGTGAATGCCAGGAGGACAGGGACCATGTCTGTTTTGATCGCTAACATACAGCCGCTAGCTAGCAGACTGCGAGCACTCAACAAATGTTTGTGGAAAGCATAGACAGATGCTCCTGTGTAAAGGTCTTCCTGGAGAAGCCAGAGCCTCGCCACATGGTCGCTTCCCACAGCCAGCCCTCTGCAGCCAGACCCTCACTTCCTCTATCATGGCTGCCTCAGTTTTTCAATGAAGAGGCAACTGCTCTGGACAAAACAAGTCAGTTCTATAAAACTCAGGGAGGTGTCTAGTGAAGCAAAGTGACCATAGACCAGTTAAGGGACCCCCAACCTGCCCCAGGCTCTGGGTTCCAGGACCTAGCTAGAATTGAAGAGGATGGAAGCAATGGATGGTGAGACGGGGCACGGAGTCAGCAAGATTAGCTCATTCTCCCCTCCGCCCAACAACCTCTCCCCAACAAACACACCTGTTCAGGCCATTAAGACCAACGCTCATTGACTGAATACCTGCTCTGAAGTAGAAGCAGGACCTTTACTTGCTTTTCCTCATGTAACCCCTGCACCACGCCCATGAGTTAGTTCCTACTGTTACCCCAGGACCCACAGGATGGATGGCAGTATTCAGCCAGCATAGGAACACCAAGTGTTAAAATATCAAAATTCTTCCATATTCGTTGGTAAATAGTAGTTGCCTCAAACCACTTCTCCAGCAGCCCTGACCTCATCTTCCACCTCCAATCCCCTCATCTGCCCACATTCCAGTCAGTAAAAGGGAGAAAGCCTTGGCTATACTGTAGGGGAGGCAGAGGGACTGTCTCCTGGGACCCTGTGGGGTGGGGTGGGGGGCACTGTCTGTTCTGATCTGTCAGTACTGGTGCTTCCCTGGGTGCTAAATGTTTTGCATCGTTCATTAGGACCGTCTGCCTTGTCATACCCAAACAAAATGTTGTACTATGGTAATATCGTTACTATTGGACAAGCAGATACTGGGGTCCAAGATGAGCACTGGCTGGGGGCTTATCTCTGGTTCAGACAGATGCAGGGGGTTCTAAGGGCAGCCACCCAGCGCGTCTACGGCCTCCCTGAGCTTGAATACAAAAAGCAGCAAACTCACCACCAACTCAGCCTGGTTACCATTCTCAGAAGCACTGACTCCTTTCTGTGTGTCTGCTCTCAGTCAGGCTCTGTACAAGGAGACTTGCCCGGGGCCACTCCAGAAGCAAAGAAGGGGAATGTGGTCGTTTCCAGGGCACAGACCTGGAAGGTCAGAGTCCACTTGTTCAAGCCCCCGATCTGCCACTTAATAGAGGTACAGCAAATGACCTAATCTCTCTGTCAGCTTCCTCATGTGAAAAATAGAAGTCATAACAGTAATTCCTAATTCAGGTGGTTGGGGTAAAGGTTAAATTAAATGCAGTATGTAAAGTCCCTAGGAGTAAATTAATGTAAAATCCTTAAAAGAGCCCCTGCTCCCCACCCCAATAATGTATTGCTAAGTGGCAGCTGTTATTTTTATTTACTGTGTGCATTAGAAATTTTGCAAATGTCAGCCAGCTGCAGTGGCTCATGCCTGTAATCCCAAAACTTTCAGAGGCCAAGGCAGGAGGATCACTTGATCCCAGGAGTTCAAGACCAGCCTGGACAACATAATGAGACCCCATCTCTACAAAAAAAACTTTAAAATTACCCAGACATGGTGGCGTGTGCCTGGGTACTCGGGAGGCTGAGGCAGGAGAATTGCTTGAGCCCAGGAGGTCAAGGCTCTAGTGAGCCATGATCGCGCCACTGCACTCCAGCCTGGCCACAGAGCAAGACCCTGTCTCAAAAAAAAAGGAGAAAAGAAAATCTTCAAATCTCATTGCTTTGCCAATGCCGCCCCTCCACACACACCCACCTACCCACACCCACACCCACGCACCCACATCCTGGCTTGATGTTGGAAGGTGGCTTCCGATGCCAGGAGAGGGCGCTGTTCTCCCGCAGGTGACTTGAGCACGCCCTCCCAGGGCTGACAGCCTCAGCTCACCAAGAAAGTCCGACCCCTTCCTGGGCTCCACTCACACGAATACACCAAACCCGCCCCCTCCCCTCCCCCCCAGTTCCTGGAAGAACATTCTTCGCAAATTAAGTTATCGTGAGTTATGTGAACCCCTAGCCTGCAAGCACTGGTGCTAGACTGGCTGTCTGCCTCCTGCCCTTTTGCTTCCCGTTTCAAGAACCAAGTCACCATGAATTTTCTTAATGATACTTTATTCGCCTGTTTTAGCCATTTTTCTCCTCTTTCTGTCTGAGGCAGGGAGTGGTCTTGAGGGAGACAGCGCGCTATTGCAGAAAAGACAGAGGCCTTGAAATTAAGTAGAGCCGGGTTTAACTACTGGCGCTACCACTCAACCAGGTAACCGAGGGCAAATGTCTAAAGTCGTTGTGCCTCAGTTTCCTCGTTTGTAAAATAACGGTGATAGCAGTATGTGCTTCATAGAAACATGAGGATCAAATGAGATAAGTCATGTAAAGACCTTAATACATTGTCTCATCTATATCCAGGATTAATAAGTGTGAAAAAAGAATGAAGAATGAATGGTCAGTAGAATCTTGTTTCCACTGAGTAGTATAAAGAGAAAGACGTGCGCTTTGAAGTAAGACTGACTGGGTAGCAGCCAGGCTGTGGTCTCTTAGCAAGCTTTTCACATCTCTAATCCTCAATCTTTCTCATCTGCAAAATGGGCACACTAATATGCCATAGAAAGTTGAGTTTTAAGTGTGATAGTGTGTATAACAGCCTCCAGTGTAACTCTCGGCACATAGTAAAACCATGAAAAATGCTAGTTCTATTTCTTTTAGCAGGTAAATGAAGGTTTTGAGATTTATGAGCTACCATGTGGAAATCCTTTCGGGATGGGTATAGTGGCTCACACCTGTAATCCCAGCACTTTGCGAGGCTGAGGTGGGCAGATCAGTTGAGGTCAGGAGTCTGAGACCTGTCTGGCCAACATGGTGAAGCCTTGTCTCTAATTAAAAAAAAAAATAAAAAATTAGCTGGACATGGCAGCAGATGTCTGTAAACCCAGCTACTCAGGAGGCTGCGGTGGGAGAATCGCTTGAACCCAGGGGGTAGAAGTTGCAGTGAGCCGAGATTGCACCACTGCACTTCACCGTAGGCAACAGAGCAAGACTCCATCTAAAAAAGAAAAAAAAGTATTTTGGTGTGTTGGCAGGGATTGTATTTGACAACAATTCTATGTGAGAAAGGTCATGATTCATCTGTGTTTAGAAACATTTAAGTATGAATGAAGTTCATAGAGACCTTCCATGTACCCATAGATCATTTTTGTTTATTCAGTGAGGCAACCATTATTTTACATGGTCAAAATAAGATATTGACCCATATTATGCACTGGAATAGATATGTTCTAGGTAGCAGAGATACAGCTATGAACAAGACAGACAACTCTTTGCCATCGTGGAGCTTACAACTGTTGTACCAGTCATAAAACAAAACGAAACAAAATATTAGGATGACATGCAGTGCTAGGGAGAAGATTAGAGCAGGTAAAGGGAAGAGAGGGATGGAGGGGCTGGATGATAGGAGATAGAGCTGTCAGGGAAGACTTGGAGGAGGAGGTAACAGAGCCTGAATAAAGTGAAGATGGAATCCACGTGATGAGGAGGGGAAGAGCGTTCCAAGAGAAGAAAGCGCAAGTGCAAAGGCACAGAGATGAAAAGAATGGTGTTCACAGAATGGGAAGTTAGCATGTAGACACAAACAGTAAGTGACCAGGAGAGCAGGAATAGATTGAATCTAAGAAGTAAAGTGCCAGATCATCTAGGATCTTGTAGACCATTGTAAAGATTTTGTTTCTAAGCTGCCCACCGCTCTAAAGATGGGCCATATTGGCTGGGCGTGGTAGCTCAAGCCTGTAATTGCACTTTGGGAGGCTGAGGGAGGCAGATCACTTGAGGTCAGGAGTTGGAGACCAGCCTGGCCAATATGGTGAAACCCCGTCTCTACTAAAAATACAAAAATCAGCCAAGCGTCGTGGTGCAGACCTGTAGTCCCAGCTACTTGGGAATCTGAGGCAGGAGAATCACTTGAACCTGGGAGGCAGAGGTTGCAGTGAACCAATATCTTGCCACTGCACTCCAGCCTGGATGACAGAGAGACTCTGTCTCAAAAAAGAAAAAAAAAAAAAGTCAAATGATTTAGAGAACTAAGAGGGGTAGATAATTCATTCACACAATAAGTACTTAAGGATGGCCTACTATAATTTTACAATTTTGTAATTTGCAATTTATTGAGCACTTACATGCAGACATTCTGCTAAGTGTTATACATTTACAGTGATCTCACTTCTCACAATAATCCATTAAGGCTGGTATTGTTATTCTCCCTATTGTAAACATGAGGAGAAGGCTCAGAGAGATCTAGTAACTTACCCAGGGACACACAGCTGGTAAATAACACAAAGGTCTATAAGGTTACAAAACTCAGAATCTCTACCTTGCTGTCCCATGTACCAGACACAATTGCATCTGTGTAATCATGACATTCAGCTGCAGGTACTCCTCCTATTTGATCCCAGCCTTAAAACAGGGCACCTGAACTTAGTTGCCCAGTGGGAGCAGCTGAGGTGGAGAAGAGGGATCTGGAACTGTGCACTCCTGTGCAGTCTTGGTGGAGCTGTCAATCAAGTGTCTGCTCTTCTTTTCTAAAGTGTGGATGTGTTACCAGAGCTCAGCCAATCGAACCCTTGCTCCAGGCGCTTTGACTCATCAAAGAAAGCTCTGGTCAAGAAAGGAGAGAAAAACATGGAATTGATTCACTTGCCAGCCTAAACGCTCAAAGCATCTCTGCTTTCTGTTCTTTTCTAAACCTGATTCTCCAGCTTCCTGTTACCTCTGTGAGTTAGACACTAGCCTGCCAATAACATCCTTTTTGGGTAAAGTTAGCCAGAATTGATTCCTAAGACTTGAAATCAAAGAACCTGTACTGGCAATATCAGGGGAAAAAAAATGACACAGTCTTGTAACGCTAAAGTGAGTGATTCATGCTTTGGATAAATGTGTATTAAGCAGGGCCAGGACTAGCATGAAGCAAAGTGAGGCACCCAGGGTACAAAATTGAAGGCTTTCGTCCTCAGTGTTGTTTGAGTGCAGGGTTTGTTCTAACAGCCCTCCCTGCTATCAAAGTCAGTAATAAAAGGAACAGAAAAGATCATTTCTCTTTCACATAAGAGTATGAAATGAGTGTCCCAAGTCGGCAGGTAGCATTTGGCAACTTCTGTGCTGTGGCTCTGCCTCACCATCATCACAAGGTCAAGGCTGGGGCCAGCCAGTGAGAAGGAGAAAAAGTTACCCCTGCCAGGGCTTTAGTAATGTCAGCTCTTTTTTTCTTTTTTTTGAGACGGAGCCTCGCTCTGTAGCCCAGGCTAGAGTGCAGTGGCATGATCTCAGCTCACTGCAGCCTCCCCCTTCCAGTTTCAAGCAATTCTCCTGCCTCCTGAGTAGCTGGGATTACAGGCGCGTGCCACCACGCTGGCTAATTTTTGTACTTTTAGTACAGACGGGGTTTCACTATGTTGGTCAGGCTGGTCTCAAATTCCTGACCTCGTGATCCGCCCGCCTTGGCCTCCCAAAGTAGTGGGATTACCGGCGTGAGCCACCGTGCCTGGCCGAGTATCAGTTTCTTTATCTGCAAAGGGACAGCTGAATACACAGTCCCAGGATTGTTCTAAGAATCTGCTAGACGAATGATTAAAGTATAAACTTTGGAACCCAACAGGCAGAGGTCGGCGTCTTGCTCTGCCCCTCACCAGCTGCAACATCTCGGACCCTCTCTGAGCCTCAGTTTCCTCCTGAGGGAGATCAGGATGCTCCCTCCATTGCAGGGCTGCTGTGAGCATGAAGGGAGACAGCAGGAGTGAGTGCTTGGCGCGGTGCCCGGCCTTGTTCCGATTCGCAGGTGCAGTGACGAATGCCACCTCCCACGGATCCCTTCCAACAGCACAGCTGAGTTGTACCCTTCTGCCTCTGCTCAGCGCCCACGGTCAGCCCTGGGTGCCGGTATAATTAGCTCCAACTCGGTGGTGAGCAGCGCGGCTGCTCACAGCCTCTGACACGACTGTCACCTCCCACTCAGTTCCCCAAACCACAGCGATCCCCACTGTTGAGTGTGCGGTAAGTGCCCTCTGGGCACAGGGCGGAGTGCCACCAGAGGACCGCTTACAGCTCACAACCTATGATTTGACACAGGGAACCAAAGCCTTTTCCTTCACTCTAGGACTGCATACCAAAAAGAAAAAAAAAAGTTTCGGGGGGAAAAAGAAGGCTGCCTTTTGGGTTTGCTGAAAAATCACATTCCTCCAGATCCTGTAGCCGGCTGGGGAAAGGCGTCCTGTTTCTTTAAGAGGCCTCTGCTAGAGGGGCGGGGACGGCCGGCGTTTTTCCTCTCTACCGGCAGCTGCTCCCGCCCTTTCTTGAGTGACAGACAAGCAACCCAATTAAAGAAAGAGATTTCAGCGTGACAGCGAGATGGAGCAATAGGAGCCCGGCCCGGCCTGCGCGGGGCGGGGTCCCAAGAAGGCGGGGCGGGCGGAGGCTGCTGGAGTCGCAGAGGCGAGACCCGGGAGCGGGAGCTGGGCCTAGGTCGACGAGCTGGTGAGTGAGGGGAGTGCCGGGGACCAGGGCGCGGCAGGCGGTGGAGAGGGTCCCGGCCCGAGAGACGTAGGGAAGACCGGCCGGACCGAGCGCGGCGGCCTGCATCTGCCGGGGAGGCTGAGGGGATGAGAGGGCGGGCCTGGGCTGGACCAAGCCGGTTCGTCAGGCCCCCGAGGGGTCGCGGCCCAGCAGGGGCTTCCGGACGGGAGGAGAGACAGGGTCCTGGACCCAGAAGGGGCGTCGCGTGGCGGAAGAGGGCGGGCCAGGTGGTCCGGCGCGGGGGCTGGCTGAGCCGGGCAGCGGTCGGAGGGAGAAGGAGGGAGACGTTGGGTGGGAGGATCGGGGAGGGAGGGCACGGAGAGGGCTGGGAAGGAGCGTGGGAGCGCTCGGGGCGGGCCCGCACGAGTCCGAAGCCCGGGGTCCCGCTCGACTGTGACCCCGCTGCCCGGGTTCACCAGCCCGCCCCGTGGATCCTGCCGACTCAGTAGCCCCCCGGTGCTTGTACTTTCCATCCCCAGCGCTCACCCTTCAGTTCAGGCCCCTCTCGCTTCCTGCCTGGGCAGTTGCAGTGTCTTAAGTGGTCTGCCCGCAGGCACAAGGGCCACTGTCCTGTCGGCCTTGCACCGTGCCCGGAGAAACCTTTTCTTTCTTGATTTTCTTTGTCCGAGAGTACGAGCACCGGGGTTTTTTTTTGAAACCTTTTTGAGAGGGAGTCTTGCTCTGCCGCCCAGGCTGGAGGGCAGTGGCACGATCTCGGCTCACTGTAATCTCTGCCTCCCAGATTCCAGCAATTCTCCTGCCTCAGCCTCCCAAGTAGCTGAAACTACAGGTGCGTGTCACCACGCCCACGCACCCAAAGATGTTTGTATTTTTAGTAGAGACAGGGTTTCACCGTGTTAGGCTGGTCTCGACTTCCTGGCCTCAGGTAATCCGCCTGCCTCGGCCTTCCAAAGTACTGGGATTACAGGCGCGAGCTACCGCACCCGGCCGAGAAATCTTTTCAAAATCCAGAGCAGATCTGGATATTTCGGGCATGAAACTGGCCAGCTTCCCACCCCTTTGTAGGGTCAAACCCAGAACCTGACCCAGGCCCTGGAGATCTGGTCCTGCGGACCTCTCCCAAGTCTGACTATTCCTCCCGCTTGCTGAGTGCTCTCCCCACACTGGCCTCTTTCCGTTCTTTTTACATCCCAAGCTCCTGCCTTCCTCGGGGCCTTTTATTTAGTGTTCCTTCCCCGGCTTAGTCTTGAAACTCTTCTTCAGTCTTTCAAATCTCCACTTAAGCATCGCTTCTGCAGGTTAGGCATCCCTGTCCCTGACTCTTCGACCAATACCCCACTTTATCAGCCTGGGTACTTGTCCTTCACAACACTTTCACAACTGAAGTTTTACATTTATTTACAAAAGTATTGGTATTTCTCTCTCCATGCCACCAGATTGTAAGGTCCATGAAGAAGACAGTGGCTGGTTTTGCTTCATATTGTATCTCTAGCATCTCACACAGCACCAAGCAGTATTAATATTTACCAAATAAATAAATGCAGGGTTTGAATTTGGCAAGAGGAAGGGGATGCAAATCGTGGTCACTGATATCTACCTGTAGGGGAAGGAAACTGATGTTTGGAATGCTTTTTGTGTGCCAGGCTCTATGTTAGAATGATGCTGCTAACAGAAATTTAATATGAGTTTTATATATATAATTTCAAATTTTATAGTAGCCACATTAAAAAATGAAAGAAACAGTTGAAAATAATTTTAGTAATATATTTAACATAATATATTCCAAAATTATATTATAACGTAATATAAAAACATTATTAATGGGATATTTTACATTCTTGTTTTTTGTCCTAAGTTTTTGAAACCTGGTTTGTATTTTACATGAGGGCAGCCTGTGCCACTATTCAAGTGCCTGGTAGCCACATGTGGCCAGGGATTGCGGTATTGGGCTGTACAGCATTACATACTTTATGTACCCTCTAGAGTCTTTTGAGATAACTCTTGTTATCTGCACTTTACTGATACAAATAGTGAAGCTCCTCAAAGAGGTTATCTGCCAGGGATAATTCTATAGTTCATAAATGGTGGAGGCGGGATTAGGACCTCCATCTGTTAATCTTCAGTCTGGTCTGACTATCTTTTCTTTCTTTTTTTTTTCTTTGAGACAAAATTTTGCTCTGTTGCCCAGGCTAGAGTGCAAATGGTGCGATCTCAGCTCTGCGTCCCGGGTTCAAGCGATTCTCCTGCCTCTGCCTCCAGAGTAACTAGGATTACAGGCATGTGCCACCACGCCCAACCAATTTTGTATTTTTAGTAAAGACGGTTTCTCCATGTTGGTCAGGCTAGTCTCGAACTCTGGACCTCAGGTGATCTTCCCACCTTGGCCTCCCAAAGTGCTGGGATTACAGGCGTGAGCCACCGCACCTGGCCCAGTCTGGTCCTTCTATATACCTCATGCTGACTCCAGGAGGTGCAAAGGAAATTAGAGGGTACAGGAATTCGGGACCAAACTTCTTTAAAAACTTCAGTGTACAGCATATTCTAGCTTGTTCTGTGTTGAGATAATGTGTCCAGATGTAGCAGTACCACCTGCCAAGGTGGCTCAGCAGCAAGCATATTTGATGCAGTTGAAAGAAACGCTGCAAGGCAAGTTCTTTGACCCAGTCACCACACCTCAGCCTAGCCTGGACTTAGTCTGGTCCCAGGACCTGGGTAGAAAAACATACATACCATGCAGCATCTCAGAGGTGCTGGGTCTACTAGGCTTCAGTTTACAGCCTGGCCTTTCTCTCATTTTTTTTTTTTTCTTTTTTTTTTTTTTTTTTTTTTGAGAGGAGTCTTGCTCTGGTTCCCTGGCTGGAGTGCAGTGGTGCGATCTCTGCTCATTGCAACCTCCACATCCTGGGTTCAAGTGATTCTTGTGCCTCAGCCTCCCGAGTAGCTGGGATTACAGGTGATTGCCACCGTGCCTGGTTAATTTTTATATTTTTAGTAAAAATGGAGTTTCACCATGTTGGCCAGGCTGGTATTGAACTCTTGACCTCAAGGGATATGCCTGCCTCGGCCTCCCAAAGTGCTGGGATTACAGGCATGAGTCACGGCACTGGGCCTGCAGCCCCAGTTCAGCAATTGCTCACTGAGTAGCTGCCATGTCACGAGCACTGTTCTAGGCCATTTGTGGTGATTGGGCAGTGTATGTCATAGCCTTCATCTTCAGGACGCTTCAGGTATACTTGCAAAGACAAGACTGGATCACATAAAATGACTAGGAGGTGTAATGTGGTGTGAGGCATCATGTGGTGTAATGACGAACCAGAATCAGTATGGGCCAGAGGCTGTCTTGGCCAAGCTGCGTGGTGTGTTTTTAAAATGTTGGATTTAAATTCCTCTAGGCAAGGTGGTACTTCACAGTGTTACAGACCCTACATGGAGGCTGCTTGGTTTATTTACTTACCTGCTTGGCTGCTTAAGACATTTGAATTTATAACCCTATTGGGCATGATGGTTTTATGTGAGTCACTAGAAAAGATTTGTTGAGCACTTATTATATGCCAGGCATTGTATTGGCTGCTGCTTTGGAACTGATCATAACGTTTTCTAAAGTTCTTCCACTAGGAAATAGTAGTAACGATAATAGTGGAACACCAACAAATGCTTTGCCTTTTATATTGACTTTCCTCCTGGACTGCCTTCACATATGCTCTCTCAGTTTGTCAACAATACGCGATATGCCTGCCTAGCAGGTAGGGCTGGGGAAACATGGTTACAGAGCTTTTGCAGCTTCTTCGAAGTTCACACAGTTAGAATTCTGCTATTATGCTTACTGTTTTATTATCCCACTTAATGTTCACAACAGCTTTACAGGGTAGGTTGATGATAATCCCCATTTTACAGGTAAGGAAATTGTTAGTGCCAGGAGCCAAGTTCAGGCCTTTCCCACTCCAGATCACAGCTCCTGTTAAGCTACACTGCCTCACTAGAAGGCCAAAGTTGGAATAGACCTCAAAAACATCTAGTCCAGCCCTCCATGTAGATCAGGACCCGAGGTCCAGAAAGGCTTGTGCTTGTGGTAGAGCTGTGCTGCAGGAAGAGAGTAAATCAGAAGTGGGGGCCTAGGCCTCCTTTTGTCCCTAACTGGTGGCATGGCCTTGCCAGCTTCTCCGGACTTAAGTTCCCTTATTTATATAATGAAAGGGCTTGGCCTGATTTTACACTGAGAACAATGCTGTGCTGTTCTGGTTGATACTGAAGGAGTTCACAGCCCAAGATGTTAGTCAGAACCCAGGACTCCTCTCAGCACACCACACTCCCTCCCTAGCCAAGCTCCATCTCCTTATGCAGCCACAGTTTTCTAAAGTTTCGTTCTGAAGTGCATCTGTATTTTCCATCTCAGTTTCTGTTTCCTCTCATTTCCAAAAACTGAGGCAAGTGGTTTGTAAACACTTGACTTTTTGTAAATTCATCTCCTCAGTTATTGTAGTTAGGGATTTGGGAAGTTCTAGGCAATTAATAATCCTCAGTCACTAGTGTTTTCACTCTCTTTTAATGGCAGTTAGGTCTGGAGGCACCCTGGAGGGAATTTTACCGTGGAATTCTAGGGACACAGCTGTGTGCCAGACAGTGTGCTGCAAACTGGGGGAAAGAGTAGGTGGGGGAATAGACTCAGGCTTCATGAGTCTTTACCCTCAGGTTGTCAACTCTCCTGGAGTGTGGGTCCACTCTGGCCACCTGTTAAAATCATCCGGGAGTTTCTAAATGCCCTGGGGTGTGCATTGATGGTGCACAACCAGAGTTGAGAACCACTGTTTCTCGGACTGTATCTGAACTTGAACCTACATCCCAGACTTTAACATGCACTTGAACCACTCCAGGATATTGTTTGAAGGCAGATTCTGATTGGGTGGGTCTGGGCTGGAGAGGCAGTTCCACATTACTACACGCTCCCAGGGATACTGCTGCTGCTGGTATACAGATCACACCGATAGTAGTCAGGGAAGAGACTGCACATAGAGAATTGTAAATCAGTAGGATTGTGAAAGTATGTGTAAAAGACTGGGATCACAGGTGAGGATGTAGTAAATTTTACCTGAGGTGAGAGGGTTAGGAAAGCCGCATAGAAGAGTGATTATCTTAGCTGGGCCTTGCAGGTTGAGTAGAAGTTTGGCAGCTGGACAAGGAGGAGGAAATAATAGCACAAGCAAACATACAGACTCAGAAGAGCATGGTTTTTCAGGGAGCAGGTGGTCTGGCGAGAGCATGGCATCTGCAAAAGCGAGTTTGAAAGCCAGTCCCACCGCAGAGCCATGGTGGACCTGGAGTAAGTTGAATGCTCTGCTAAGGAGTTTACCTAAGCACTATTCTTTAAGTGTAGGAACACTATAGAGGCTGTCTATACAGGGTAAGAGAAGACCCAGGCAGTTCTTATAACAGGAATCAAGATGAAGAAACCCAAGCAGTTCTCCTGCCCTCTACCCTTTCTCACCACACTTTTGCCTCTATGTAAGTTTGTGGCTTTTAACCATGCTTGAATGAGTCCTGTGTATAACACACTTCAACAAAAAGGGAAAACCTCAGCTGCTGTTGGTATGGTGGTCCTTCCCAGGGTTTCTAGCAGTAAACGTGAGAACCGTAATCTCTGCCAGTCAAATCCTCCCTTTTCTGGACCTCAGAGTCTCATCCTCATTCAGTGGACTGAACTAAGGGAAGTTGAGTCACTTCTCAGATGAGAAGATTTCAGAAGGAGAAGTCTTTTTGAGATCATGTTCTCGATTAGAAAGTGGGTGTGACCCCAACTTGCCTTCCTGATGAGGTTGCATTCTGTTGCAGGAAACATAAACCAAACTTACCCATGCCTCCTTCACCAAATCAAAAGCAAAATAACTGAACAAAAAGCACACGTCCATTTTTATCCCTAAAGGAACAGGAGGAAGGAGGGGAGCTGGAAACCTGGCATTCTTCATCCCAAATTCCTTACTAATAGGAGGGGATCATCTTTCACTTCCTTCCTTGGATGGGTTTTCCAACCCTGCTGTCAGAATCCAGCTCCGGGAAGCAGCAGTCACTGCATGGGTGATTGATAAAACTCCATGGGGCCTTCTGTAACAGTGATGATTTTTAAGCACACCTTCTAGAAGCCACTTAGAGACTGCTCCATTGGAAACAGTAATGTTCCTATTTTTTCTACTTTTCCTAGCTCTATATTTGAAAAACTGGCCTTTCATTCTTATGACTTATAGTAAAATTAACTTCAGGTCAGTGTGTGCCTCTATCTTATTTTTTGGCATTTTGACTTTTCCAAATCATCCTTTTATCTGTAGTGCTTAAAGAGGGGTGGGAGGGAGAAAGGTGGAGAGTTGTTTAATCCGGAAGAGGCCCTCTGAGCCTGGATGTGGAACTACAGCTCCCTTATTCTGATGGTTTGCAATTGAGCTACAGTACTGCTGAGTGGTGGAGCAAGAGGCTATTTATAACCCTGAGAATTTTGCAGTGTTATTGAATTCCTTCGACCTAATTTCCACTTCCTTTTTAGAATGAAAATGAAGGGAGTAAGCAAACACGTGCTGGATGGGTTCCCGACAAGGAGATCCTTTATACTGGGAATATTATCTGGTGAATAGAATTACTTCTAGTCTCCTATCTCCTGATGTTTCTTTTCCATAGGGAGAAAAGCAGAGGGATGTTTTCCTCTTTCTTTTAACCAGAGTTAGGAGTACTAACTCTGATTTTTCAGTAAGACTTATTCTAATGTTTGATATGAAAACAAAGTTTTTTATTTTATTTTTATTTTTTAATAGGGACAGGATCTCACTGTGTCACCCAGGCTAGAGTTCAGTGGCATGATCGTAGTTCACTACAGCCTCAAATTCCTGGGCTCAAGTGACCCTCCTGCCTCAGCCTCCTACGTAGCTGGGGACTACAAGCACATGCCACCATTCCCAGCTAATTTATTTTTTGTAGAGACGGGTTTCAAACTCTTGGCCTGAAGTGATCCTCCTGCCTTGACCTCCCAAAGCATTGGGATTATAGGTGTGAGCCACTGCACCCAGCCAAAACAAACTTAAACCATGGAAATACTTTGTAGTTAGAGGATATTGGGACACAGAGGGAACGCCAGGCAGCCTGTACAATTCATGCCAGTGCCTGTCCATTGGGAGCCAGCCTGGTTCACAGAAGTGGAAGAAGTCAGAGCCATTAGGTTTAAGCAGACACAGGTGCTTACTGAGCCTTAAATGTACACCAAGTGCTATGCTAGGTTATGAGACTACAGAGTTGTACCTGTCCTGGAGGAGGAGCTAGTGGAGATGTGTAAATAAGTGCCTGTGATAGAGTATGATGAGATCATACGTTAATGGAAGTATGAACGGGATGCTGTGAGAACACAGAGGCTCTTATCCTATTTAGTTTTGCCAAGGAAAGATAGAGAAAGCTAAGACTAGTACGGGGAGGAGGTAACATCTGAACTATGCTTTGATGCTTGAATAGGAGCTCTTCTGACAGTCAGTAGAGGAAGAGAATGTGCAAAAGTACAGAAGAATTGAAAGAACATGGCCTGCCTTATAGAAATAGCAGGTAGTCCAGGGAAGAGCCTGGCTAGATTGTGAAGGACCAAATAGCACACGAGGGAGTGTGGCCTACTTTATAGACAACGGGCTGTCTTCCATTGCAATAGTGAGTTCTTGTGAAGGTTTCTTAGCCTCAGTGTGCTTTGGTTTCAGTTACACAAACCAGAAATCTCCACAAGACACCTGCTGTGGGTCAGGTGCAGTGCCGCCTGCTTTCTCATGGTTTTCCAGCAACACCAGACAACCTGGGATCAAATTCTGGCTGTGCCACTTGCTAGCTGTGTGCCACTGAGCCTGCTACTTTACTCTTCTGTGCCTCCATTTTCTTATCTCTAAAGTGGGAATAATATACCACACAGCATTGCTGTGTGGATTAAATGAATTAATATATGTAAAGCCCTTAAAATAGTGCCTTAGCATTATGTAATTGTTAGCTAATGTCTTTATTTAGGGAAGTATTATGTAGACGGATGAGAACTAGCTTTGGCGTCCTAAGACCTAGGCTTGAGACCTAGTTCTGATGTTATGGGTTGATTTATTTTATTTCTTTTCCCTCCCTCCCTCCTCCCTTCCTTTTTTTTCTTCCTTCCGTCTTTTGGGAGGGAGGTGTAGAAAGAGGTACGTGGAGAATAAGTTTGTCAATCCATTTGAACTTCAGCTGCCTTACCTGTAAAGTAGGAATGTTCTTCAGAGTTCTTATGAGCATCAATTATAATAATGCTGTGGAAGTGAACAATCAACTATAAAGAGTCTACCTGGTCTGGGCGCAGTGGCTCACACCTGTAATCCCAGCACTTTGGGAAGCTGAGGCAGGTGGATCACCTGAGGTAAGGAGTTCGAGACCAGCCTTACATGGTAAAACTCCATCTCTACTAAAAATACAAAAATTAGCTGGGTGTTTTGTGGGGGGTGGCGCCTGTAATCCCAGCTACTTGGGAGGCTGAGACAGGAGAATTGCTTGAACCCAGGAGGCAGAGATTGCAGTGAGCCAAAATCGCGCCATTGCATTCCAGCCTGGGTGACAAGAGCAAGACTCTGTCGTTAAAAATAAATAAATGAATAAAAACAAAGAGGTTGCCTGTACGTTACTATTAGATATATGATTACTATAAAGTTACCATATAACTGATCTGTTTCAAACAAATCAGACTTATCTAGTGAGTAAAAGCAAAGCAGAGCAAACCCATGGGTTTTGCTCTTATTAATGTAGCCATTGTTAATGGCTTACTCAGTACCATCATCTTATGCCAGTGATGCTGCTGTCTGCTGAGACCTCCATTTTAGAGTTCCCGCAGAACTTGGGGGCAATTTTGGTCTTAGGTACAATGAGTAGAAACATAGGCTAGCTTAATTTTTAGGAGTTTTATTGACAGGATACAGTGGACTTTCTGGTACTCCAAGCATAGGAAGTATAGCCACATAATCTGGAAATTTATCAGGTAGTAGCTTTTCCCATCTCTTTCTGATTTCTGGCTTCAGCTCATTTATATATTTCTGGATTCTTCCTGCAGAATCGCTTCCTCTGAAAGGCTTTTGGTTTTTATTCTCCGTATCTTTGGCTCGTGTGAATCTTTGGCTTGTGTTAACTCTTTGGCTTGCCATGGTACCTGCTCTGAAGCTTACTATGATCTTACTTCTCCAGGGCCCATTATCACCCAGCTCCCTTAGTGTCTTTTATTTATTTATTTATTTGGGATGGAGTCTCACTCTGTTGCCCTGGCTGGAGTGCAGTGGTGTGATCCAGGCTCACTGCAACCTCCGCCTCCTGGGTTCAAGCAATTCTCCCTGCCTCAGCCTCCCGAGTAGCTGGGATTACAGGTGCCTGCCACCATGCCCAGCTAATTTTTGTATTTTTAGTAGAGACGGGGTTTCGCCATGTTGGCCAAGCTGGTCTCAAACTCCCGACCTCAAGCAATCCATCCACCTCAGCCTCTGAAAGTGATGGAACTATAGGTGTGAGCCACCACAACTGGCCAGTCTGTCTTTTAAATTCAAGAGAAAGAATTGGAATAGTTCAGCTAAAGTTGGATGTTCACTTTGGTCCCATCAGCTATGACAGGGTTGTGGAGAATGTCATTCAGGCTGCCTGGGTTTTGTGGGAAGGACAGAGTACTGAGAATGGGGGCTTGTTAATATCTTTCAAATAGTTTGGTGGTTGCAAATCTCCATGTTTTAAAATGTGTATGAATTTTTGAACAGCCAAGAATCATTCAGGACTAACGTTAATAAAGAGAGACTCAACCTAGGATATCTCATATGGGGCCAAGAGAAAATAATAGCTGTAACATAATGAGCTTTATTTATCTCCAGAGATGGCGTTCAGAAAGGAGTTAAAAATAATACAGTTTGTTTCTTAGCAGCACCATCAAAATTAAGGAATGGTGTAGCTTCATTTGGTGAGAACTTTAAAATGGGTATCCTCACTTAGATTTTTTAAATTCCACTTAAGAACCATGGACTTTTAGACTTAGAAGACGTCTAAGACATCCTTTTCTAAATTAAATCTCAGTTTTCTTCTATTAAAAGATGTGAGTATAGAACTAAAGCTGAGACATGAGAGACATGATTTAGTTCTATACTCGCATCTTTTAATAGAAGAAAACTGAGATTTGGTTAAAGGGACGTATATACATTGTGAAAGACCTAGGACTGGGCCGTGAGGCCTCTGGCGCTAAATCCAGTCACTTTCTTCAGCAGGGACAGTTATCCCAGCCCACCGCTCTTTCTGTTGTACCTTCTGTGCCTGCTTATTTTTAAAAATAAGGCAAAACTCATGGATGATGATAAGAAGTCAGAAATTTCCCTTTAAAGGACTGGAAGGATTGACTGGAAGAGGAAGTATGAAGTAATTTTCTAGGGTGATGAAAATGAAATGTTCGGTGTCTTGTTTTGAGTGGTGGTTGCAGGGAGATGCATGTGTATATTTCTATTATATGTATTTATATATACAAACATATGTACCCTTAAGCCCTCTGCATTATATTGCATGTAAATTATATGTCAGTTTTTAAAATTGACCTTACAACTGTGCAGTCCTATCTACTAATTACAGCAGCTTTGCCGATAAGGATAAGGATGCATCTCTAGGCATCCAGAGATTGATGGTGCCACCCCTGGAACGAGAACTCCCTGCCTTGCTATAAGTGGAGCAGAGCATTTTCCCCAGAAATTATGCTGATAGGGCCAATTTCTTTTCTGAGGTTTGTTGTGTGTCTAGGCACATAAAAATCACATGTGAACAATTCTGCCATGAGCTACAGAAGTTATGGAAGCTTTGTGGGCCATAAGGCCAACCCACTTCAATCCCTTTAGGCTGCGTTTAATTAAGTGGACAGAAGTTGAGGCTGGCTCAGAGGAAAATGGGAAAGCACTGGCCAAAGCCAGTCCAAGTTCTGTCCCGCCATTATAACTTACTAGCTGGGTGACCTTGGGCACTTAACAAAACCCTGAGCTTTAGCTGTGCCATCCTCAAATGGAGGTGATAATCCTATTCTGCCTAATTCATGAGTCTGCTGGGACGACACAATAAAATAAGTGAAAGCACTTTGAAAACTAGTTCTTTTACACTGTCAAGTTCTGGAAAGGCTGGGGGTTTTTTGTTTTTTGTTTGTTTGTTTGTTTTTTAATGACAGACTTCTGAAGCATCCCATCCTGACTAGGAAATGGTCATGAAAGCATCCCGCTTTCTGAGGCCTGTGGGATTACGGGGACAGGACTTTTACTCCTTTTCATCAAAGAGGTTTATATTTACCAGGCTCCAGGCTGTGAGAACTGACATCTGTGTTTGGGCTGGAAAATTGATAGCATACATGCATAATGGCCTCACAACAGCTATGCTTTGTACGCCAGGAGAGGCAGGTGGTCCCCATTAGTGAGGCATGAATTGTGGGTGAATGGCTTAACCTCAAGGATGCAGAAAGGTCTTTTTCATTAAGAGAGAGGCCTTTCCTGAACCTGTAGGCAATGAGTGTAAATATACATTGAAATAATCCATCAGCCAAGTGACTTCCCTTCGTCAGACCTTGGAGAGAGAATGCTTTAGTTACTGCTTGGAATACCAGTAAGCTATCAGAGTTGCCTAGGATACCAGTCACATGGGCCCATCTTCCAGACTTGCTCAAGATGATTTATTTTCCTTTATTTTGGAGCGAAGTCGGGGAGGGGGTCAGAGGTACTTGCAGAGCCCTGTCCTTAAATAGAGGGGCCCTTGTGTGAGGATAACCTTACCTCCCTCCACTTGAGTTGTCAGCAGCCCCTGCCCTTGGCAGTAGGGACAAAAATAGCATTTCCTGTCCCAGTTCTCTTCCCCATTTTCTGATGTCGTCCCACACAGAGGAGGCTTTGCATTGTGTCCTTTGAGGGGAAAGGAGTGGCATCGAGGAGTGCGGAGGAAGCAGGAGAGCATGTAGCTGGGCCCTGCTGACGCTGGGATCTTCCTGGGATGACTGCATAACAGAAGTAGCCTGGCTCCTCCAGCTAACGACTCACCCAAGAAAAGGCTGTCTATTCTTATCTGTCTCAGAGCATATGCTTCTCTCCTCCCAAGGTCTCAAGACAGGAATTTGCAATAAATACGTTCTTCTACCACCAAGTCCTCTTGACTCTTAAACTAAAGCACCACATTGGCACATCTTGCTATTGGCTGATCTACGAATGATAGACAGTTTGTCCCATTTATTTTTGCTGCTTTAATCTCAAGAAACAAAAGCCCAAGGAGAGGTTGTGGTATGATCTAGGAAAATCCAAACCAAGTAGTTTCATATGTTACTTTATGCAGTGTCTGTCTTCAGACTCTTAACGTGTAACAAGAGTGAAAAATGAAGATGTACTCTGACTTTTTCCACCTTTCCGATTCTTTCTCCCCAGGCAGCTGTGTCTGTGTTTTTGTCTTGGGGAATTAGAGCCAATTGGGAACGATGCCACCACCATCAGACATTGTCAAAGTGGCCATCGAGTGGCCAGGTGCTAACGCCCAGCTCCTTGAAATTGACCAGGTACGCTCCTGAAATGAGAAGCAGTGATGAAAGGAAAAGGACCTGGGGAGCGAATGCAGAGGGTATCTTGAGGGATGGGGACCACTGACAGCAAGAGGAAGAACCAGCAACAGAAAGGCCAAGATTTGGGCCTGGTCCACCCTAGGGAAGGTCGGCCACCATGGCTTAGGAGAGGCTTCCTCTTCAACAAAAGCTATTAGGAAAGAAGTTCATTCTCACGCCCCAGCTTGACCCTGCTTGGCAGCCTCTCTTGTCTGAACCTTGGCATTAGTAGGATGGTGCTGTTGAAGACTCTCTTTTTCTCTTTCAGAAACGGCCCCTGGCATCCATTATCAAGGAAGTTTGTGACGGGTAGGTTGAAACAGACCTTGTTTTCAACAGTGGCAGCTCCAACTGAAGGAACACTGCCACACCATGAGGGGAGTTCTGGGAAGGATCTCTAGTTAGGCACGTCCCCAACATGGGGCTCTTGGGACTTACTGTCTTGGGAAGGAAGTACAGTTGACAGCAATGCCCCTAAGACATTTATACTTCTTCATTTTTTCCTTTAAGTCTAGCACTGCCCTCCTTGAGGTCCTGGTAGGATCTGAGACCCCTCCTCGGTTCCACACACCTCCTTTTGTGGTGTCATCTTTACAAAAAAGGCCGAGTCCATGATTTTTTCAACATGACAACCTAAAGCTTTGATTTTTTTCCACTGTATACCAAATAGGCCACCCAGTCCTTTGAACAACTCTATTGAAAATTACTTATGAGCAGCTTCTGGACAAGAGCGTGGCCAAGTGGGATATACTGTTTTTCTCTTCCATAGGTGGTCATTGCCAAACCCAGAGTATTACACCCTCCGTTACGCAGATGGTCCTCAGCTGTACATCACCGAACAGGTTAGTACAGGGAGACGCAAAATCAATATGGGCCTTGCTTGGAAGTAAATGACCCAAGGAGACAGCACTATTTATCTTCACTCAGCATCCAGGTAGCTTCCATGTGTTGGGTAAAGAGTTGCTCCCTGGACAGACTGGGAAGTGCCAGCCCTTGTTCCTCCCTAGTGGCTGGAAAAAGGTAGCTTTTACTTCCTGAGGGTCCAGGGTGCCAGAAGAGAATCTTAGAAGCTCTTTGCCAAGGAACAAGCAGGAGAAGAGTGCGCAACTGAAGAGCCTCAGTTATATCTACTGTAAAAAAGACAAATCTGTGGATTCAACTTGCTTGTACCACTTTAACATTTTATCTTAGTTACTCTTCTTGTTTGTTTTTCACTACCTAGACTCGCAGTGACATTAAGAATGGGACAATCTTACAACTGGCTATCTCTCCGGTAGGTATTCTTCCTTCCTGAGGAGTTTATTTGTGTCACAAACAAATATGAGCACCTACCATGGGCCAGGCTCTCTGTTCTAGAAACAAGGACTCTGGAGATTAAAAAGTTGGTCTTAAGGCCGGGCGCGGTGGCTCAAGCCTGTAATCCCAGCACTTTGGGAGGCTGAGGCGGGTGGATCACGAGGTCAAGAGATCGAGACCATCCTGGTCAACATGGTGAAACCCCGTCTCTACTAAAAATACAAAAAATTAGCTGGGCATGGTGGTGCGTGCCTGTAATCCCAGCTACTCAGGAGGCTGACGCAGGAGAATTGCCTGAACCCAGGAGGCGGAGGTTGCGGTGAGCCGAGATCGCGCCATTGCACTCTAGCCTGGGTAACAAGAGTGAAACTCCGTCTCAAAAAAAAAAAAAAAAAAAAAAAGTTGGTCTTTTTGTATCAGGAAATAATACAGGAAAATAAGTCTGTCTTGGTTGTCACCACCTAGTAAGGAGTAAACAAATGCAGTATAAGGCCTTTCTCAAGGGTCTTGAGAGAAAGTTGCTTAGGGAGCTGTGGGAACTCACAAAGGGGACCACCTAACCCAACCTGGAGATTTCCAGAAAGCCTTGCCAGAGAAGGGGTCACTTAGCTCAGATGTTAAAGGATGCGCAAGAATTAGCAGGACAAAGAAAAAGAAATGTATTCTAAGCAGAGAAATCAGCATATGCCAAGGCAAGGAGGTATGCTGTATTTGGGAAAAGCAGGAGTGCTGGATGGCTGAAGGCTTGTAGCAGTCATTCAGAAGCCAGATATTCAAGGTTCCTTGATGGCCTGCTCATGGGTTTGAAATCTCTTCAGAAGGAAACTAGGGACTTAACAGCCCAGTGAAGGCAGATGATAATGGAGATGAAAGGGTGGATATGAAGAATATCTAGGAGGTAACCTTTAATGAGTATGGTGATATGCTGTATGTGGAAGGAAAGGGGAGAATGGAGGATGACCCCTGCTTTCTGCAAAAGCAGCCCTTAAAGGTTACTAAGGAAGCAATCAGAAGGGTAGAAAGAACACCAGGAAGGTGAAGTGACTGAGGAGCTTTGGGCAGGGAGAGTGTCAGGAATGAGGAAAGTATGGTCTGCCGTTTTTAATGAACAGAGATTTGGTAAACTGAGAACAGAAAAACTGTGTAATGACTTGGGAGGTGAAGAGGACACTGGTGATCTTCACAAAAAAGTTATGGTGATGAGGCCAGGTGGCCAGATTGAAGTGGGTCAAGTAAAAGAAAGGTAAAGTAAGGACTTGGAGTCTACTGCTGTATCAAGAAGCTTGGTTTTAAAAGAGAACAGACAGAGAAGGTGATAACTTGAAGGGGACATGGAGTCAAAAAGATATGCTTTGTAAAGCATTCATGGGTTTCGCAAATGAAAAATTTTCACAGAGATGGCAGCACAAGGTCTTCACCCAACTCCTGTCCCCATCTGCCCAGTTCCCCACCTTTCTGACCCTTCATGGTTGTTGTTTCTGTTGCAGTTTTTTATGTGCCCTTAAGAATGTGTTAAGATGGAAGAGAGGAAGGTTGAAGGTACAGGAAAGCAGGTAATCAGTACAACAGGACCTTATTGGACCAGGAGAGGAAGGACTCAAAGCCCAGGTAGAGGGAATCACCTTGACTGCTAGGCCCATGAGGAAGACAGTCAGTGTGGTTGCCCCTTTGGTTATGTTTGTAGAGAGCAGCCAGAAAACTAAGGGCATGATGGTGCAGAGAGAGACTGGTTCATCTGAGAGGAGGGGAGGTATGAAGTGATATCAGCTAACATTTACTGAATGCCTGTATTTTGCTACTTTATGTAATTATCTAATCTTTACAAACATCCCATGAGATAGGTACTTTTGACAGCTCCATTCTGTAGACAAGGAAACCAAGGCTTAGAGAGGTTAGTTACACAGCTAATAAAGTAGCCAAGCCTGCTCTCAGACCCAGGTCTGTCTGACTCTAGGCTCATATTCCTTCCATTATATTCTTCTGCCTTCCTCTCTTGTCCTGAACTCTTCTCATCTTAAGAACTTCATTCTTCCCTCCTAACCTCTGGTAATTTAATATGACAGCCCGGGAGTTACTTTTATGGAAGTACCAACACATTTCACAGACCTCTTGCACAGTGTAGTTGATTTTCCCAGAAGTACATCTCTCTGGAGCAGGAGGCAGCAGCCCAGAAATGCTGTCTCAGGAGGAAAGTTGATATTTGGAGTTGGAAGTTTCGAAGTGGGATGCAGACCAGTGCTCTTCAGATTGTTCTATGTTGTGATCTTTTCCTGTGCTGCACATTTTCTCCACTGCAGAGACAGTGAGGGCTTCCGTATCATAGAGAGCATTGTGCTGTGAAGGGCCAGCTTTGTAATAGTAAAAGAGGAGAGGCAAAGGGGAGAGGGACAGCAGGCCTGACTCCTTGGTGGCAACAGGAATTGGGCTCCAGTCGCTTGCGTAACACTGAGAAAAAGGAAAGAAGACCAGGAGTGTTTCCCCAGAACTACCACTTTGACGAACAATCATACGGACTTCGAGAGAAAGTTTTAAAAAAATTGTCAGACATTTCACATTTTAGGATTAAAAGGGACCTTAGAGGACATCAGATTAAATTCTTCACCCAATGCAAGAATCCCTTCTACTGCATCTTCGACAGATGGTTATCCAGATTCTCCTTGATTGCTTCTGGTGACAGGGAGCTTAATACCTCAAGAGAAACCTCTTCTGCTGTCTAACAGTTTTATAAATTTTATTTTATTTCTTTTGAGATGGAGTCTCGCTCTGTTGCCCAGGCTGGAGTGCAGTGGCACGATCTTGGCTCACTGCAACCTCCACCTCCGTGGTTCAAGTGATTCTTCTGCCTCAGCCTCCCGAGTAGCTGGGATTACGTGTGTGCCCCACCACGCCTGGCTAATTTTTGTATTTTTAGTAGAGACGGGGTTTCACCATGTTGGTCAAGCTGGTCTTGAATTCCTGACCTTGTGATCCGCCTGCCTTGGCCTCCCAAAGTGTGGGGATTACAGGCGTGAGCTACCACGCCTGGCTAGTTTTACTTTATTTTACTTTTTACTTTTGAGAAAGAGTCTTGCTCATCACCCAGGCTGCAGTACAGAGGCACAGTCCTAGCTCCCTGCAACCTTGAACTCCTAGGCTCAAGCAGTTTTCCCACCTCAGCCTCCTGAGTAGCTAGGACTGCAGGTGTGTGCCACTACACCTGGCTCATTAAAAAAATTTTTTTGTAGAGACAGGATCTCACTCTGTTGCCCAGGCTGGTGTCCAACTCCTGACCTCAAGCAGTCCCCCTGCCTTTGCCTTCCAAAGCCTTGCGATTACAGGCATGAGCCACTGCACCCAGCCAGCTGTTTTTTTTTTGTTTTTTTTTTTGAGATGGAGTTTCACTCGTTAGCCAGGCTGGAGTGCAATGGCGCTATCTCGGCTCACCGCAACCTCCGCCTCCTGAGTTCAAGCAATTCTCCTGCCTCAGCCTCCTGAGTAGCTGGGACTGCAGGCGTGCACCACCATGCCCAGCTAATTTTTTTCTGTATTTTCAGTAGAGACGCGGTTTCACCATGTTGACCAGGATGGCCTCAATCTCTTGACCTTGTGATCCACCTGCCTCGGTCTCCCAAAGTGCTGGGATTATAGGCGTGAGCCACCGCGCCCGACCCAGACAGCTTTAATTAAAGAAAACCTTCCTCTATTAAACTAATATCTGTTTCTCTGTGACTTGTCATTGTTAGTGGGTCTCCCAGATGTCTCCAGTATGCCCTTAACAGGAATTTTTTTAATCCATAGGCCACAGTGGTACAGAAAAGGTACAGATAACTACAGATTGGTTTTGGCATATTAGTAACTCTCTGCTTGATACCATAAACATTGATTTAGCAACTCCTAAGCAGTGTGAAAAAACTAGTTCTGCCTCAGGTTTGGATGTCCACAGAAGGACATCTGTGAGCTATCCAGAGTAACCTGCTCCAAGGGGCAGATGGCACATATCTTTTCCCTGGTCTCCTAGTCCCGGGCTGCACGCCAGCTGATGGAGAGGACCCAGTCATCCAACATGGAGACCCGGCTGGATGCCATGAAGGAGCTGGCCAAGCTCTCTGCCGATGTGACTTTTGCTACTGAGTTCATCAACATGGATGGCATCGTTGTGCTGACGAGGCTTGTGGAAAGTGGAACCAAGCTCTTGTCCCAGTGAGTATAACTAAGGTCTCGTTCCAAGGACTTTTAACCGTACTACATCTCACAGGGCATCCTAGTCTCATTTCCATTGAGTCAAATAAGAAGTTTATTAACTACCACCTGTGTACAGAGCAGTGTGCCAAGCACTAGAGTTTATACCGAGACATATAATTCCATACTGTGGTTCTAAATCTTGTAGTCTAGTTGGGCTCTCACAAATTAAATGGTAGTACAAAACAGTACTGTGCCAAGTGAGCAGTAAAAATAGGAGCTAGAGAAGTCAGGAGGAGAGCGGTCAGGTCGTGACAGACGTGTTAATTGCTGGAAATGCTTGGTCTGATGTGCGTTAGTGAGCAGATGGTCCAGTATCTCCCAGGTGTCTATCTGTTTGTAATCAGCCTCCCTCCCTCTCCATTCACCTCCCACCCCCCCCCCCCCCCCACACACATAGGCCTTCCCTTGTGTTTACCACAGGTTACAACCTACCCGTTTGCCATCTCCCTGCCACACTTTTGCATAGGGAGGAGGAGACCAGAACTTTGTGATACCCACAAGCATCTTCACCATACCCCAGAGTTGACAGGCATGTGGTGGGTAGTGATGCCTTGTGGGCAGCAGTCAATAAACAGGTGCTTGGTGCCTAGGTTGCTGAGGAGGGAGTCAGAAATCTCAGCCCATTGGTCAACTATTGAAACTTTCAGCCAAATCTACTAATGATAGATATTTGTTGTACGTCTTGGATCATCCAGCTGTACTGAAGTCCTGAAGCCTTCAGTTGCCGTCAGCACTGACATAGTTCTAGTTTCCCGAGAGCTCAAGGTTAGAGGAGCCTTAGTTTCCCTCTCTTTAGCCTGAGGATGATAATACCTACCTTGCAGTATTAGTGTGAGAAGTATTGTTAATAAGAATGTGTCTGAACATGCTTTGTAAATAGGAATATTGTCTGTTAATTTTAGAGCACTGTACAGATATATAAAGGATTAAATGTATAAGCAGGAGACAAAAAAGAGAAAACATTTTAATCCTTATTCTCTACCAGCACTAGAATAAGAGCTTTGTATACATCATCATCTTGCCCTCTCCGCAACCCTGTGAGGTTAACGCTGTGAGACTAACTCAATTTTAAAGAGGAATAAATTGAATTTTGAAAAGATAATATTTGCTTGGTTAGTAAGGTGGACAGGAACTGAACCCATCCCCTGCCCTCTGCTGCCTCTTGGCCTAAAGGTTAACATGGCCCTTCACTTCCTTAGGTTCCCCTGACAGGCGTTGGAGTTTGACAGAGGTCCGATGTCATCTTTGGCACTGGGAAATAGATAAGTGATTCTGTGTCCCTAGGATGAAGCCTATGGAGAAGGAAGGCCTAATAACCCAGCAGCATTTTTTTTTTTTTTGCAATGATAGATACCTGGGCTGAATCTGCTCTACATCTGGCTAGGTGTGCATACAGGCACTTACAGTTGCACCGACTGATTTCCCATGAGGGTGTTAAAATTCATTTTTTTTTGTGGCTGCCCTCACACCTGTGTTTCCCAATCTGAATCTTTGTCTATTTTGTGTGTGTGTTGCACGTGTCTCAGCTACAGTGAGATGCTGGCATTCACCCTGACTGCCTTCCTAGAGCTCATGGACCATGGCATTGTCTCCTGGGACATGGTTTCAATCACCTTTATTAAGCAGGTGAGGCCTCCAACATTCTGTCTTTTTCTCCTCCCTCAGCTGCCGGTTCACAGGGTTTAAGGGGAGATACAGGCAATGTAGCCATTCTGGTGAGATCAGCTTTATATTCCCTGGGGCCAGATTTTTCATCCTCAAGCTCTGGTCTTCTGTGGCTTCTGAAAGATTTGCATTTTGTTATACTCTCAGGGCCTGCACTGAGATGGAACTGGACCATCAGAACTAAATATGATCAAAGTAGAATTAGATTGTCAAGGAGACTGGGGATAAAGCCAGCCAGTCAACCAGTACTATCCCTGAGGCTTTTGACCGACTTCCTGAGCTCTCCCTTCTCTTTGGATAAAAAAACAAAACAAAACAAAACAAAAAATGTGCATTTCATTTGCAAATCTGCCTTCTGTTTACAAATCTGCAAGATAGCCTGTTTGGATTCATACTAAGCTCAGTGGGTAGGAGAGGGTACTGCTGGTTTTACCCTCTCTTTTACACAAAGGGCCAGTGTCAATTCAGAAAACTGACCTAAAACCAATGAATAATATTACATCTGCTGCCCTAGAACTTCACCTAATATTGGCTTAGGACATTGAGACTCCCCAACACTGGACAAAAGTGAAATGTGTCAAGGATACTATCATGGGGATTGAGAAGAAGGATTCGAGTAAAATCCTTTGTTTTTTTATACGCCACTTTCTCATGCTGGAACTCTTATTTTGATAACAAGAATTAAGATTTTAGATTTTGAGGAAACATGATTAAGTGGATATTATAATCCGAGATTGAGACATCCATGCCAAGGGAATCCCTGGCACATTGGCCAGGGTAACCACAAACCAGATACCTCTATCCAGCTAGCAACAACTGCCCAGATGTGAAGCAGAAAGAGCTTCAAGGGCTATCATTAGATGCTAAACTTCTATCTTTCTTGCTCCCAGAACTTCTCAATTTGATGTGCCATCTCTGGGTCTAGATTGCAGGGTATGTGAGTCAGCCCATGGTGGATGTGTCAATCCTTCAGCGGTCCCTGGCCATACTGGAGAGCATGGTCTTAAACAGCCAGAGTCTGTACCAGAAGATAGCTGAGGAAATCACCGTGGGACAGCTCATCTCACACCTCCAGGTGTGAGTAAAAGACCCTACACCTCCCTCCCTTCACTTGTCTGTCCTCTTCTCTCCTCTTATTTTAAGTCTCCTAATCCTCCTCTGCTTTGCTTATATTCCAAGCTGCTGGTTGGCTTGTTCATTCATTCATCACCGCTTCCACATTCCTGCCAGAATTTCTCCCATCATTCAGACCTGATCATGTCATGTTCCTGCCTAAAATCCTCTGTAACTCTCTCTGCCCTTTAGGTTAAAATGAAGATTTTCCCAGTCTTCCCATACTACCCTGGTACTAGACAAAATTAGATGCTTTCTCCCATATGGGCCCAGTAGTCTCTGTTTCTACCTATGATAGTTATGTAAAATATTGTGTTTATTATCTGTTGCCCATTTTGAACATAGAGCCCCCTGGAACCTGAAACCAATCATTGTCATATCCCCTGTTTTGATTTAAGTAGAGGCTCAATTAGTACTTGTTGAATGAACACTTACTGAACTGATGATGCACTGTGGGTGACTATAAGAAGTATCACACCAGGCATGAGTTTGGAATATCAGTTCAAATCCAGGCTCTGCTGCATACCAGGTCTCTGACATTAGCAAGTAACCTAGTCTCTTCTGGCCTCAGTTTCTTCCTGTCTAGACTAGGTTAATCATCTTCACCTCACACACTGTGAGGATCAAAGGAGATTTTAAAAAGGTCTAGCATAGTGGCCAGCATGGGTTAGGTATTCAGTATTTTCACGGGCTTTTTTGCTTTTGCTTGTTAAGACTCTTATCACATCCTAAAACATTTTACCTGATAATAAAACCATATGACAACCCGTCTCCATTGTTTTTACTTCACTTCCAACCAACCTACACAATGTAAAGAAGCTGGACTCTGCAAAACACGGGTGGCACTCCTGTTGATTCTCTTCTGACTCTGCCTCACTTCTGTCTTTTTGGACATTGTCAGAATGTTGTCAGAATCTCCCACTAGTTGGGAAGTCATAGCTCCCAGATTTGGGTGCTTATAATGGCCTTGTCTTCACTCAGCTATGCTACCAACTTGTTTTTCCCTACTAATCCAGGCAAAAAGAAAGCACAATGATTTCTTTGCAGCTCTGATTTCTCCTTGTCACTTTTAAGGACTTTTCAACCTCAGCTTTCTTTTCTTTTCCCTTTCTCTTCTCCTTCCCCACCCCCTTCCCCTCCCCCTTTTCTTTTCATTTCTTCTCTTCTTTTTTGTTTAAGACAGGGTCTCACTCTGTCACCCAGGCTGGAGTGCAGTGGCATGATCATAGCTCACTGCAGGCTCAAGCAATCCTTCCCATCTCAGCCTCCTGAGTAGCTGGAATCACAGGCATACTCCACCACACCTGGCTAGTTTTTTTTTTATTATTACTATTTTTGTAGAGAGAGGGTCTCACTGTGTTGTCCAGGCTGGTCTCAAACTGTTGAACTCAAGCAGTCCTCCCACCCCAGCCTCCTAAGTAGCTGGGACTACAGGTGTGAGCCACCATGCATGGTCTAGTCTCAGCTTTCATGCCCAGTGAGTCACCAAGGTTGATTAAGTTGAGAGGGACATAATAAACTCCAGATAGAGATTTCTGATTTTCCCGTACCCTCACGTCTACTTCCCTTTTTTTTGTCTCTGAATTCGGAGTGGCCCCAGTTGCCTCCCTAGGGATGATAGGGGAACATGGCATTTCTTAGGGGCCAATCATGAATACTTTCAGTGCACAGCTATCACCAGAACTTATGTGCTTTCCTATTTGGGCTGAGGGACACTTAGTGCCCTCTGTTAGACTCCCTGGTACCTGTGACTAACCAGGAAGCCCATCAGCCCCTCTGGAAAGAGAGCCACAGAATGCACCCAAAACATGGCAAGTGGAGATGTCAAGGACCAGGATTGTAAGATTCCAGAGCATGATTGTAGTTATTTTGTTTGTTCATAATAAAATACGTTTATAGTCAAAGACTTTAAAAATACAGAAAAACCCAAAAAGTAAATTATTTGCCCATTATCTCACCTCCAGACATACCCACTGTTAAACATTAAATTGAATGTCCCTTCAATATTTTTTTCTATGTATATTTTTAACAAAATTGGGATCTCATTATATACACTGTGTACCTTGTTTTTTTTAACTGAATAATATATCTTGAACATTTCTCCCTGTCAAAGGTTTTTCTAAAAGGGTAGTTCTAAGTCTTTTTTGCAACCTAGACACCTTTGAAGATCTGGTAACAAGCATACTCCCATCAGTTTGGAAAAATGGTCACTTAGTCAACAAACTACGTAGAATAGTTTCTGTATCATTCCTTGGGTTCACAGATACTCTAAGCCCATCCCTGAATCCCAGGTTAAGAATCTTTACCCTAGGCCAGGTGCAGTGGCTCACGCCTGTAATCCCAGCACTTTGGGAGGCCAAGGCAGGCGGATCACCTGAGATCAGCAGTTCGTGATCAGCCTGGCCAACATGGTGAAACTCTGGCTCTACAGAAAATACAAAAATTAGCTGAGTATGGTGGTGGGCTGTAATTCCAGCTTCTCAGGAGGCTGAGGCAGGAGAATCACTGGAACCCAGGAGGTGGAGGTTGCATTGAGCTGAGATCGTGCCATTGCACTTCAGCTGGGCAACAAAAGTGAAACTCCATCTCAAAAAAAAAAAAAAAGAATCTTTACCCTAAAACGTGAGTTTTAATAACTATTTAAGATTCTCATTTATATAAATAATTGGCTAATGTGATCATTTGGATTACTTTCCATTCTTTTTTAAGTAGTACTTTAGTGAAACGCCTTGTCAGTAAATCTTTCATAGCTCTCTGATTAGTGTCTTAGGATAAATTCCTATTAGTGAAATTGCTAGGTCAAGAGCATGCCCACTTTGAATGCTTTTGAGACTTAGCTCCAGATCATTAATTGTGTATAATCTGTGAGTAATTGTTTTAAACCACCTCTAAGCATCGTCTTGCTGTTCAGTCTTCTAATCTCCTTCTGCCTTCTTTCTCCACTGACACAGCTCCAACCAGGAGATTCAGACCTACGCCATTGCACTGATTAACGCACTTTTTCTGAAGGCTCCTGAGGACAAGCGACAGGTCTGTGGCTGCCTTTTCACATTTTTCATCTGGGCTCTTCTGAAAGAAGAATTCTCACCCCACGTACTCTTTGCTGTGCAGAGAGCACAAACTCAGCCATTTTCCCAAGAGTCCTTCCTCCTGGCCTGCTGGTCCAATGCCCAGAAGAGCAGCTTTGCTAAGGAAGACACAGGGAAGAACTATGAGGGGAAACCAGCTGGGTCTTGGATGAGAGCAAGGCCCTTCAAACTTTTTCCTCCAAAGGGCCAGAGAACAAATATGTTTGACTTTATAGGCCATGTCGTCTATGTGATAGCTACTCAACCTTGCCATGATAGCTACTCAACCTAGCCATGATAGCCAAAAGCAGCCTCAGACAATAGGTAAATGAATGAGTATGGCTGTCTTCCAATAAAACTTTATTTACAAAAACAGGCAACAAGCCCAATATGGTCATAGTTTGCCAACTCTTGGGTTGGAGGATCAAGAATAAGGAAGAGGAGACCCTGTTGGTACCATGAGTCCAAGGAGTCCTATATGAAAGGGATTTTGCACTAAGTTTTATGTTTAAAGGTTCTCTGATGCAGATGCTAAACATCTTCCTTCCCCTGTTCATTAACTGTGTGACATTATGCAAATAGCTCTGCCTTTGTGAACCTTAGTTTCCTCACCTGTCACGTGGGAGCAACAACATCTGCCTTGTTTACCTCACAAGGATGTCTGAGGAGAAACAATATCCCTGCTTCACAAATGAGGAAACTAAGAATCAGCTGGGGGGTGGAACAAGCACTGACCTGAGAGCCAAGGGGCCGGGGACTAAGTACTCTCTCTCTTGCTGGCTGGGCAAGTGTTTGTAACCTCTCTGGGTCTCAGTTTCTCTTCTGTAAAATGAAAGGGCCAGTTTAAATGATCTCTGACAGCCCTTCCACCATTAACATTCTAGATTTCTCTGAGAAAAGCCCAAGTGGTGTTAAAAGTAAGATGTTTTAGTTCTCTGACAATCTCATGGGCTCAGTAGGATGAAATCCAAGTAGGATGATGTATGTACTCAGCTCTTGGTAGTTTCTAGAGGGAAGACCAGAAGCATCTGTGGTTCTGTCTGTCCTTGTCTTTCTTGGATGGCTTGGCTCTGTTAATCTTCCCAGTCCTTGTTTGAATGTAAGCTGAAAGCTCATTCCATCTGCTTCTCTCTGTGCTTTTGCTTTCTGCCGGCAGGACAAGCACCTTAATCCTCTAGACCTGCCTGTCACTGTAAGTAGCACTGCCATGTGAAAGGGCCTCGGCTCTTCCAGGTGGGGAAGTCAAAGCTGGGCAAGAATCTCATGGTCTGATCTAGATATTCAGGGCATGCCAACACCCAGGGAAAGTTTGTGTGCTGTGAATCTCCTTTGTCGGGACACTTAGGGAAGTACTGCAGATTAAAGTCACAGAAAGGATTAAGGGGTACCTGCCCCAGGGAGTGTGGCCCCAGCTTTCCTTTGTCCCTTGCCTTTGCATGGGTCTGTGGTTCAACTAGGGAAGATCAGACTCAGAAACAGCTTGTGACTTTGATCTAGGCAATACCATGGATACGTCACTTCTTACTTGCTTGAGCAGAAAAGAAAACATATTCCATGCCCTTTTTGGACACTTACTACATAGGAATCTGAAAAAGTTTTGACAGTCAACAAAAGGGTATTTGGTTGCTCATTTTTTAATTATAGGAAGCTTTAGAGAGGTCAGCTTTTCGACAAGATGAAAGAGGATAAGTGCCTCCCCCTGACACCACAGAGAAGCTTTTGGCCTAAGACCTTTATATTCTAGCTTCAGACCACTGTCAGTTTACCCATTTTGTGAGTTGTCCACAGCAAGATTTAATCTCAGGTGTCCTCCCATAGTTACCATAGAAGTTTCTAGGCCATTATCCTCTGCCAACCAGTATGTATTCAGTGAACACAAAGTAAAATTTAATGTTCCATTTGGAATATGGCTAGAAATCCAGAAGTGAGAGAGGGGTGTCTTTCAGCTCTGAGGAAAATGACAGAGCTCACAGATATTATTCCACAGGAGAGGTGTGACAGCTCCCTCAGGCCCATTGATTTAGGATTCTCTATAAAATTAAATGAAGGCAGCAGTTTAGAAAATGAAGTCATAGTAATTAACATTAGTAAGAAGTGACGGCCGACTATTGGAAGGAAGAGACAGAAGAATTATGAAAAGCTGTCAGAAAAATTAAAGCCATTGTAATCTGGAACCATTTTGTTTATGGGAAAATAGCTTCACATCTCAATAGCTCCTCAGGGTATCACAGTGTCACAAGACAGAATAATCACTGATGTTCTTTTTGATGAAGTTGACTCCTTAGCAGTGATTAAATTATAATCACTGTACTCACTTTAGAAATAACAAAATGTATATATCTAAAAGATTTGCATAAGAATGGTCAAAATAATGGTTCTGAGAGAACCCTTAAAGCTTTGCTCCCTGGAAGATTAATTTATGTAGGATACTTTATTTCCTGGGTATGCTAAATAAATAAAGCA
Organism: Sapajus apella; assembly: GCF_009761245.1. Lineage (NCBI taxonomy): Eukaryota > Metazoa > Chordata > Mammalia > Primates > Cebidae > Sapajus > Sapajus apella. The sequence goes on from NW_022437077.1 coordinate 938,959, forward strand.
TAACTGCCAAAATCTGGATCAAATATTATTAAAAAGCTGAGCCTGTTATTAAAAATTACCCAAAGCACCCAACCCATCATTCTCTAAGCCAGTTAGAACTGAATCCTAGACTACTTACTGCTGTGGAACGTCCACGCCCCAGTCCGTCTGCTGTAGGGTGGGAGGAGGGTTGCTGGGCCAAAGCCTTTTCTTATTTGGAGTTAGTGCTTCATTAGAGTTCCTTCCAGCCTTAGCGGTGGGGTCTGCCTGGCATGATGCGTGTGGCTTGGAAACCATCACGTTGCTCTGTGTCCACGTGCAATGTCCTTGTGACACAAGCGTCTCATCTTCAAGCAGTCCATATCTCTCTATGAAGACAGTGCAGTTGATTGTGCCATTAGGAAGGGAAATCCTATTTGAATTAATTTGCACTGACAAAAATAGGGAACGTTTCAGAGTGTAAAATACATTGGATGGTCAGTGGATAGTCGTTCATTTACCCACTTTTCATTTGGGAGGAAAAAAATTTAAAAGATTGAAAAAGGCCCAGAATTAAGACATCACCGTCCTCTCCATAGTAGTAACAGATGTGTGCCTGCCACCTTGCCTAATATTTGCTTATTTTCCTCCATAGGATATGGCCAATGCATTTGCACAGAAGCATCTCCGGTCTATAATCCTGAATGTGAGTTCCCAGAACATGCTGTATTTTGTTACTATTAATAGCAATTATTACTGTTCTTGTTATATTATTACTGAAATTATTAATGAGTGAGGAGGACACACAGAGGAACCTTATCAATAGGTAAATACCTCGAGCTGAAGAGCTTTTTCCCGTGATCCTCTGTGAGCAGAGTGGCCTCTAGACGGCCGTCTCACCGGCAGTTGCAGTGCCTCCAGGGAGGGACCAAGGCCAGCTCTACTGTTTGTTGCCCTGCAACTCTAGAATTCTTATCCAGAGGGAATATGTTAAAATAGGCACAAAAGGGGACAGTAATTCATCCAGCTAACACTAATTAAAAACCTGTACTGTGTAGGGCACTGACAGAAATAAGTAAGCAAGTATATTTGCTCTCAAAGGCCTTCTTGCTCGGTAGGAAAGACTAGTGGTCATAGCGTGGTGTGATCCAGGCTTGTGGTCTGGGAGAGGATGGAGGAGGAGCAGTGAGTTCTGCTTTGAAGGAGAGTGTTTCCGGAAACCTTTAGAGGAATGTCTTCAGGTGAGCCTTGGAAGATGAGTAGGCAGACCAGGAATAATAGGAATTTCAGCCAGAAGGTGGCTGGAACTCAGAAGGAGTATGTGATTAGGCACAGGGCAAGGAGCAAATGTGTGAGGAAGCAGGAGACGTAGTGAGGACCAGATCAAGAAAGGCCTTAGTCTTATTCCTAAGGACAGCTGAGAGCATTTAATTAAGTTGGTGAAATAACCAGATTTGCATTTTAGAAAGAGCACATGAAAGATGTGTTTGCTGAGGGGTGCCTGAGGGAGGAGAGCAGAGCAGGAGTTGTCAGGGAAGAGGTATAAATCCCTGTACCGCCTGTGGGGTGGAGTAGGCCTATGTTGAGAGGTGGGGCTGGTGGGAGTGGAGGAGGAGAGACAAGGATCTGAATGGAAAGTAGGCAGCTTTATCAATTGTCAGAAACAAGGGAAACCTGGAAGACCACAATGAAGGGAATAACATGAAAAATTAGAAGTCAAGTGTAAGACTTAAGCTAAACATGGACTTTGGAGTCAGCGAGCCCCTTCTGCCATTTTCCAATCTTTGACCTTGAGCAATTCACCTAACTTCTCTGGACTTCAATTGACTCATCTGGATATGAGGACTAAGTGAGCTAATGTATATACCATGCTTAGCAGGGTGTCTGGCACTCAGTAAGCACTCTGCTCGTATTGGCAGAACAGGATGCAGAGGTGATAGGATTGAAGAAGTGAGCTCTGAGCACTTGTGAAGCTGAGCAGTCAGCTGCTCTAAACATGCAGAGTCTGCCAGGCTTCACCTTGGAGAACCAGATTCTCCCTGCTGGCTGCTTTCTTGGTCACACCAAGCTCCCAGCCTGGCAGGAGGGGCCCCAGGCCCACAAGTGACAGGAGTACACAGGTTCCCACTCATTCCTGTCTCCACTCCTGAGCAGCTGTCCTGGTCACCCCCTTCTGCATGTGTGGGGATGACAGTGCCCTTCTGAGCGAAATTTAATTGAGACTTACTATTTACTTTAATCAGGTTAGAAGTTCAGCTCATTTCTGGACAAACCTTGTGAACATGTGAAGATTCCACTGTAGAAGGCAGTTCAGCATCAGGACTCAGGACTTAAGTGGTCTGGCAGGAAATGGCTAATGCATGGTCACTGAAGTCCAGAGATTTCACTGAATCAAGCCAGAGAGTTAAGGCCCTGAGAGACTAGACAAGTCAAGTGAGACTTCAGGTAAAACCTCAAACTGTCACTCATCACACTGGAGCTGTACTTCTTTAAGCCACTGATGCTAGCATAATTAATTACCTTCCTGCCCTGATGTTTCTTAAGTTTGAGAAAGAGGATTAAAGTGAATGAAAACCGGGATCACACTAACTTCCACCTCTATTCAAAGCTGTTTTATAGATTAGGGAGGAAAATGAGGAGAGAGGAATAGGATAGACAGGGAGAAATCAGGGATGTAGAGAGAGGGAACAGTAGAGAAGAAAAGCCTCAGAGTGAGGCAGAGGAAGAGCTGTGGAGGGGAAAAGAAGTGGCAATGGCAGGGAGGAGCCCTGGACCATGAGAGAGACTGGGGGGAGTGGGAAGGAAGGGAAGTTATGGGGTGGGGGCACAGAGCAGAGAACAAGAAAGTAAGACTGGAGAGATGAAAGAAGCAGTGAGACCAAGATAAGAAGAACAGTCTCATGCTTGAGAGTCAGAGGGCATGCCTGTGACTGGGCGGGAGCTAAAGGACTGGACATGGTCACCGATTCAGAGGGAGGGAGGGGTGCAGGCAGAGGCCGAGCTCCAGCACGTTAGCACATGCTATGGAAGTGCTGTCCACAATGGTGGCCACTAGTCATGTGTGGCACTTTTAATGAATCTGTTGTGGCTGAGGATCTAATTTGTAATTTTAATTTCATTTTTAACTTAAATATCCATGTGTGGCCTGTGGCTGCTGTATTAGGAAGTGTAGATCTGGAGAGAGGAAGAGAACAAGGAGAGAGCACGAGTCACACAGCAGGGGAGGAGGAGAGCAGGGCCGTCCAGCGGACATAGAACCAAACCATGCACACGCTTTTAAACATTCTAGTAGCAGCATGAAAAAGGAGTAGGGAAATTAAGTTCAGCGATGTATTTTATTGAACACACGACATCCAAAACATTACCATTTTCCAACAAGTAATAAATATGAAATTCTATTAATAAGACATTTTACATTTTCTTTTTCCTACTAAGGCTTCAAGATCCAATGTGCATTTAGACTCACAGCACCTCTTAGTTTGGCCTAACCACATTTCATGGGCCTGGTGGCTACCTGGACCGCACAGGTCTAAAGAGATTGGTCTAGAGCCAGAACAAGCTCTGGGGAGACCTGATCTAAAGTTAGAGGGAGCTTTAAAAAGATACTGAGTCAGAGACCTATCTAGAGTCAGAGCACTCTGGAGCATTGCTCTTCAGTAGAACTCTCTGTTAATGGAAGTGTTCCTTATCTGCATTGCTGCAGCCACTAGCCACGGTGACTACTGAGCACTTAAAATGTGGCTGATGCAACTAAGGAACCAAATTTTCAACTTAAATTCATTGTAACGGATTTAAATGCAAATAGCCGCATATGGCTAGTGGCTGTATACTGGACAGCACAACCCTAGGGACACAGAGCTACTGAGTAGAGAAATTGAAGGACACAGTGGTGGTGCATGTGGGAAATGGGGCGAGAGTCTCATTTGGGCAAGAAAGAACCAAGAGGGACAGGATTCATGATGGTGGGTGAGACAGGGAGTGAAAAATACAAGGGAGCAAGAAGAGAGGCAGGATATTGTGGGAGGGAGAACAGGATAGTGAGAGACAAGAACATCATCAAGGGTGGATCAGCTAGGACAGACGGAGACACAGCATGCAAGAGAAAGAGACAGAACATGAGACAGGATGAGGGGACCTACTGGGCATCAGAGGGACAAAGGAGGAGGCGATGAACCAACACAGAGACAGTGGGGAGGGAGAGTCGGGAGGGAGAGGGACATGGTGTGGGTGGCACAGGGAGCAGGGACACAGTGATAGGAGAGGAGAGGACAAGTGAGAGAGAGGAAGGAGAGGGCCGTGGGAGGGAGCTGGTGGGAGAGTGAGCTGTTCCTCCTTTGTGTCTATCTCGGTATCATTGAAAGAAAATGGCCTTTCCCAAAGCCTCTCTGCTGGGTGAAGCCATCCAAAACATTTCCTTTTTCTAAGGGAAAAACAACTCTGCCTCCATGCGCACCATCTATTGTTTCGACTTTAGTAGGACTGTGACGTGCCCAATTGGAGGAAGGTCCAGCCGCCAATGTTTCATATCATAGCCTTGATGGAGTAGCCTCCCCCATGTCTGGTGTGGTTGGGTATAGCCCCTGCCTTCACTCTACTTCCCCTGCCCAGGGAGTGCAGAGGAAGGGATGGACCTTTTAGGCCTGCAGTAAGTCATCTCTGCCTGAACCAAGCCCATTCAAGCGCCATCACCTTCTAGAATATGAAGTCCTCGTACATGGGAGGATAGCTCTGTTCCCTTCCCAGTATACATTCCTTTTCTTTAGCATGGATGTGGCTCTTCATTAAAAGAGATCAGTTCAGTGCCCTGCTGCCTGCCTGTGCTTTTTCTAGCATGTGATACGAGGGAACCGCCCCATCAAAACTGAGATGGCCCATCAGCTGTATGTCCTTCAAGTCCTAACCTTTAACCTTCTGGAAGAAAGGATGATGACCAAGATGGACCCCAATGACCAGGTAGGTGCTAAATGGGGCAGCTGTTTTCTCATGGCTGTGGTGTAGTCCAGCCTTAGTCTGTGTGCCAGGCACTGTGCTTGGTCTTTGTCTGTAGTAGTAGTTTGCATCTACCCTGGGAAATCTAGCATGATCTGCACTATGAGCCAAGCCCATTTCTGTCCTGCTGTGGTAGAGATGATGCCTCTTAAGGGATTAATTGGGGCCAGAGTTTGGCCCAGAAAAGCCTGACCCACTGTTTCTTTTCCTTGCTCCCTTGGCTAGCCGATTCACCTAATGACTGTCTATTTCACCTAACAGGCTCAAAGAGACATCATATTTGAACTGAGGAGGATTGCATTTGATGCAGAGTCTGACCCTAGCAATGTCCCTGGAAGTGGGACCGAAAAACGCAAAGCCATGTACACCAAGGACTACAAAATGCTGGGATTTACTGTATGTACCTTAGAGCACAGACGGTGGGAGGCCCTCTCCCCTTATGAGAAGTCAGTGGTCCCACCCAGACAGAGCCCTGACAACCCCATGGTGGCCCTGCAATAGATGACAGTTAGGAAGCTGGTGGGGCTTTAACACGTGCTTTGCTTTGTTGATGGTGAGTCTGTGAGTTTACGTGCAAAGTTTGGCCTTGTGAAACAAATCCATCTGTAGCAGGGTTGGGGTCAGCTAGAATGGGTAGAGAGGGGACCTGTCCTCTTACCTAAACTGCTGGGTTCTTTGCAAAGCTAGTGTGAATATTTTGTGATAGAGTAGGGCTTGAGGATGGGGTTAACTGGAAGAAGTATTTTTTGCATACCTCCTTAGCATCCAGCAGCATGCAAGGTAGGTTCTGGGATGCATGGTGAGGCAGCCACCATCCAGCACTCAGGACCTCGCAGTTCGTGATGGGTGTGAAAAGAGCTAGGATGGAGGTGGGTGCTAAGTGGTAGCAGCATCAAGAGGAGAGGCAAGAGGGCATCCCCTCAGGTCCCTGCACACTGGGAGACTACTGCATCTCAAATTGGGTATCTTTATTTCTCTAGAACCACATCAATCCAGCCATGGACTTTACCCAGACTCCTCCTGGAATGCTGGCCTTGGACAACATGCTATACTTGGCTAAAGTCCACCAGGACACCTACATCCGGGTAAAGGCAGGGGAGCTGGCCTTCTCAGTCCTGGTGCCACGTTTCCTGCCTTCCTCTCTCATCTCCCTAATCCTCCCTTTCTCTTTCCCCCACAGATCGTCTTGGAGAACAGCAGCCGGGAAGACAAACATGAATGCCCCTTTGGCCGCAGTGCCATTGAGCTCACCAAAATGCTCTGTGAAATCCTGCAGGTTGGGGAACTACGTAAGTCTCTGCAGCTTCCTCTTCTTCAGTCATTCCTTGTCATCAAGAGCTCAGTGAGACTTGAAATTATAAACAGTTAGATGTCAGTGGGGTTGAGTATGGTTCACACCTGTACTCTCAGCACTTTGGGAGGCCAAGGCAGGAGGATCACTTGAGCCCAGAGGTCCAAAACCAGCCTGGGCAACACAGTGAGACCCTGTCTCTACAAAAAAAAAATCAAAAAAATTAGCCAGTAGTGCACGCCTCTGGTCCCAACTACTTGGGAAGCTGAGGCAGGAGGATCGCTTTTGTCTGGAGGTCAAGGCTATAGTGAGCATAGTTGTGTCACTGCATTCCAGCCTGGGCGACTGAATGAGACTCTGTCTTAAAAATAAAAAGATGACGTCAGTGAGACTGGACAACCTTAGGTGGCTTTTAATTTTGTTATTTGTTTTAAATCACTGCATCAGCTGGTAATTCCATCTTATCCTTGTTTATGGGAATCATGGTTGTTGCTTTGAGCTGGCAATTTGAGCCATATTCCAAAGCTACCCCATGCCTGTGGGTAAGGGCTGGCTGAGTCTGTAACAGGGTAGAGGCAGAGCAAGAAAACGCACCCTGTAGAAGAAAGCTAAGGAAGTGAGAAGCGCCCATCCTATACTCCTTGTTAGCTGTAGTCCTTGGTCTGCTGTTGTTCCTCGGGACGTTGGTACAAAGTTTCTGGACATGAGCTCCCAGGCTTATGTGGACAGAGGTTTCATCTTCTCCCTGTGTTTTTACTTCCACAGCAAATGAAGGACGCAATGACTACCACCCGATGTTCTTTACCCATGACCGAGCCTTTGAAGAGCTCTTTGGAATCTGCATCCAGCTGTTGAACAAGACCTGGAAGGAGATGAGGGCAACAGCAGAGGACTTCAACAAGGTCAGTGTCTCTGGACTGCTCTGAGGCCCATGGGAGGAGACCATCACACGACAGCCTCTGACAGCTGGCTGGCACCTGGAGAATCCCTGAGCTGGAAAAGCAGCTTGGTCTGCAGAGCTGAGTCACAAGACTGAGGCATTGAGGAGCCTCAGCTCCATCTGGTTGTTGCTCCCTCTGTGACCTTGAGCTTGTCTTCCACTTGGTGCCGTAGGCCCTCATTTGTCCTCAGAAGTTAGCACCTGTCCCTCCCGTCCTCTGTAGAGGTCAGGAGGATAAGCATAGAAGACACTGTGGTTTGTTGAGTGCTTACTGTGCAGGCACTGCTGTAGTTTTGTGAACTGGGACTGTTAGGAAAGAGAAGAGTGGACCAGCATGACGTGCACACCCTGGGTACTTAATCAACAGTGGTCCCTTGGTGCTTTCAGTCCCCACGCTATGCAGAGGACGGTTGTGCCAGGCCCTCAAAGGTTGATCATCTAGGGGTTGGGCATTTTGAAGTTGATCATCTCATCATAAAAAATTTAGAAAGTATAAAGAAGAAAAAGTTACCTGTAATTACACCATCTAGTGACAAACATTTTTGTGTTTTCCTCTAGCCTTTTTTTTCCCTGTTGGTTTTTCCTTCATTAATGAGATCATACTGCACACGTAGTGTGGTATCCTGTTTTCTTTAACAGTTGTTTTAGGGGGACTAATGCATTTTTTAAAAACACCACATGTGCCAGGCACTGTGTTTGCCTTTCATATGTTGTCTCATATTCTTTTTTTGGAGACAGAGTTTTGTTTTTGTCACCAAGGCTGGAGTGCAATGGCGCTATCTCGGCTCACTGCAACCCCCACCTCTCAGGTTCAAGTGATCCTCCTACCTCAGCCTCCTGAGTAGCTGGGAGTACAGGCATGAGCCACCACACCTGGCTTGTATTTTTAGTAGAGACAAGGTTTCACCATGTTGGCCAGGCTGGTCTCGAACTGCTGACTTCGGGTGATCTGCCCGCCTCAGCCTCTGAAAGTGCTGGGATTATGGACATGAGCTACTGCAACCGGCTGGTATCTCACATTCTTTATGGCAACATCTGTCAGGAGATGTGTCTCCCTTTCTCTCGGTTTAGAGATGAGTAGATGCACACCTAAGGATGTTAAGTGACTTGGTGAAGGGACAGAGTCAAGATGTGAACCCATTTCTTTGTGACTACAAAAGTTTATGCTCATTTCCCCACACCACTGACCAATTGAAATATATGAGAAATAAAGCATCTGTCAGTGTCAGTCATGTGACCTCAATAGCCATCTAAGAAGGCATATCTTCCTCACCCAGCAGATGTCTGTAGTGCCTACCCTGCTGAAGACACTGGGGTAGGAAAGAGCCTTGGTGCTCCATAATAGGCCTGTCCATTTCTCAAGAGTAGTGGTGCCAGTTGGCTGGGTTCTTCTCCTCTTAGGTTATGCAAGTCGTCCGAGAGCAAATCACTCGAGCTTTGCCCTCCAAACCCAACTCTTTGGATCAGTTCAAGAGCAAACTGCGTAGCCTGAGTTACTCTGAGATTCTACGACTGCGCCAGTCTGAGAGGATGAGTCAGGATGACTTCCAGTCCCCGCCAATTGTGTAAGTGCCATCTCAGGGGAGGCTGGCTGGGGGGTGGCCACCAGCTCTGATTTCCTTCCAGAGCTCCACTGTCGCATTGACCTGCCGCTCACTCCAGTGTGTGTCCGCACCAGGGAGCTGAGAGAGAAGATCCAGCCCGAGATCCTTGAGCTGATCAAGCAGCAGCGCCTGAACCGGCTCTGTGAGGGCAGCAGCTTCCGAAAGATTGGAAACCGCCGAAGGCAAGGTGAGAGGAGACATGGGGCACTGCTTGGTGCTGGGAGGAGCCTGCCTGGATGGCCCCTTTTGTGCGCAGGCCTTTCCCACTACTGTCCTTGCTCACCTGTTTGGCTTCCATTGTGTTCCAGAACGGTTCTGGTACTGCCGGTTGGCACTGAACCACAAGGTCCTTCACTATGGTGACTTGGATGACAACCCACAAGGGGAGGTGACATTTGAATCCCTGCAGGAGAAAAGTAGGTTCATTTCTCGGTTGATGTGTCATGGTCGCTGCACTTGTCAGGAGACAGGAGTTCTAGTCCTGGCTGTTTCTGGCTGATCATCTGGGCTTGTACCTGTTAACCTCTCTGGACCTGTCTCCTTATCTATCAGTGATAGCCTCTACCTGGCCTACTGGTGGGGTGGTTTGGAGAATTAATGAGTTCACAGGTGTGAATGTGTTGTGTAGATTGTAAAGGGTGGTACAAGACTAATTCGAAAGGCAGTAGTTAAGAGCAGAAGCTCTGAAGCCAGGCTGGCCAAATTCAAATCTTGGCTTTGCTCCTAATTAACTTGAATTCTAATTAATTGCAAGTTAGTTCTCCCCTCTGCCTCGGTTTCTTCTCCTGTAAAGTGGGAATAATAGCCACACTTTCCTTCTAAGAGGATCGCATGAGTAATATATGCAAAGCACTTAGAAGAGTGATTGGCAGGTAGTCAGCATAACTGTTAGCAGCTGCCACTCCTGTTGGCAATGATGGTATCATCATTGCCACTGTGATGAAGGGGAGGGGAGGGGAGTCACCAAGGTCCCATTCCTTGGGGATATAAATCCAAGAGCCCTGAAGTGACCCTCAGTTAGCTTTGACACAGCCTTACTGGGCCATGGTCTACAGGAAGTGACCAAGAAGGAGGGAGCAATACAAGGCCACCCTCCCCACCACCCTCACTGAGCTCAGGCAGCAGCCCTTGAAGTTTGGGGCTTAGGCTTCCTGAGCATCTGCCCCAGTGCCTCCCTTCCAGCACTGATGCAGGCACTGACAGCTTGCAGCATGAGCTTCCAGAGACTAATTCCCATGATTTATTAGTTCCTGTTGCAGACATTAAGGCCATTGTCACTGGGAAGGATTGTCCCCACATGAAAGAGAAAAGTGCTCTGAAACAGAACAAGGTGAGTGGAGAGGCCAGTTTGAGTAGCTGGCCCAGTGATACTTGGAGAGTGCCATTGGTGGTGGGTTTTTCCAGGTGAATTCTTGCCATCTTTCCCTCTTTATTCCTGAATGTTTTCAGAATTTTGAACATACAAAAAAATATATGGAACCTCTATATACGCATCACTCAGACTCAGCAACCATGGCCAATTCTGCCCATCCACTTGTTTCTCTCCTTTATCACTTTGAAGAAAGTCCCAAGTATCACATTGTTTCATCTATAAATATTCAGTGTACATCATATAGCATATAACATAACCACCAGTCCATTAGCACACAAAACAGGAAATGAAAGTAGTTAGATCAGATATTCCACTGATGTTAACTTTCTACCAATTGTCTTATATCATAATTTCTCTACAGATATATAAATGTTTATACACACACACCGTGTTTAAACCAGAATCTAAATAAGACTGGTCTTTTAAGTTTTTTAATTCATAAGTTCCCCCCATCTTTTCCTTTGCAGTTTATTAGCTGAAGAAACCAGATTGCTTGTTTGGTAGTTTCCCAGCATCTGAATGTTGCTGATTGTTTCCCCACGATACAGTTTAACTTGTTCCTCTGCCCCAGATCTGTAAATTGGCAGAGGGATCTAGAGGTTTGATCCAGTTCAGATTTGACGTTTTTCTGGCCAGACGACGTCATCAGTGGTATTATGTTCTACCAAGAGGCACATAACGTCTAGTTGTCTCTTCTTTTGTGACATGAGCAGACTGTTGAAGCTCAGTGCCTCATTCCATTAGTCAACTAAGGTTTGCAGACTCATGATATTTTGACGCAGTCATTCCTTTTCATTTATGAGCTGAACCATGAAACTTGCCTGATCTACTATTGGTTTCCCAGTAATACAGTCTGTATAGGAAACAAGAATAAATGCTGATTCTTCTTTTATGTACCTACTTTCAAAACAATGAGTTAGTTCCCTGGTATCATGCAATAGTGACCAATTTTGTGTGTGTGTGTGTGTGTGTGTGTGTGTGTGTGTGCGCGCGCGCGCGCGCTAATTGTTAAGACATTCCTATGCCAGTTACAGCATGATAGAAGTTGTCAGTCATCTTGGTAATATAAAAACTTTTAGGATAACTTACAGTCATGGACTCTGACCTTCCAGGTTTCTGAGTGTTGAAAATGACTTTTTTTCCAATCTTAAAAATATCACATCATCTGTGGTGTGACTTGGGCAGGGAATGGGTAAGTTAAGGTTGATTTATGCTGGGCTTCATCTCCAGCCACACTTGTGGCTGCCTAAGAGCACTGATGATATTCATCTGAATCAACATGTTTGGTGATGATGCCAAGTCACTAGGACTTTGGCCAAGATCTTGATGTGCAGACCCCAGGCTGTTCCATTGCTCTAATTTAAACCCTTTCTCCTTCAGGAGGTGTTGGAATTGGCCTTCTCCATTCTGTATGACCCTGATGAGACCTTAAACTTCATTGCACCTAATAAATATGAGGTGAGCAGTGTGGCGCTGCCTTGGACAGCAGAGCCATTTCTGTAACTCTTCAGTTGGTGGCAGGAATGAGCAGAACAGGAACGTCCCCTGTGGTGGGTGGCTGCAGTGTATCATGAAGGCTGTAGAATGCCAGGGATCTGCCACACTCTGGGTTGTTTATCGGTGAGCTGGGCTCTCCACATTACTCTTCAGCAGCAGCCATAGGTTGTCATTACAGAGATAAGGTCAGCTAGCAATGATTCATTTACCTGGGACCAGGAAAATTCTCCCCTTTTCAGTTTCTCTGTGGTCAACTACCCAAGAGAACTTGACAGATTTCCTCCTAGGTGCTGCTGGTCACATGTTGTAGTGAATCCAGTGTGGACTTTAAAGCCAGATGGAACTGGTCCTTCTGACAACAGGCTTGTAGTTCCATCTGCAGCACTGGAAGATACTAGCTATTAAATGGGTGATTGCATTTGAGACCCTGCGTGTCTGGTGAGTTCTGAGAGCCATCAGTGGGAACTAGAGGTGGGGCTTCTGGAAGAGGAAACACCTGGGCAGGGCCTGAGCTACTGCTAGTGGAATTTTGTTGGGAGGAAATGGAAGAACAAGCAGGTAGGGAACCAAGTGAGCAACAGCACGGAACAAGGAAAATGGCAGCAGAGGAAGCAGGAAGAGTTAGGGAGGGGTAGGATCAAAAGACTTCCTGGTCACACCCTCTTAGCATAAGACCCTCCAGTTCCATTTCTTTAGTACTTTCTCTTTAATATGTATTGACTGGATTGTTTTTAATTTACTTTTTTGGGGTGAGGGGAACAAAATTGAGATCCCACGATGACTCTTGTTTATGTCTTTCTTCTTTTCACCTAATACACATTTCCCTTCTCTCACTTCTGATTTTGCAGTAACTTCAGGTAGATGATGCCCTGGTACTCAGATCTCATTTTGCTGTATTCATTCATTGCATTTTTAGGTTCTATTTCATATTTGGAATGATTGCTATCATTCCAAATCAGTTTTGCCTATACTGATAAGTTCCAAAAGGAACTGTTGTGAGTCCCATCACAAAAGAAACCTTGGCAGAATCTCCTGCTGACCAGGGGTCGCCATGTGACCTTTTGCAATTTGTTCCCCACAGTACTGCATCTGGATTGATGGCCTCAGTGCCCTTCTGGGGAAGGACATGTCCAGCGAACTGACCAAGAGTGACCTGGACACCCTGCTGAGCATGGAGATGAAGCTGCGGCTCCTGGACCTGGAGAACATCCAAATTCCCGAAGCCCCACCCCCTATCCCCAAAGAGCCCAGCAGCTATGACTTTGTCTATCACTATGGCTGAACCTGGAGCCAGAAACGACGGTACCCAGGAGAAAGGATTTTGGGCCCAGGAGAAACACTTACAGTCTGGTGCCTTGTCTTTTGCTTGTACAGAATCTGTAGTGATTTTGGTGGCCAGTAAATGCCAGCCATTTCGCAAACCCACCTTGGACCACCTAGAGTTTCTTCTTGGTCCCTGTCTACTAAGAGTCACGAAGACAGGGTGCTCTGCCCCCTCCATCACCATGAAGCCTGGGATTGGGCCATGAGGAACAAACAGCAGATACCCTTGCCTTCCAGTCCAAGAAACTGCTTCCTGAAATGGATTTAACAATAGCCACTCACCTTTTCCTCCTGACCCTGCTCTCTGATCAGCTGGATCCCCTCATGAGCAAGAGCTGGCCCAGGAAAGGCTGCCTGCAGAGGACAGGTGTGCTGGGCGTGTCGATAGCCTTGGAGTGACTGCCTGTATCTCAGATCTGAGTACAGGCCTGAGGCCTTTGCTTTTGTCTTTTTTGGTGAGGGCTCACTCCAGCTTCATATGGTGCCAAGATGTTGCTGCTTCTGAGGCCGGCTCTAACATCTCTGGTCTTTAGAGCCACCAGATCTCTCTGGCCCATACAGATATCAGAGCAGATGGAAATTTCTCCCTGCCAGCTCTCAGACTCATCCTGGCAAGTCAAAGACCTCCAGGCCAAGTCCTGCCCTCTTAAGTCTCCAGGAACGCTGCAGGGAAAACCCAGCTGAGGCCTGGGCCTAGATAGTGGTGAGGTCATTAGATTCTGCCCCTCTCCCCCCACATTTATACCTTTTCCTTCCTCAGAGAGAAATCTCCCACCTAACCTGAATTGCAGCTCCCTCCAGTTTGCTTTCCTTTGGCCTTCCAGACCCCAGGAAGTTTGCCTTCCCTTCCTAGCGCTATGGTTTCTACCACTGGCCATGATTTCAGGGAGCTGGCCGAGGCCGGCTGAGGCCACACGTGTACCAGTGGGGCTTCCCTGGTGCTGCAGCACTTGTAAACCACACACACAGCCTCTCTCCCTGGACATACGTTAGCACATTGGCATTCAGTATTGGTGGCCTGGCATGGTAGGTACTACCCAATGAAGAGTGTACTATATATTTTCTTTACTATAGGCCGTACTTATACAGACATGTATATATATTTATATAAGATCTACCTATCTTAGGGTGGAACCTTGGAGGAAAATTAAATTGAGGGGAAGTAAAAACTACATAACACCTCCAGTTGTGAGCCAAGATTGCAACCAGAGAGCAGCCAGGAGCTTCCTGTCAGTAACCATGTTTTCAATAAATACTCTTTCATGTACAAACTGTGGTTCCTACTAACAGCTGTTTGTCTGTACTTGCTCCCTGCCCAAAGGTGAAGATTTCACCTTGACAAGACTTCATCGCAGTGTGTCTGGGAGACTCCGGAGAGCTCCAACTGGAGCCCTTAGTCTCCTTCCAAGAGTCCCTTCCTCCTCCTCATTCGCTCTTCCCACACATACAGACACACAGACACATACCTGCTGCTGAAGGATGCTCACAGATTGTTGTACTGGGACAAAGCGTTTCTGCTCAACCCTGCTGGGTACAGCAGGGTAAGGCATACTGTACACCCCCATGAACACATCCTGCCTCTTCTCCCTGCCAGGGACACAGCCAGGCAACAGCTCAAGTACTTGTGCCTTACAAAGAAGACATGCTCTTTACCCTGTGTGTTGCCTATGCTTAGTGCCCAGCCTTCCAGCTGGTGTTTTAGGCTGTTGCTCCAAACCTTGGCCTTGGTAGCTGGGAGGCTTGAATGAGGGTGATGATGAAAATAGGTACTTTCTCTTGCCTCTTGAGAGAAAAGGGTGTGAGGAAAAGCTCTTTCAAAAGGTATAGAAAGCGCATGTAATACAGGCCTTGAGGGCTGAATAAAGCCAAGACCTTGGGCAGTGATGGGTACCATTGTAGGTGCTTGGTAAGCATTGAATGAACTAATGCCTGCATGATGCCAGCTGGCGGCAGTGACGGCAGCAGTTTGCACAAAGCACTGCTTACACTCTGGCCTTGAGCCTTCTGTTCAGAGGGGCCAGGGATCCATGTTTGCAGCTGGTCTTTCTGCCAGAGAGCCCAGGAGGAGGCTGGAGGAGGGCAAAAAGCACAAAACTGGGTCTGAATGTGCAACCCTAGCTTGCCCTGCCCCAATGATCTTGGCTGCAAATTCTGCCCTTTTCATCCATCCTGCAAGATGAAGAAAATCTGAACTCCCTAGGTTGGCATTTTGGGGCCACAGCAACCTGCCCCTTGGCTACTTTTGAACCACCACAGTTATAAACCTGTGCCCCAGGCACGGCTAGAGCCTTCTCACCCTCCTTTAGGATCCTGCCATCTCCTCTGGCTGGAATGCTCTCTCTCCCCCTACTCAACCTATTGAAATTGAGATAATTCTTAGAAAGTTTCATATAGAAAATATTTCACAAATGTTTCTTATTACTTCTGGATCGCCTAAGTTGTAACGTCCCCAGCTGGCTTGAGCTGGGGACATTATTATTCCAGAAGATAAAGCCCATGAGATACTTATCTTCGTGGTTCATTCCATGGTTGCCCAGCACTGGACTGGACATAAGAAAAACAATTTGTTC
The DNA here is from genome assembly GCF_009761245.1 of Sapajus apella. NCBI lineage: Eukaryota > Metazoa > Chordata > Mammalia > Primates > Cebidae > Sapajus > Sapajus apella. Next base: position 954,503 of record NW_022437077.1, read on the forward strand.
AGTAAAAGTAAACAAGTGACCATTTTTGGATGCCCACTGTGTGCAGAACACTAGCAGGTACCGGGGTTCCAAAGCAAGCCCTTGCTTGAGCGCAGGAGAGGTGCAAACAATTACAATACACGGCTGTGCTCTGCGCCGAAGGGACTTTGCGGAAGACGAAACTGCGCTGTACCTCGAAAGGACCCGACCACCAAAGACGCCCCGCCCCCGTGCTGCCCCGCCCCCACGCTGCCCCGCCCCCACCTTTTCGCCCCGGCTCCGCCCAGCCCTTGCAGCTTCCGACGGAAGTTACCGACCCTGCCGCGGTTCGGCTGCGTCATCCGGTCTCGCACTTCCGGTGGGAAGATTCCGGCCGGGAGCTCCCCAGGCCGAGGTGAGTGGCCGCGCGCCCCGGCGCGCTGTCAGGGGCTGGGGGGGCCAGGGTTAGAGCGGGAAGCGGGCTCCCCGCCTGGGCTCTGCGCGCGTTGTCATGGGGCACGTCACGCCCCTGTCCCTCTCCGGACCTCAGTTGCGCCGTCTGAGGAGGGGGCAGAGATCTTCAAGCGCCCTCCTGTAGGGCACCTGCCCCACGCCGGTTCATCTAGTGTTTCCTGAGCACCTGCGACGTGCTGGGCGCGGTACCCAGGCCGGAATCGGACCTGGCCCTGCCCTCGGAGAGGCTGCTTCCCGCGGTGGGGTTGGGGCGGGCAGTAAACACGTGAGCAAACAAAGAAACGTCAGAAGTGGGAAGTGCCATGAGGATTGGGAGGGGTGGGGCATTGGGGAAAGTGTTCAGCCAGGCGGAGGTCTGCAGAAGGCAGAAAGAGCTGCAAGTAAAGAAAGACACAGGCTTAATGTGTTTGACACATGGCAGGGGGCCGCTGTGGCGGGTGCTGGGGCCAGTGGCCGAAGTATGCGGTTGCAGAGGCACGATCGTGAGAGGCCTTCCTTGTGGACCTGGCTGAGGAGTTGGGCTTAGCCTTAGGGCATGATCTGTTTTGTGTGCCTACAGCATGTCTCTGGCTGCATTATAGATTCCAGGCTTTAGGGGCGAAAGAGGAAGCAAGGAGACCAGTTAGACCAGTAGTAGTCAGCAGGTGAAAGATCATTGTGGCTTAGACTGTGGTAGTGGGAATGGAGGGGAAGAGAAGTACATGGGTCAAGAAGTGTATTGAAGGTGGAACTGGCAGGGCAGGATTTGAGAAATGATGGAAATAAGTGGTCAAAGATTACTTCATCATAGATCTTTGGTTGTGGCTTAAGTAACCAAGTGTATTATGCTGGCATGTACTAAATCACTCTGGGATAGATTGGTGGCATGAGAAATAATTATGAAATCCTCTTAAGGCAACTTAAGTTTTAGATATTTGAAGTGCAGCTACCAAATAGGCAGTTAGATTACCAGTCTGATACTTACAGAAAAGGTCAGGACTGATATAAAGAATTTAGAAATCATTGCTAAGTGGATTGGGTACGATGAGATTATGTAGCGTAAGATTTAAGAGAGAAGAGAAGCCAGGTTCCACGCTTTAGGCACCCAATTTTTGTAGATTGAGTTGACAAGAAGGTGTCAACAAAAAAGACCGAGAAAAAGTCCAGAAAAGCAGAAGAAAAACCAGGTGGATGTGTTATGGTGGCACCAAGAGAAGGCTTTTTTCTAGGAGGAGGAAGTGATCCATTGTGTAAGATAAGAATAGAGACTAGGCCTTTGCCCGGGCAGCAGGGAGGAGGTGTGGTAGGTAACCCACCGGAGCAGTGGAGATGGGCTGAAGTGAGGACAGGAGGTGAACGAGTGGAGCTGGCAGTGCGGGACCCTCTGAGGAAGTTTCACTACAAGGGGACCAAGAGGGGAGTAAGCCTCTACCATGAGCCAGCATTTAATGCTGCACCTGATGCCACTTTACTGAGTCCAGAGGTCTCTCCCTTTATAGTTGGAGAAACTTGAGTCCAGAGGTCAAGTAACTTAGGGTCACACAGTAGTGAGTAGGGACGGTAAGAATTGATTCTTGGTCTCTAACTCCAAAGCCCACACTCTTAAGCGCTAAACCATGCTGCCCAAGTTACAGTTAGGAAGACTGAGGGAAGCAGGTGCCACCGTGGTGCACCGGCCAGCCTTACCTTGATGTGACTGCTGCCCCCAGCTAAGGGGCTCTCTGTGGAAAGTGGGGCAGAATATGGACTTTCCTTCCTGAGCAAATGAGATTTCAAAAAGAGCATTTACTCCTTTAAATCTTGTTTCCCATATAAAATAAGGGTGGGCATCTTTTCAGTTTCATGTCTGTGTCTCCAATGGTGGGCCTACAGGAGTGCTTCATAAATGCCAATTAAATGCCTAGATGATCTCCAGGGACCCTTCTAGCTGAGATTTGCCTTTGTGTTTGTGGATAGGTGACTGTCTGAATCCTAATAAGAAAATGAGTTAACTTTGAGACACTGCTCCGTAGGTGGGGAAGCCATGGGGACTTCTTGGAGGCAGAGGACCTGGGCCAGGTGTGTGAAGGAAGGTCAGCATTTGAACAGTGGAGGGAGGGCTTTGCAGTGCTGCAGCAGGAAATGCAGCAAAAGCAGGAACTGCAAGAAGTTGATTAACAGAAGAGTGAACAGACTTTCCTGCCTTGGAAGCCACAGGAGGACCCATGAGGGGAGAGTGCCAGGAAGAAGCTCTCTTAGTACCAGCATGTCCTGTGATTGCCTGTCACAGGACAGGGTCAGCAGTCGTTCTCCACAGGGACCAGGTTTGGTCCCCAGGTGACGTATGTCTGTGTTTATTTATTTATTTTTTGTTTGTTTGTTTGTAGAAAGTGATTTATTTGGAGACTGAGGGAGAAACAGCTAACTCTCACACTGAGTGAGAGAATCCAGAAAGGTGGAATCCAGGAGAGGAAAGCAGCTTCCACACTGAGTGGAAAGGAATAGAGAGAGATGGAGTTTAGGAGGGGAAGACAGGCTTCCACAAGAGAGTGTGGAAGGGGACCCCAGAGGCGAAATCCAGGAGAGAGGAAGATGGCTCCCACAAAGGGAGTGTTCGTGAAAGGGGATCCAAACATGGAATCCATGGCTGTGTTTAGAGACATTCTTGGGTATCACAGTTTGGGATGGGGGGAAGGATGCGACAGGTGTCTGGTAGGTAGGGGCCAGGGATGTTGCTAACCACCCTACCATGTAGAGGATGGGTCTTCTCCCAAAGAATTATCTGTCCCCAAACAAGTGGTATTGCCAAGGTTGAGAAACCCTGGTATAGAGGAAAGAGTGTGGGTTTTGTGGGGTTTTTTGGTTTTGTTTTGTTTTGTTTTTGAGATGGAGTTTCACTCTTGTTGCCCAGGCTGGAGTGCAATGGCACAATTTCGGCTCACTGCAACCTCTGTAAGCTCTGTAAGCTGGGATTACAGGCATGCACCACCATGCCCAGCTGATTTTTGTATTTTTAGTAGAGATGGGGTTTCACCACATTGACCAGGATGGCTTGATCTCCTGACCTTGTGACCCACCCACTTTGACCTCTCAAAGTGCTGGGATTACAGGCGTGAGCCACTGCACCCAGACGAGAGTGTGGGTTTTGAGATCTGTGGATATGTTTGAGGGCCGTGCACCCCCTCTGTTGGAGGAGCTTACGGTGGTGGTCGCAGGAGAAGAAGAGAGAACTGTGTAGGAAACTGCCGCAGTCATTTGGGAAGAGGATGGTGGCTGAGACGGTAGTGGTGGAGTTCAAGAGATGTGCTCATATTTGGGGTATTTCTGAAGATAGAGCTGACAGTTATTGATTGAATGTGGGCTGAGGGAAAGAGAGGAGTCAAGAATGACCCTAAGGCTTCTGGCCTGAGCGGCTAGGAGAGTAGTGGAGCCATCTGCTGGGATGGGAAGTAGGGAGAGGAGCAGGCTTGGATGAAGCAGGGTGTGGAAAACAGGAGTCAGTTCCTAACACTGTAGATGTGAGTGAGTTGCCTGATATTGCACATCCAGGGGAAGAAGAGGTTTGGTAGGCATTGGATATTCTTCCGGAGTTCACAGGAATCAGAGGCGGAGTATACATTGGGAAGACGTCAGCTTACAGAAGGCATTAGAAGGAATGAGACTGCATTAGGTCAGGTAGGAGTTTCAACTCATTGGGTCTAACACCTCCTTTTTATTACAAATATTTTGTAACAGTCCCTTTTATTACCCTAACATGAAACAAATGATTAATAAAAACTGCTGACATATAATTTTTAAAAATCAACAATGCCCTATAACATAAAGGGAGAGTAATTGACAGTACAACAAAATATGTTTCAATATGCAAGTTCCTGAGCACAACAGTGTTGGAGGTCGCAGTGAAGCAACAGTTGCTGTCCCTTCTGTGGGGACCCTCTGGAAGTGTGGTGGCCACAGGCACAGACTGGCACAGCCATGTTGTGTTGCACCTCAAAAATCCCTAGTGCCATTGCCGTAGCTGATGTGGTTTTTCCAGAATGGGAACTTTTGGTACCATTTTGAGACAATTTTGACCATTCTTAAGTCTCTCTTCATTGTATACAGGCATTGTATTCTTGGAAATGTTAATTCACAGTAGAACCATGGAAAACCCGTGCCCTGTGTTTACATATAAACAGTTACATTCTAGGTTCAGATCATTGTAAGCTGATCTTTCCCCTGTATGAATGGCAGTCGTGCAGGATACAGAGCAGTGTTTGGTGTGTGGACTGCCCCTTCCTCCCCGTTCACCGAACGCCCGGAGAAACCCCAGCCACCAGCACAGGTTTCCAAAGCTCTTCTCAAAACAATTGTAGCCCCAGAGATTCCGTTGGACACAGCCAGCTCCCTGTTTGCCCTGGGGAGGGGAAATGGTAACACAGGTTCCAGAGTACAGAACGGATCGGAACAGCTCCCTTCAGAAAGGGTGGGAAGGGAGGTGGAAAGACTGCTCTGGAAGCCTAGGAAGGCTTCAGGAAGAAGGTGGCTTTTCAGCAAGATGGGAATGCCTCAAAGGAGGAGCTGTGGTTGGGGGGACATACAGATGAAGCAGCAGGTGTCGTAACACTGGACCTGAGGCTCCTCTGGGCACAGACAGGTCTACCCAGCATGCTCAGGGTGCTCATCAGATTTGACTGGATTGACAGGGAGGCTGGAAGTGGTCTCATTTGGCAAGACCGGTAGTCGGTAGTCGATAGAGTGTTCCAGTCGTTAGAGTGTTGGTTTCCTGCTCCATTTCTAACCCCTACAACCAGACCAGTCCCCTGAAAATCACATGCCTGCTCTCTGTCAGCCATCAAACCAAATGGAGAACTTAAAGCATGCCAGGTGTGCGTAAGGCGGGTGTGGACACACTGGTTCCCATGTGCGCTCATGGCCTCTCAGCAGACACAGACATTCATTACTCAAATCACACCCTGCACGAGTGCTGTGAAGCAGGGGAGTCATGAAAGCCACTTGTATCTCAGGGGACTGATTAAGGGGATGGGGCGGGGTCCCTGAAGAAGTGGCCTCTGAGCTGAAGATAGGTAGGGTCAATGAGGAAGAACGGAAGGGTGGGCGCGGTGTTCGTTCATTTCCTTCAGACGACAGGAAGGAAGCTGGTGTTTGGGGAGTTGAAAGGTTCCCAGTGGGGCCAGGCTCTGGAGAACCTCTGGCTGAGACCAAGAAGACCAGCAGGGCCAGATCAGGCCATGGTAGCCCAAGGAAGTCTCCCGGTCTTTATCAGAAAAGTCCTGGAAGCTGCTGAAAGGTTTTAAGCAGTGGCCTGACATGATCAGATTTGTGTTTTAAGGGGTCACTTTGGTGGCAGTTCATGGAGAGTACCTTGAGGTGACAAGAGAGCGCACATGAGTCTCTGGGAGGGCCTGTGCCCCTTTGGGCAGCCCCTCTGGAGCCCTGAGTCATGCAGCCTTCAGCGGCACCCGTGGCTGTGAGAAGCACAGTCTCTGCCTACAGCTCCAGAGCTGCCCTTTGTCCCCAGCAGCAGACCTAGGGACTGGTGAGAGCTGCATCCAGTTAACCATGGGAAGGCTCGGCACCAGCCACCAGCCCCTTAGGTGAGGACTCCGCCTGGGGCTCCGCTGATGGTTCCAAGTCATGGAGCTGCAGAGAGCTCCTCCAGCCAGGAGACGTTCTTGGTGAAAGCTGTGGTCCAGCTCTGCCGGCTCTTCCCGCACATTGTCTTCAAGAGGGGTGCCTGCCCCCGCTGACTCAGGAGCTTGGGTGCCGCAGCCGCCACGAATGGGGAGGTGGGCCCTCGATGTGGCCTTCGTGTGGAAGGCGGTGTTGACCCTGGGGCTGGTGCTTCTCTACTATTGCTTCTCCATCGGCATCACCTTCTACAACAAATGGCTGACAAAGGTACCGGGAGGCCCTGCCGGGCAGGGCGCTGGGATGGAGGTGGCCGGAGCGGTGATTATGGTGCCCCTTCACGCTTAACAGGAAGGCACAAGCTCCCACCAGTCTAACTGGAAGCCAGTCACAGCTGGGTGGAACAGGGCCCTCTAAGAGCACCGCACCAGGGTTCCCTGTAAATGTTTGGATCCAGGGGAAACCAAGGAGAGCAGGCGGTGTGAAGGGACAAACTGGGGAAACTGGGGGCTCAAGCCGCAGCTGTTGACCCCGCTAGAGAAGGATTTCAATATTTTAATCAGTGATAAAATGCAGTGGCCTGCAGCGGCTCTGATTTGGGCATAGGCCTTGAGGAGGGCTGGGCAGGTAGCTTGAAGGTGTGTGTGTGGAGATAGCCCCAGGCTAGAATTGAGTCTCTAGGCTGCAACCTGTCTTTGTGACCTAAGAGTCTGTCATTCCAAGCGATGACACTGTAACTAAAGGCCCTACACACACAGCAAGGTCCTCATGAACCACTGAATGAGCCCCACTCCAGCAGAGGGGCAAAAAGAGGGAGCTGGTGGGGGGCAGGCTGTCTAAACCGAGCCGGGGTGTCTGCTTTGGGCTCCATACAGAGCTTCCATTTCCCCCTCTTCATGACGATGCTGCACCTGGCCGTGATCTTCCTCTTCTCCGCCCTGTCCAGGGCGCTGGTTCAGTGTTCCAGCCACAGGGCCCGCGTGGTGCTGAGCTGGGCCGACTACCTCAGAAGAGTGGCTCCCACAGGTAGGTGGGGGGACCCCGGGGAGGGCAGGGCGGGAAGAGGGACTAGAGAACTAGGACAAGGACAAGAGAGACGCTCGCATGCTAGAAGTCGAGTCCCTCCCCTCTTCCTGCACTGTTCCTCCACTGCCTTCTTGGCCTGGCCTCCCTCCACCCGCACTGCTGCCTCTTGTGCACTGTGTGTCTTCCCGCTGCCCCACCACACACTCACAAACCCCCTGCTGCACCCACGGCTCCCTCGCCCCACAGCAGACACCAAGCCTGGAGTGTAGCCCTGAGGCCTGGAGATAAGTGGTGAGCAGGCAGGGTCCCTGCCCTCGCAGGGCTGTGACATGGACATGGAGGGCATCGTGGAGACCAGGGAGGGGACCGACCCAAGGCCAGGGCCCGCGGCTGGTGGAGGAAGATTTCCTCGGTCAGGTGCCCAGTAGGCCGAGGCCTGAGGGATGCATGGGACTGGCTGGCCCTGGGAGGAGGGGCCTTAGTGGCTCCAGGGAGGTTTAGTGTCAGCTCTGGGGTCTGGAAGGGAATTCAGTGTTTCAGGATGCTACGAACCTGGTGCTGGCCAGAGGAAGTGTGAGAAATAAGAACCGAGAGGATGGGCAGGGATCACATCCTGGAGGCCGAGTTCCCCATGGAGGAGTTGTATTCCATCCTGAGGGAAAAGGATTTCCAGTAAGGAATTGACTGGATCGGGTTAATATCTCGGCTCAGGGGATAGCCGGAATGTTTGTGGAAAGCACACCAGGCCCAGCCAGTCAGAATGGGCCCAGCCTTAATGCCGGGGCGGCCCCCTACCCCTTTGGAGCCAGATATTAACCCTTCAGTTGCTGGTGGAAAAGAAGGCCAGAGGGCCCTACAGGAGGAGCCGGGATGGTTCAGAAGTGGGGGGCGCCCTGGTGCCTCAGGGTGGCAGCCCACCCCAGCAGAATGTGGACCTTCCACACTGTCCTGTGGGTGCCCTTGTCTCCACAGCTCTAGCGACGGCACTTGATGTGGGCTTGTCCAACTGGAGCTTCCTCTATGTCACCGTCTCGCTGTGAGTACCGGCCATGCCCTGCCGCCTCCCTTCAGGCTCAAGCTCTCTGTCTGTCCAGCGGGCTGTCTGCACGCCTGGCCTCCAGGCCAGCCACTCCACCACTCTCTGGGACCAGCCCCTGCTCTCTCAGCCTCTCCCTGGCACCCAGCAGCTCTCCGGGAAGTCGCCAACCTTTTCCGTAAGCCCAGCGCAGAGGGGATGCTGTGCCCACCTGCGAGGCAGCGTGGGGAAGCCAGGGAGCTCACCCAGAACCCCCACCGCCAGAGCAGGGGAGGGCGGGCTGCAAGGCCACAGACAGGCGGCCGCTGGTGGGTGGTACACGCAGCCGCAGGAGAGCCCTGTGTAGCCTGGGGGGCCATGCAGGAGTTTCTTCCCTCTGATGTTTTGCTTCAGAGAGCACGGCTCCTACCTTCTCATCCTCCAACTTGTCATCCTTCCTTCCCTCTCCTGGGCTCCGCTGAGGGTTAAAGAACAGGACTCAGGGAGCTCAACGTCAGGCTGCAGCCTCTTCTCCCTGGTGATAACCAGAGGCCTCTTAGTCAGAGATTCCTTCTGATTAAAAGGCACTTTTCTGCCCAAATGACTTAGCCCAGCTTCGTTTGGTCATTTCCCAGGTTACCCCCAGGGAAGTCAGGGAGTCCACACCCACCTTTCTAGCTCAGTGATTTGTGCTCTGGCTCCTTTCTTGGTGACGGGTCTGAGCCTTGGCCTCCAGCAGTGCATTGTGGGTAATTTTTGCTTCCAGGTACACAATGACCAAATCCTCAGCTGTCCTCTTCATCTTGATCTTCTCTCTGATCTTCAAGCTGGAGGAGCTGGTGAGGCCCAGCTTCTCTTTTGTCCCTTCTGCCCCCACAGATGCTAAGAATAAAAGGGGAATCTGAGCGGTGGCTTGTCCCGCTGTGTGACAGAGGAGACAAGCCCAGCCCAGGTGGCAGTAGCTCGCTTCCTGAGAAGGGACCTAGACACGGGCAATAATGACCGAAAGAGAAAGCGCTCCAGGATGAGGGTCCCAGCAGAGCTGGGTCTGGGAAGCTCCCTGCTGTGGGAGGCAGTAGCCATGTGTGTTAGGCCCAGGGGAGGAGGTGGGGCCACTTGGGGGCCCAGGACAGTTGTCAGTGTGGCAGATGAGCAGGGCTGTTGGCATACCAGCATGGATGGGTGGGCAAGGACTGTCCAGGACCCCCTGGGGTAGAGCTGGAGAGTAGAAGGATTTCCTGCCCCAGGGGCAGCCAAGATGGCTGCTGACCCCAGACTCCGAATGTGATGAACCCTTGACCCTGAAGACCCCTAAGTTAGCTGCCACTGCTCCCCATCCTCCCAGCGTGCTGCACTGGTCCTGGTGGTCCTCCTCATCGCCGGGGGTCTCTTCATGTTCACCTACAAGTCCACACAGTTCAACCTGGAGGGCTTTGCCTTGGTGCTGGGGGCCTCGTTCATCGGTGGCATTCGCTGGACCCTCACCCAGATGCTCCTGCAGAAGGCTGAACTCGGTGAGCACGTGCCACTCACCCTCCAGAGAGAGGAACTCTGGCACAGGCAGGGTGGAGGCAGGGCAGGGCTGGGCCAGACCTGATGGTGACCGTCCCCCGCCCTGCAGGCCTCCAGAATCCCATCGACACCATGTTCCACCTGCAGCCACTCATGTTCCTGGGGCTCTTCCCTCTCTTTGCTGTATTTGAAGGTACGTTGGGCCATCCCTCTCAGGGTCACTCAGTGCAGCAGACCACAGATCCCTGCCCTGAGCCCAGCACAGTGGGAGCTGCAGAGGTTATTGAGATCAAAGATGCAGTCCCTCCCCTGGAAGCACATGGTTCCAGACAGACATGTAAGAAAATGGCTAGAGCCCAGCATGATGAATGCTATGGAGAAAGCACATGTAAAATCCAGGGAACATTAACAACAGTAAGTGTGCATGGAGCCCTGAAAGTGCAGCAGGGCTGTTCTGATCTCTTTAAACATACGAACTCATTTTGTCCTTCCAAAAACCCTGTGTGGCAGTACTGTTATCCCATTTTGCAGGTGGAACAAAGTGAGGCACAGAGAAGTAAAGATAACTTGCCCAAGGTCCCATAGCTCATAAATGAGCCAGAATATGAAGCCAGCAGCCTGGCTCCAAGTGGTCCAGCCCTACTCTTAAGCACCCTATCCTGCCTCTAAGGAGCGGGGAATCAGGGATTGTTCCAAGATGCTGGAGTAAGGAGGCAGGTTATAAAGGCTTCCCCGGCTGTGGTTTTAGAAGGTGAGTAGGATTCTGGCAGGCTGCAGGAGCCAGGGCATCTGGAAAGTGGGAATAGGAGGCTCAGCCATGTCCTGGCGTGGCACAGCAGGCTGTGTGTTCAGGGAGTGTGGGCCAGGTAGAGTCAGAGGGTGGGCTTCCAGAGTGGGGGCTGAAGGCCAGGAGCCAGCACACAGGAGCCTGGGGACATGGTCAGCTGTTCCTCGGCTGTCTTCATGGAAGAGGAGAGGCCTGGAGAATTGTGTAGGCTGGGAGGGGTGGCGCCACTTTCCTTCCTTTGATGTTTTGGATTAGCCTTTGTCCCCTTTCTGTTAATCCTTCCTCCCAGAGTCCCGTCTGCCCTCAGGGTCATTACAGAAAATTCTGTCCCACATCCATTTAAGTTTCAAGTGTTGAAGCGTCTTGAACCTCCCTGAGAAAATTATTCTGAAGCCCCGTTGTCCAGGAAACTTCTGTTCAGGGCCTCATTTTTTTCTCTCTTTTTAAAATCTCTCCCCGTTCCTTCATTATGCCCCCTTGTACCAAACACCACACTCTCCCTCCCCTCCTGGGTGTTTACACCATGCCTCATCTCTGCAAAACCTCATCTGAAAGCCCCTGGTAGTCATCACTTAGCAAAGCTGCATGGATTTAGCTCCTTTAATCTTTTCTGGTAAATTAATCCCCCAAGCGCCTTCATTACTTATGTTGCTCTTCCCCGAATTCCTTCAATTTGCAGAGGCCTTTGCAGTACTGCTGAGCCCAGCACCAAACAGGATATCCTGCACTGTGAGGCTGTTTGGCCTAGGGGGACTGTCACTCGGCATTTCTTTGGTGTTTCCCTCCAAAAATCTCAAAATACTCCTCCAGCTACCACAGGTGTCTCTTGGGCCCAGGCCTGGGCCCCCTTCACCCTGTGCTAATGCGCCATGAGGGCTTTCCTGTGGGAGGATGCTGGGAGTCCTTCTCCCGGATGGACAGTGTTGGAAGAACCATGACTCCTCTGAAAGTCTAAGCAGAATTTGGGGGGTGGGGCGTGTGCATGCCAGTGTTTCTGGAGCAAGGGGCCATGGCTTTTGTCATGTGTTTGTGTTTTCTTTTTGGGAAATGTTCATCAAGTGATGCCATGGGTTGGAGGAATACCGGTCTGGTCCCAGGCCTCTCATTTTATCAATATGGCCCAGAAAGGGGACACATCTCAGACCAAGTCCCACAGCTCTGTACTAGCAAGAGATAGATTAAAATGAACATTTGTAGGGATGGACTTTTGTCCTTGTTTGTAGGCTGACATGTAGACCAAGGAGCTTCCCCAGTGGGCCAGGGCACTGTTGGTCCTTCCTCACTTGTGGCCGCCCTACCTTCTTTGGCTCATTAGTTACCACAAATCCAATGACCACATGAGGTCAGCAGCCACACGCCCTCCTGCCAGACCAATAAGTGAATATGCAGGGCACTTCTGTCGTCTTTGTGCAGTGCCGCCCTCCTCTACTTTAGCCTGGAGGCTCAGACAAGCCCTCCCCATCATCCCACTAAGATCCTCCTCATCCCACTAGGATCTCCGTCAGTCATCCCACTAAGAT
>NW_022437077.1:966393-1102602 GCF_009761245.1 Sapajus apella
GATCCCCATCATCCCGCTAGGATCCCCATCATCCCGCTAGGATCCTCCTCATCCCGCTAGGATCCCCGTCATCCCGCTAGGATCCCCGTCATCCCGCTAAGATCCTCCTCATCCCCCTAGGATCCCCGTCATCCCCCTAGGATCCCCATCATCCCGCTAAGATCCTCCTCATCCCGCTAGGATCCTCGTCATCCCCCTAGGATCCTCATCATCCTGCTAAGATCTTCCTCATCCTGCTAGGATCCTCGTCATCCCACTAGGATCTGACTTATGTTGCCCCCGGGCTCTAGCAGCCATCGTGGCTTCCCTGATTTCCCCAGGTCTCAGGCTATCCGAGTGGGATCACTTTATACTTCCCATGCTTTTTCTCAGCCACAGTCAGTCAGCAGGTTTCAGTCAGGACTCGCTGCGACAGTGGAAGATCTCATGTGGCTGGCATTGGGCTGCTGAGGCAGCCCAGGACCCGGCTCCCACACTCTCTCCCCATTGCTTTTAGGTCTCCATTTGTCCACATCTGAGAAAATATTCCGTTTCCAGGACACAGGGCTGCTCCTGCGGGTACTTGGGAGCCTCTTCCTTGGCGGGATTCTCGCCTTTGGTTTGGGCTTCTCTGAGTTCCTCCTGGTCTCCAGAACCTCCAGCCTCACTCTCTCCATTGCTGGCATTTTTAAGGTACAGACTTGGGGGTGATGCCAGTCCTGTCTTAGAGGGGGAGCCCCAGGGATTTCTCACCAGCAGTTTCGATCCCAGCTCCTGCACCCCAGGGCCCTGCTGAGAACAGCCGGAAATGCCCCATTAGGTGCCAGGCACTTTGCTGAGTACTGTGCTGGCCCCTCCTTCCACCTTGACTGCAGTCTTGTGAGTGGGCATGATCACCCCCACCCCACAGACAGGGACACAGATGGAGAACCACCCTTCCCCAAGGGCACAGCAGGGGCCTCAAAGCCAGCTCTGACCCCACTAGGCCTGGAACACATTCACATTTTACCTTGACTGCCAGCTCTGGCATTGGGCAATGGCCTGGAGCTACAGGTTGAACAGCCCCTATCCAGACTCATCAGGAAAGAGTTCCGTGATTGATAGGCGGTGTACGTCAGGGCCACGGCCAGGGCTAGTGAGACCCTGAGCAAGCGCCCCTGTGGCCAGCCTCACTGTACTGCCGCCTCACAGCCCTATCCTTCGCTCTCACACCTTCTCACTTTTCCCTCTCCCTCCCACACATTTCAACAGCCCTCTCTGTTCGGGGACAGAGAGGGAGTTTTCTCTTTGGCCAGGCACACACCGATACCAGAGCAGTGTTGCCTAAACCCAGACATGCAGGCCTGCCCGAGGGTCTTCTGGCGGCCAGCCACATGCTGAGGCTTGGCTGTGGTCTGTGATGAACAGCCTCACCCGTCCCTTTTGCAGTCTCCGTTTATGGAGAGCCCTGGGACCAGTGTGTGTCCTCAGAGCCTGGGGTGAAGCAGCATTCTCGTGCACAGGATGAGGGCTCCCTTCTGTACCTGCCTTCTGGGGCAGCGTCCGTAATCCTTGTGGCTACAGTTCGAGCTGATCACCCTGGTCCCCAGCCTGGGATCTGGTTTGCCTCTTTTATTCCTGACAGAATTCTGTGGCAAGCACCTCCTTTGTCACAGCTCTCAGAGGGAGGCTGGTGGGGCAGCACCACAAGCCAGCCAGGTCCCCTGACCTCTCTGCCTGCCTGGGCCCGGGATTTCAGGTGGATCTTGATCTGCCCACCTGAGTGTACCCAGTGCCCTTGCCTTCCACCCTCCTGATCACTCCCTGCTGACCTTACCCCCTCCTGCTTCTCTGCCCCCAGGAAGTCTGCACTTTGCTGTTGGCAGCTCATCTGCTGGGCGATCAGATCAGCCTCCTGAACTGGCTGGGTTTCGCCCTCTGCCTCTCGGGAATATCCCTCCATGTTGCCCTCAAAGCCCTGCATTCCAGAGGTAACCTGGAGCCCCTTCCAGAAGCCTCTGTTTTCAGTCCTCCTCCCTGTGACTCTCAGTGACTTCTGATGCAGGAATTGTGCCCAGTGGCTCTGCTGCCATCACTCCTCTAGGAAGATGTGGAGGTCCTCTCCAGAGTGGGGGTGTGGGGGGGCCCTGGGTGGCTCAGCACACCTGCAAATCAGGGCAAACCGAGAAAACCATGACTGGGCCCGTAACTAGTCTCTCTCTATCCCAAGGTGATGGTGGCCCCAAACCCTTGAAGGGGCTGGGCTCCAGCCCCGACCTGGAGCTGCTGCTCCGGAACAGCCAGCAAGAGGAAGGTGACAATGAGGAGGAGTACTTTGTGGCCCAGGGGCAGCAGTGACCAGCCAGGACGAGTGGCTTAGAAGCAGGCCACTCCCCAATCTGCTGCCAGCACTTACTGTGCTCAAGCCTTGGGGGTTCTTCACAGTATCTGGGAGCTGCGGATGGGGAGTCATCATGGGGTGGGGCCAGGCCAGAGACTCGTGACTCCTGCCCCTCCCTTCAGAGCTTGGTCACACAAGGGGCGAGCACCAGGCCAGCATGGGTCCTGGCTGGAGCTGGGCCCAAGCTGTGCTGGAATCACAGCAAGACAAGGGAGCGGGCTTGTTCTTCCCAAGCTCTGACAGCCAAGACTCATTTCCAAGGCACGGCAGCTTTCTAAGGGGACCGGGTTTGGACTGTGGAGCAATTGGGAACAGGACCTGGAGGGGTCTAGGGCCTCATCACCTGGGCAGCGTCTTCTCAGAGAGCAGATTTATTTATAGTTTGGAAATAAATGGTTCACGGTCCACTGATCGCCTTGTGTTGCTGGAGGCGTGGGGGCAGGGAGGGGACAGTGTGGGCCTGGCCTCTCCTTTCCTTTCCCTGCCTGGGGCCTTGTTCAAATGACTGGTCATAAGCCAGGCCTGCTTAGTTTCTCGTTCCTGTTCGAGCACCAGTGCCCTCCCCATGGAGCCCCACTGCACCTGCTGGCAGGAAATAACCGAATATTTACTGAGAACTGCATTCTGGAGACTTTACGTGCTTTCACAGCCTAGTTTGAATCCTGGCTCTGTCACTAGCCGTGTGACCCCAAGCAAGTGACCTAACCTGTCTGTGCCGTAGTTTTTTAATCTGTGAAATGGGGATAAGAATATCTAAGAGTCCTTTTGAAGATTGAGTCAATATTAGCAACAGATTAAATGTTATATAAGCGTTTCTTTTAATCCTTTTAACAACTAAGAGACTAAATCCTGGAAAAGATAAAGAGCTGCTTAAGCGGCCAGGCCGGGATTCACGTCCAGGTCTGTACCTCTGTATGCACGTGCGGCACGTGGCTGATCCCCACCACCCCCTGGAGGGGTTTATGGGTCCCTGGGTCCTGGGCCTTCTACTCCTCCTCAAGTCCCACCTCTTCTCTAGACTGCAGTCCTCTCCCAGATGAGGAAGGGAGGGGGTAAGACCCCAGCTCTGATGTGCTGTGGACCGAGTCTACTCCTGTAAGCTGGTTCCCCTGCCTTGGGAGACCCCACCAGCCCTTGGCGACAAATCCTTCCAGGTGAAGTGCTTTTAGGCACTCACAGCAGGTGGCGCCATTGCACCACACTGGCTCCCAGAGCCCAGCCGCCCTGCCACCACTATGCAGACGAAGGCAGAAAAGGGGTGCTTGGAAGAGGACAGTGGGTGTCCATGGGTGGGGACCAGTATGGGGCTTGTTCTAAAATCGTTTCCATCAGGTTGGAGTCACTAAAGCTCACTCGATTAAGCTCAGGAGAACTTGAATACTTTAGAAATGAGTCTGCAAACTTCTTGTAAAGGGCCAGATAGTAAATATTTGGGTTTTGGGGACCATATGGCATCTGTCGCAACTACTCTGCCATTGTAGCACTAAAGCAGCCATAGATGACACAGACACAGGGTGTGGCTGTCCCAGTGAAACCTCATTTGCAAAAGTAGGATCCTGCTTGCTGGCTGAAGTTTGCCAGCCGGGGAGGAACCCTCAAGAATTATCAAGTCCAACTTCCACTTCCACAGCCAGGGAGACTGAAGCCAGGAGGGGGCGGTGACTAGCCTGAGGGCCCTCAGAGCCTCCGTGCTCTGGAGGACTCAGATGGAGATCTGCCTCTAATTCAGATTCCCAGCACAGACTCAGCCGGCAGGGGTGGAGCACCAAGGGCCCTCGGAAGCAGTGCCTTATCTAGCTCCTGCACCTCTGCCCCCCTTGGATTCTGCAAGCTCAGAGGCCAGGATTAAAGGAGGTTCATGCTCCAGCTGGATGACGAGCGGAGAGTCGGCCAAGGAGGGGCCAGGGCCTCCTCTGTCTGAGAGGCTGCTTCGGATGCAGGCTGCTTGGGTGCGGGGAGAGCCTGCTGGCTCAGGTGGATGAGAGCTTCCTGTCTGCTCTGCCACTGCCCGCCTCCCGGCACTGGGAGCAAGCGCTGCTGTCTGGTGCAGTAATTACAAGGTGCAGAGCGGAGGCCCTTACCTCACACATGTTGGGTTCAATGACAGCCCTTCATTTAGCAGCAATTACCAGCCAAGCCTAGAGGAGGGCTCCCTCTCCTCCCCCACCCGGCCCACCCAATCGCCTGGCCTCCCAGGCCAGACAGCGTCCACCTCGGCGTTGAGCCCTAGAACCACCCATGCTGTCTGCAGCCATTGCATCTCGGCTGCAGCATCACCATGGCAACTCAGTGCTTGCACAGGTTGAGGGAAGCTGGGGATGTGACTTGTCTCTCCAAGGCTGTGGTGTCTGTCCCCACACAGCCCCCCTCCGAGGCTTCTGCAGAAGGGGGAGGAGATAGGCGGACTGACCTGCAGGTTCGAGTTTTAAGTGCTTACATGCCCACCACCTCTCCCAGGAGCCCACGGTGGAAGGTGAATGCCCCCAATATGTGAGGACGTCTGCAGCTGGCGCTGTGGTGGCGATGAGAACAGGCTGCAGTTTGCCTGTGGGAGGGACCCGAGCCATCAGGCAGAGCCCGGCATACCTTCATCTTCACTCTGGTACCCTTTTCTGCTTTCAGGGCTCAAGGGATTGTCTCCATCTGTTTCTTCTCCATTCTCCTGTGAAAAACCTGAACATCCTAGTGGCTTGAGAGTAGAGTTACATGGCACCAAGAGAATTCTCTTCATGGTACTTGCTGTAGCTTCCTGTATCACGGACTAGTGATGGACTGAGGGTGGGGACTCCCAGGTCATCCATTTAGGTCGTCAGCACTCGATCAGTGCTGGCTACATGGCAGGCACTGCTGGACCTGGGGACAGAGACATTCATTTTTGGAGTCAGCCTTCCTCCCAGCCCAGGGAAGTGGTGAAGCAGTGGGCTGGGGAATGGGGAAGAAAGAACAGAAGGACTGTTCATTGGGCACCATCGAGGCCTTTGCCATAGGTTATTTAATCTGTATCAACCCAGTGCAGTAGGTTCTGATTGTATTTATTTCCTAGCTGTGGAAACTAAGCTCCGTAACAATGGCTAAGGATACAGTCTCCAGATGCCGGAGACTGAGACATGCCTCTCTATCCTGTGATTAGCTGTGTGATTTAGGACACATTGCTCATCTTCTCTGAACCTGTCTCTAAAGAAGGAATAATAATATATCCATCTGAAGGAAGCTACTGCGAAGGTGAAATAAAATAATGTAGGTAGAGCACACAGTGCTGGCTCACAGTCATCACCACTCAGGAAATGGCAGCGGTGAGGACATTACTTAACTCGCCCAGATGAGAGGAGGAGCCAGCCTTGGACCTCTGGCCTTCTGAGGTCTCCATCGCTGCTGCAATAATGTCTGATACCAGGCATGCATTTAACAGATGCTTTTTTTTTTTTTTTTTTTTTTTTGAGATGGAGTTTTGCTTGTTGCCCAGGCTGGAGTGCAATGGCGCGATCTCGGCTCACCGCAACCACCGCCTCCCAGGTTCAAGCGATTATCCTACCTCAGCCTCCCAAATAGCTGGGATTACAGATGCCAACCACCACTGCTGGCAAATTTTTGTACTCTTAGTAGAGACGGGGTTTCACCGTGTTGGCCAGGCTGGTCTCGAACTCCTGACCTCAGGTGATCCACCACCTGGGCCTCCCAAAGTGCCGGGATTACAGGTGTGAGCCACCACACCCGGCCCAGATGCTTGTTTTTTGAAGGAATTTCCACTAGTGGAAACTAACGTGGGGATTTTACAGGTTCTAACTTCCAAATGACTTGCCTGTAAGAAGGGGCTATTCCCTCCCCCCGCCACCCATTCATGCCAACCTCCAGTCTCCCAGCCATCCCACGGGAACTTCACCCTAACTGCACAGGGCTGACATCAGTCAGGCCCCTTCACCCCGCTTTATCTTAACCAATTAGCTTGACGTCTGTTCCCATGGTTATTTACAGTTTCGTTGGCAACTAACATATTTCTCAGAAACAGGCCAGCAGCCCCCAGTCCCACCGGCATCCTGCTGGTGGGCCCATCCTCTTCTGGATGTCAGATGAGAACTCTCCTGCTGGGAACAACAGAAGGACAGAGCATGGAACCAAAGGAAAATGCATTCAAATGCATTCCGTCAGTGTTTCTGGAGCATCTATGATGTGCTGCTCAGTGTTCGCTGCTGGAGATACAGAAGTCACTAAAACATGGTCTCTGTCCTCGAGGAACTTCTGCTGGGCTTTTTATTTTTGTTTTATTTTATTTATTAGAGATGGGGTCTTGCTGTGTCTTCCAGGCCGGTTTGCAGTGGCACAATCACAGCTCACTGTGACCTTGACCTCCTGGGCTCAATTGATCCTCCCACCTTAGCCTCCCAAGTAGCTGGGACTGCAGGCTTGCACCATGCCTGGCTTCTGCAGGGCTTTTTAATCCAGTGGGTTCCCTGGGAAGTAGATTCAGAGACGGAGATTAGAGTGCAGGACATTTATTAGAAAGTGGTCTTGGAAAAAACACCTGTGGAAAGGAGAAGGCCGCAAGTTTGGACAGGGGAAGCTGAGCTTCTAGGCAGTCCCACCAAAAGCCTCAGCCAACCCCATAGGAAGCTCTAAAGCTGAGATGCCTCTCAGAGTTGTCCTGAGTTGGGGTGAGAAGTTCATGGCTTTCTGCCACGGCATTGACCTGTCATTGGAAGGGAGCCTGCTCCTGGAAGGAGGTGTAATTTTGAGTAAGGCAGGTTCTTCAAATCAAAGAAGGCTGACTGCTAAGGGCTGTTAGCCAGACTCCCAGCAACTGAGGAAATAAGTCCTTCACTCCCAACAGGAGATCTGAACACCACATCAGTATCCATCACAAACAGGGTCCACAGTCTGGCTTCAGGGATGACCAGGGGTCTTTGAAGAGGAAAGCAGCATCCAGCATGTGTGTGTATATGCATGTTTTTCTGGAAGACAGTGTCCTTGACCCACAAAAGATTAATAATCATTGGTCTATGTAAAGCCAGACTCATTCAAAACTTCAAAACCATGTGATCAGAGAGGCACACGGTAGTTGTTTGATAAATATAAAAGGACGGATGGATGGATGGATAATCGATGGATGAGTGAGTGGATGGCTGGATGGGGAGATGGATGGATGGAGGGGTAGATGGATGATGGCTGGATAGGTGAATGGGTAGATGGACAGATGGGTGAATGGATGGCTGGATGGGGAGATGGATGGATGGAGGGGTAGATGGATGATGGATGAAGGATGGATAGATGGTTGGATGAATGGATAGGTGGATGGATGGATGGATGGATGATGGATAGATGGATAGGTTGATGAATGGATGGGTAGATATATGATGGACGGATGAATGGGTGGGTGGGTGGGTGGATGGATGTTGGATGAATGGATAGTAGGTGGACAGGTAGATGGATGGATGAATGGGCGGGTGGATGGGTGGATGGATAGATGCCACAATAGATGAATGTATGGGAGGTGCAGGAAGAGGAGCAACCAATTCTGTTCGGGTCAGGAGGAGAGCAGACTTCCAGGAAGAGCTGACCCTTTTGAATTGAATTGAGTCTTGAAGACTAAATAGAAGTTTGCTAGCAGACAAAAGAAGAAAGGCCTACTCTGCAGGGGGAAAGCAGATGGGAAGGCACAAAGTTGGGGGTGAACTTGAGAATGGCATGTTTGGGTGCCGTGAGAATTTTTTCACCATAGCTGGCCAGAGGTGCACATGGGGAAAGCGGAGGGGGAGGGGGCTCCTGACCCACCTGCCTGATAAGGATTGTTTCATCGTGTTCTTTTGAGCAGGTAAGTATATCCTGCCCCTCCAACACTCAACAAAGGTGTCTCTACCAAGAGTAGGGGGAGGAGGGAGGTCCTAAAATAATTTCATGCAAGTGAAGAGAGCATTGGGTCATTTACCACACGCTTGTCCATGCTTGAGTTCCTTAGTCCTGCAGTCCACCCTGGGAAGCCATTGGTTATGAGCAGCCCTGCTTTCCAGATAAGAAGCAGGCTCAGAGAGGCTAAATGACTTGCCCAAGGTCACTCAGCTCATAAGCCACCAAGCAGGGAGCCCTCCAGCCCAGCAGGGGCTCACACCTCCCGGAGCTCAGCAGCCCTGCAGTTGGGATGGTAGGTAGCCTCACTACTCTCCTGGGATTAGGTCCCTCTGGATACGGACAGAAAGGACGGCCCGCTGCAGGAGGCCCAGGGCCTGGTGGCATCCTGCTAGCAATATTTTGCTCTGCGAGGAATCCCCCACTGAGCCCAAGCCTCCCATCCTGTTCCTGGGCTGCCCCATGAATTAAACATGCCCTCGTGGTTAACTCAGTAATGCTTTTATTAATAGTTAATTACTCAACGCGCACTGGGGAAATGAGACTCACTCAGGTCTCGTAAATTAAGGCAGTGATCTCGTGAAGGAAGCCAATGGGAGTTCATTACCCCAGCCCCTTCCGACATTGTACCTCTGGGCTTGCCATTTAGTGATGCTAAACGAGACGCGCTGGCGGGGGCGGGAAGGGGGACATGCGGGGACCTTCTGCAGGGGGAGGCGGGAACTGGAGGATGAGTGTCCTCCGATTTCCTGGGAGAGAAAGGGCCTGAGGAGACAGGGCGAAAGTGTCAGCTAGGAAATGTGATTCCTTCACCTTGGCAGCTTGTCATCTGCCTGTGTTCCCTGTCACTGCTAGGGACTTGGCACAGCCTCCAGGGATTCCCAGACAGGGCAAGGCTGTCTGTCTCAGATATGGGACTTCCTCACCCCATCTGGGCCTGGAACTGGCCCTGCCTCACCCTCTGCTGGTGGCAACCCCATCGCGCCGCCCATCAAGCCCTGGGTGGTGAAGAGCAGATCCCAGACGCGCCCTCCTCAGAGCCCAGGGCCCCGCCTCCCCCACCCCTGCTGTCTCTCATTTCTCAAGTGTCGAGACTTCCCCTTCTAGTTTTTGTTGTGTCTGAAGCCCATTTCCCATCCCAACTCTGCTGCCGAGCTGGATAAGGGGCTTGTGCTAACCTGGTTTGGTTTTTCTAAATTTAACTCTCTCCCAGGTTTTGTTTCCCAGGAGACAGAATCCCCTCTATTTATCTTCCTGAGAGAAGAGCGCCGATGTCCGCTTTGAACCTACTATGTGCCAGGACCTGTCCCTGTGGTCCATGTTCATTGGCTTTAATTTCTAGCCGTGTGACTCCACCTCCCGGGGTGTCCGTTTCTTCATCTGGAAATGGAGATGATCACAGGACCTGAGCCTGGAGTCCTGCGATGATTAAATGGAGTGCTTCGACACTGCTCAAAACACGTCAGCTCTCTCTACGGGGCAGCTGTCATTACTGGCTTCTTCACAACCGTCCTGCCAGCTGGAGACCGTCCCCATTCTACAGATAAGCAAAGTGAGGATTTAAATACCTTCTTTGAACTTCCCTAAAGGACACACAACCCGGAACTTCCTGTTGTCAAAGTTTATCATGTTCCTTCCTTGGAGGCAAAATGGGGCACCGTTCCTCACTCTAAGAGGGCATGCTAGGAGCCAGGAGAGAGCTGCCCATCTGTCCTTGAGTCACAGGGTCTCACCAAGGCAGTGTGGGATGAGATGCAAGGCCCTGGAAGTTGGGCCGGCCCAGGTCCAAATCCTGCCATAACCGCTAGCCATCCCTTTAATCCCTGGAGCCTCAGTGTAACTTCTGGAAAAAATGGGCTCAAGGTAGCACCTGCCTCCTTGGGCAGCCGTCAGAGTTTCCATCTGGTAGTGCCTGACATCTCATCATCAGCTTTCAGAGCTCTCTGCACCTGGGCTGCTTTATCTCTAACAGGGGATAACAAAAATCCTCCCTCGCTGGAGATAAAGGGCACCACTCTACCTTGTGAGCAGGTAAATGTAAAATAGGCGAGCTGCTGGTGCAGCGGTCAAGGCCCCTCAAAACCAGATTTTAGGAGGGCTTCCAGGGGTTAAACACTGCTCGGGTGGACGAGGTGACTGCTGGCCTGATGAGGGTTCTCAGGGGTCGGAGATGCAGAGGGTTGGGGACAGTTCGCCACCCGATGTCCTCATCAGCTTTCAGCTGCTTTGCCAGGCAGAGGAGGCTTCTCAGCTATGACCCCACCCCCTCAAGACTGCAAGAGCCACATCCAGGCAAGGAGTCTGGGGCGGGAGATTGAAGCCTCCCCGGTTAGGGGGCAGGAGTCGTGATGGAGTGCAGCTCAGGGTTCATATATAATATGTAGCGTCAGATTTAAATGTCACTGCTGCAGGCGGCTGACCCTGGTCCCACACAATGGGCGGCAAGGGGCAGCGCCGCCGCCTCTTCATCTTCCTGGCGGTAGCTGACCAAAGGGAGGGAGATTTGGTTTCTTAAAAAACTAAACAGTTGTTGAGCACTCTGGCGTTGCCTGGGCAACAGCTGAGGGGGAGAGAGAAGCATCTTATTGTTTAAAGTTATTCTTGCTCGATTTCAAAAGGCTGCTCTGAAAAGACCACATTCTCTAAGCAGCCTGGCTAGTCGTCTCCACCATCCCCACCGTGCCATCCCAGCTCCTGCCCTCCCTCAGCCTCCATCCCCACTTCCTAGCCTGAGGCTGCGGAAGGGGTTGTGGCTGCGTTGGACATCAGGGCTCGGGAGACAGCCTCCCTCATGCGCTGTGTACCTTCATCGCTGGGGCAAGCAGAGACACAGAGACAGCACGCCGTGCGACTGCAGCCACCCCCAACTTGGGCATGTGGGCACAGGGGCATTGTGGTGCCTGGTGACTTGGGGGTCAGCTCAGCACAAGTGCCTGAACTTGTGTTCAGGGAGGGATGGGGGTGTCTCCATCATGTGTGTTTCAGATGTGGGCATCTTGGTTTTCAAGCCCAGACAGGGGCAAGAAGAAGGTGGCTGTGTCAGGTCATTACCAGGGGCAGTGGCTGAGTGCAGGCCCACGATCACTCAAGAGCATGCCAAGTGGCCTGACGTCTGTGCCCCTCTGCCCCTCCTGCGATGCTGTATTGGAATTGTTTATTCATCTCTCTTCCCCACGAGACTGTCAGCTCCCTGACAGCAGGGCTGCGTCTATTCATCTCTGTGTATTCTCACAAGCTGCCTCAAATCCTTCCAGGAGCAAGGCAAATTCTGAAGATCTGAATGAGATGTACATACATTTTTAATTAAAAACATTTAGAGGGTGAATACATACACATGATACAGAATTCAGAAGGTTCAAAAGGAATAAATACCCATGTCTTCTGGTGCCCAGTTTCCCTCCATGGGGCACTCATGGTTCCCAGCTTCTGGTAGATTCTTCTAGAGATATTCTGTTCATATAGACACAAATGGACATCAAATAAGATATGTTGGTGGGGCATGGTGGCTC
This sequence comes from Sapajus apella, assembly GCF_009761245.1. Lineage (NCBI taxonomy): Eukaryota > Metazoa > Chordata > Mammalia > Primates > Cebidae > Sapajus > Sapajus apella. The sequence goes on from NW_022437077.1 coordinate 978,100, forward strand.
ATGTCTGTAATCCCAGCACTTTGGGAGGCTGAGGTGGATGGATCACTTGAGGTCAGGAGTTCAAGACCAGCCTGGCCAATATGATGAAATCCCACCTCTACTAAAAAATTAGCCGAGTATGGTGGTACACGCCTGTCACCCCAGCTACTGAAGAGGCTGAGGCATGAGAATTGCTTGAACCCGGGAAGCAGAGGCTGTGGTGAGCCAAGATCGAACCACTGTACTCCAGCCTTGGTGACAGAATGAGATTCTGTCGAAAGAGAGAGAGAGAGAGAGAGAGAGAGATATGTTATTCATACTTCCAGTCCCTCTGTCTAGCACAGGGCCCAATATATAATAGGTGCTCAATAAAAGCATGTTGAATGGATGGATGTCCAGATGAACAGAGGTGGATGAAGGATGGATGAGTGGATGGATGGTGGAAGGGTAGAGAAATGCAGCTCTTACACTGTTCATTCTCTTTTCTTACGGATATCTGGGTTTCCCAATAAGAAATTGCTTGAGAGAAAGATGGCAGACCCAGAATTAGACACGGTGAGTCTGGGGGACTATGTTACTTGGAGGGAGATGTCCAATGAGCAGTTGAATATGTAGTTGTACCCAGTGAGACTTTTATTCTACTGCTAATGACAAAGCCAAATTGGAATTGCTCGAATCCATAAAGCCCCTCCTTGATATCAAGAATGTCAGGGTCAAGGTCACTGTGATTCCCTCATGGTCCCAAAACACTTTTGAGGAAGTGGCCCTCAACCAGCCTGTTCATGTTCCAGGGAGAAAAAGAGGGACAAAAGGAGGAGTCAGCTTCCTATAAAAATCCTGTTCCTGGAAGCCCTGCCGGATGTCATCTCCAGTATCTCCAAAGCAGCCCCTCCCCGCAAAGGAGGCCGGGAGAATTGGCCTCTGAGCTGGGCACATTGCTCCCCCAGGTAATATTGGGAGGCTACTGGTAAGGAAAGGGATAAAGAGGAGGCTACTAGCAGCCTTGGCAATGTGGGTGAAGAGTCCGGGGAGACAGCTGGCTGGAGGATGGAGATGGCAGGAAAGCAAGTTCTCAGAGTGGCAGAGCCAAAGCAGAAGGGTGAGAGCTCATGGTGTTGAGTCCCACATACGCCCCGCAGGCTCCAGTCTCAAGATGGCTGCAGCCCCCTCGCTCCTGGTCTCCCTGCTTCCCCTCCTACCCACTGCTCAATGCCCCATTTTCTGCCCCACTGCCAAAGGGATCCTTCTCATCAATAAATCTGAATGCATCACTCCTGGCTCAGAATCCTTCCATAGCATCCCACCTTGCTGGGAATACAATCCCAAGTCCTCACTAAAGCCAGTCCTTACGTCTTGCGGTCCCTGCTCCTCTCTGTCCTCTCCTGTTGCTGGTCACTTTGCTTCAGCCACCCTAGCTTCATGGTTCCTTCCCACCCCGGAGCCCCTAGACTTGCTGTTCCCTCTGACTGCAATGAGTTTGACTCCAAATCTGCATGGCAGCTCCGCTTTAGGTTGCTGATCAAATACCTCCTCCCCAGAGAGGCTTCCTTGATCACTCTAGCTAAAAACCCACCCCTCTTCCCCATCCATCTCTACTCCAGGAGTTAATGCATCTGGGGCCATGGACTCCTTGGCCCTGGTGAAGCCTAAAGAGCCTTTCTCAGAATAATGATTTTAAAGGCATAGAAGAAAATACATAGATTTACAAAGGCCAATTATATAGAAATCATTTTCAAAATATTTACAAAACAAATGAGTGATAGTACTAGACGCACTTCTTTATTAATGATTTAAATAACAAGACCTAGTGGCAGTTCTATTAACCAGCACAGTGATGAGTGTCAATGATATTTCAAAATGTATGCAACAACTGTAATGCGATAGGAAATATCTGATTTCTGTTGGTGACAAAGTCACAGGCACTGCTAATACTACAGTGGTATGTTGCCAACATTTATAATTGAAGAAAAATGCGATATTTCAGTTACAGGTTAGTGAAATACAAATGTAATTTTTTTCCTCATCTGACTTCACTGACCCCCTGAATTCTATCCCTAGATCCCTTGGGGCAGGGGGAGGGTCTGCTTTTCTTTCTTCCTTTTAGTCCCTTTCACCGCCCGACATCATACATTTACTTGTCAACTTGCTTTCTGTCAGTTTTCCCCAGAAGAGCAGAGATTTCATCTGTTCTGTTCTCCGCTGTATTTTCAGGACCTAGAATACCTGCCAGGCACATAGTTGATCAACAAATATTTTTTAAATAAATGAATGAGCAGTAGGGGAGGCTGGAGGCAGGTACAAGGGATCTTGAAAGCCACGCACAGGAGCTTGGCTGTGACGGACAGTGATGGACTCACCCTGAGAGGGGACACTAGCCTGGGAGAGGTCGCTGTGCCCAGGGCAGCTAGGCTGACAGGTGGGGTGACCACCTTCCAGAGGCAGCTTTCAGAGGGAGGCCCAGGCATACACAAGTCCCTGTATCAGTTACGGATGTCGGCAGCCACTCCACGCCCTCCTCTCCTGGCTCCTCCTCTGGTGCCCTGGAGGTTAAGCAGGAACCTTGGAGAAGCTGAGCTCAAAGCCCTGTCATCATTCTTCAGCATTTCCCAGGCAGCAAAGGTGTGTGCCAGGCACCCAGGACAGGGCCCACAGGGCTTTGGGGAAGGAGAGCCCCAAAGGTCATGATGCACCGTGAGGATGTCTCAACAGCAGCTACTGCAGAGAGACCCGGTGCCCGGTGTTGGACCCAGGAGCCACAGGTCACCCCTCCCAGACTCGGGCTGGATATTCAGGGCCATGGATGAGAAGCCAGCTAAATAGCTAGCTTCTGGGATCAGACCCACTTGGGTGGAATTTCAGCTCGGCTCCTTGTTTCCTAATTGCATGCGGTTGAGCAGGTCACATAACCGCTCCAAGCCTCAGTCTCCCTTATTTATTCCTTGAGCCTGAGTCTTACTCTGTGTCCCAGGCTGGAGTGCAGCGGTGCAATCTTGGCCCATTGCAGCATCAGCTTCTGGGGCTCAAGCAATCCTTCCACTCAGCCTCCCAAGTAGCTGGGACTACAGGCATGCACCACCAGCCCTGCCTGACTTTTTTAGTTTTTTGTAGAGCCGGGGTCTCCCTAGGTTGCCCAGGCTGGTTTCTACCTCCTGGGCTCAAGCAATCCTCCCACCTGGGCTTCCCGTAGCACTGGGATTACAGGTGTGAACCACTGCATCCAGCCTCAGCCTCCCTTTCTAAAATGAGAGTGGTTTTTTTTCTACATCGTAGATGTTGGGTGAGGATTTAATGTGGGAAAATAACAGATCCAAAGCAGCCAGCTCAATGCCAGATGCATGGTAGATGCTCAACAAATGGTTGCCCTTGTCCTTGTGAAAATAGCAAAATGACTTGACAAGAGGCTAGTAGGCCCTCGAAGCCAGCACCCCTTCACAACCTGCCTCACCACCCTGCCCAAGAAGGAGTAGGGGGAGAATACAGTGGTAACCTGGGAGCCAATACGTTGGGAGTGAAAAGACATGTTTTGGAACCACGTCTGGATTCAAATCCCAAGCTCTGCAGTTTACAGCTGTGTGACCTCAGGTAAACCACATCACCTCTCTGATCCTCACTTTTCTCTTTCATAAAACAAAGATAATACCTTCTTCTCATAGTGCTGTGAGGGTGACCGGACAAGTGTGCACAGGATGTGTGAATGACCCCTGGGACAGGCACTGACCTGAGGTTGGCACTCATCAACAGCAGCTCAGAATACGTGGTCACAGCCCCGCCCAGACAGGGAGCCAAGGAGGATACAGAGCAGAGGACTGATCCCTTGATTTGTCAAGTGCTTCATGCTTTAGAAGGAGCACTCTTTCACATCCCTCACTGCATGTGAGCCTCACTTCAGCACTGTAAGAATGAGAGGATGGAGAGTTTCTAAGTTCAGGGCTTGCAAGTGCAGATTTGTTGCATAGGTAAACCCACGTCATGAGGGTTTGTTGTACATTATTTCATCACCCAGATTCTAAGCTCGTATCATTAGTTATTTTTCCCTGGTCCTGTCCTTCGTCCCACCCTCCACCCTTCAACAGGCCACCGTGTGTGTTGTGCCCCTCCCTGTGTCCAGGTGTTCTCATCATTTAGCTCCCACTTATAAATGAGAACATGTCATATTTGGTTTTCTGGTCCTGCATTAGTTTGCTAAGGATGATGGCCTTCAGTTACATTCATATCCCTGAAAAGGACACGATCTCCTTCCTTTTTCATGGCTGAAGGACCAAGAGTTTGATCTATTGTACTTTTTTTTTTTTTTGAGTTGGAGTCTCACTCTGCTGCCCAGGCTGGAGTGCAGTGGTGCGATCTCGGCTCACTGCACTCTCTGCCTTCCAGGTTTAAGCAATTCCTGCCTCAGCCTCCTGAGTATCTGGGATTACAGGTGTGTGCCACCATGACCAACTAATTTTTGTATTTTTAGTAGAGATGGAGTTTCACCATGTTGGACAGGATGGTCTCGAACTCCTGATCTCAGGTGATCCACCTGCCTCAGCCTCCCAGAGTGCTGGGATTATAGGCATGCGCCACCATGCCCAGCCCTTGATCTACATTTGACAAAAGTGACACAGAGCTGTGGTGGCAGTGGACTCTCAGAAGCAATCTGCTCAAAGGTCACTCAGCCAGTAAGGTTTGGGGCCGGATGTGAAGCCAGTTATCTCCTTTCCTGTCTCTTTTCAAAATAGACACTCCATTCATTCATTCATTCATTCAAGAGATGGTCCCCAAACCAAGCCCTAGGGAACTGGCAACAATAAGGCAGACATAGCTCCTACCCTGAAGGAACTTTGAGTCCCATGGACTCAGGATGCTGTCCCCACACTTCACCGATTTGAAGGAAGATCTAGCAATCTTGCTCACTTGAAATCTTGCGTCACTTGCCCAAGGTCACATGGCATCAGATCTAGATGACAGATCAGGAAGTGCCTTGAGTCTAGAGTTACGGCCAGGAATAGGAGCATTCTCTGTCCTTGGGGATGACATCCACTAATAGGCCCAGAGATAGATACTAGGATCCCAGGATGAATGAGAGTCCTAAAATGAAGGATTCCAAGGCTCAAATGCATTGGGAAAAGCCACACCATCACCCCTCCCTGCGAGTCTGCTGCTCCTGAACACACTGTGGGCTCTCTGGAAAGTTCTGCAGAAAGAAACCACTTAATTCTGTTTCCCAAACATACTTGACCATGTGAACCTTTTTTTCAAGCCATACCTACTGAATTTGGAATTTCATAGGCAGACGAAAGGCTACAGCTCTGAGTCAGAGTGACTTGGGTGCAAGGCCCAGCCTTAGATGGGATCAAGCTGTGGAGACATTAAAACCCAGAAGAGGGAAGGTCATTTATGCAAGGTCATGCAGCACCAGATCTAGAGCCTGGGTCTCCATGCTGTTGCTAGCATGAGAAGGGTCCTTAAAGCATGTTCTGCCTGGCCTCGTCTCTGAGTGGGGTGGCCCTGACAATCTGCTATGTGGGAGTTCATTCCGGAGCTGCTGATTTGTTCCTAGCCTTTGTGCAAATTACAAGAAGGTACCACCTTCTTCTGGGCCAACAAAATCCCATGTCAGGGCACATGGATTGAAGAAGTGTAGTGTGGCCTGGATTTCAGCCCCCACTTGCCCCCTTGGCCAAGCACCCTGGTGCAGGACACAGCCTGTGCCACTGTACATAGCCACCCTTATTAACCCCTTTCTTCTCATTCCTCCTCACTCATTCCACCCTTGGCCACTCCATGTGAGGAGCATCCTCCCTCAGTGCTGGACTGAGGCTGGCAAGGGAACAGTCCGGTTGTTGGGGCTGCACTTCCAAGCCCCAAAGCGGCATCAGTCAAAGGTGCTGACTCAGCAAACCTTAATTTATCTCACAGGCCAGGGGTGCGCGTGAAGCAATTAGTGAAATAATGGTTATGTCGCACTAAAAATTATTTATAGAGTCACCGTGCACACAGCTGTGATTAAATTAGACAACCAGGGGAACTTTAACTGCTGGCAGAAGCAGCGTCCCAGGCCCCGACTGCAGCTGGCTGGGGGTGGGGCAGGGTCACGCTGCTGGTCTGCTCACCCCCTCCAGGCGGCTGAGCCAACCTTACCCAGGAGGGGACACGGGGTTCTACGTGGGCAGGGGTCTGGGGAGGAATCCTTGTCCCAGAGAGTCTGTGCTACCAGGACCCCTGAAAACAAACAAGTAGGGGGCTTTCACACACTCAAGGCTGAGCGGCAGGAAGCTTTGTTCACAAGGAGCCTTTTCCGGCCCTCCATGGGTGAAAGAGACGTGGGCTGAGGGAACCAGAAGAGGTGGTCCCAGAGCTCCATGCCAGTGGTGGCCCCTGAGAGCCCAGATCCCAGCCAGAAACCACAGATCAGTGGAGCCCTCTCATTTCACAGGATTTAAGGATTCCTGTCTTGTTCCTCCAGTGGATGTCGGGAGCCCTTTGATCCAGCTGGGATTCTGGAGGAAACTTTCCCCTTCCTGGACCTCAGTGTATCCCCCTGAAACGCCAAGGCTGCACAGGCAACAGGTATTTACCCAGCTCCTATTGCCAACTGGATACTGTTCTATATTTCTATTTATTGTCTTATTCATGTTTGCTTATATTCTTCTTTAGCTCCTCACAACATCCTATAAAATACGTATTATTGTTCCCACTTTACAGATGGAGAATCTGAGGTTCAGAGAGGTAGAGATATTTTTCCACAGTTACACAGCAAGTGAGGCAGAGCCATTTTTCTAAAGACCCATCAGACTGTAATGAAGGAACACTGTGGTACACTGGGCTGAGGTGCTGCAAAATGAAAACAGAACTTCCTTTGCACTGGCTCCTGGGTGGGACACTTGAGATGCCTCATTTCTTTAGCAGCCCCTCAGGGCTAGAGGGGGAAACTGAGTCACACAGTGGTTCAAGCCCCCCTGTGATTGGCAGGGATTGTTTTCATCAGCGAGACCCGGATTAAGGAGCTCTCAAAGGGGTTGCAAATTGAGCTGCCCACAGGAGCCCAGCAAGTACCAAAAAGAGCCCTGGATGGTGGCCGTGGCCATCTGGACTCACTTGCAGGCAGGCTCTGGCTTCAACTCCATCTGTCACCTTGATGCAGCCCCAAGTTCAGGCCACCCCCGTCTAGAACCACAGACCTTTGCCCAAAGGCCAGGGCTACCTGTGTGATTTCAGGGTTCTCCCTGGGAGCTGATAGTACCAGCTGTTCTGAGAGGCGGTGGCTGGGTGGGGAGTATGGGTGGCAGTCAGGAAGCCCTCAGGGCACTGGCTTCTGGCCTGGCTCATCTGCCAAGCCTGGGCCCTGCAAGCCTAGCACTCTCATCTAAGCTAAAGATAGTTTCAGACCATTTCATAAGAGTCCCAATCCCAGTCACCTCTTTGCAGCCAAGGCACTTTCTTGGGTCTCCCTGACCCTGCCTGTAAACAAGCCCCTAGAGGCTCAGGGGAGTGGGGTGACTGGGCAGGGCCTCGGGGCTCAAGGCTCCCCCAGCCCCCTCCCCTCCCCTTTTCCAGCACCTTCCCCGATGCCTCCTCCATCATGCTCTGCTGTGACCAGGTGGGTCTCTCCAAACACAACTCTGCCGGCAAAGGAGATGAAGCTTGCTCTCCAGATGCCTTCTGCCCAGTGGCATCTGATCCAGGACCCCGCAGGAGGAGGGCTACAGGAGGAGAGGCCAGAGGATGGGAGGGGCTGGCTGACCCTGGCGCCCAGTCTCCCAGCAGGTGTTCCCAGGGAGTAACCTCTGACCCCACAGGAAGCACCCTTCCCCTCCCTATCCCCCTGCTCCTGCCCAGAGTGGCTCCTCATCCAAGCCAGGGCTGGCATCTGGGTGCTCCCAGGTATGCATGGGGCCTGTCCCCTCTCTGGGTCGGCCCTGAGCCCTGCCGCTGCCTCTGGCCACTTAGCATGCAGCCCTGGTTGTGAGACTGCAGCAACCAAATGAGATTAGCTCGCTTGCTCCAGCAGGTCCCCACTCGCCACCACCCACGGCCCTGTGCAGCCGCCAGCTGTTCTGGGAGCCTCCCACAGCCCCAGCCCACACCTCACCCCCATTGCAATTGGGCCAGCGAGGGGCAGGTAGGGAGAGGGTAAGCAATCCTGCCCGGCTTTGTAGCCCCCAGACCCACCACGGCTCCCCACCTGGCCTTCTAGAGTCTGCAGTTGGGGGTGGGGATGCAGAGGGAGAGGACAGGATTTGGGATCCATCCTTGCTTGTACCCCTGGTCAGTTCTCCTCACGCCTGTAATCGCAGCACTTTGGGAGGCTCAGCTGGGAGTGTCACTCGAAGCCAAGACTTTGATCACTCGAGTCCAGGAGTTTTAGATCAGCCTGGGAAACATAGTGGGACCTTGTCTCTACAAAAAATTTAAAAATTAGCCAGGCGTGGTGGCACATGCCTGTAGTTCCAGCTGCTCAGGAGGCTGAGGAGGATCGCTAGAGCCTGGGAGGTCAAAGCTACAGTGAGCTATGATTGTACTGCTGCACTCCAGCCAGGGCGACAGAGCAAGACCTTGTCTCAATAAAACAAAAAACAAATGAAGAAAACTTCCTGGTGGGGAGCAAATCAGAAGGGCCCGCCGGCCTCGTCTACATTACCCCTCTCCTCCTCTTGAATCCCCAGCCCAGCCTCCCTCCTCTGTCCCCCCAGCCAGAGGGGAGGTGGCAGAAGGGCGTGGCTCAACCCCAGGCCTCCCTGCAACCCCCCCAGGCAGCAAGGTGTATGGCAGAAAGAGGAGCCCACTTGAGCCCGAGGAAGTGTCCAGGGCCTGCAGAGGAGACTGGAAGGAGGAAAGTGTTCAGGACAGCTGAGCTCCCAACCAGGCGATGACCTACTGACCGAGACCCCTTTGATGTCAGAACTCAGGTGCGTGTCTCTGGGAGGGTTCCTGTGTTCCTGCTGACAGCCACAGCTGCCTCCCCAACTGTGCTGCAGGCTGGCCTGTGTTCCCTGGCAGCTTCTCTCTGACTGCCATGCCCCCACCCCTCCCAGGTCTCTATCCCACGGACCCCCTGCCCAGTCAGCACTAAAATCCTCTCCAGGCCACCCCGAGGCTCTTTTCCTAGCTGGGCTCCCAGCAAGCTGTTGCCCAGCACGCACCTCTCCTCACCTTTCCTCACCTCTCCTCACCTCTCCTCGTCCTCCCAGCCTGTCCCCTCCCCTCCTTCCCCAACTCCCCCGCCCTCACAGCCCAGGCTGGAGGCTCCCACACTGCACCCTCACCTCACCCTTCAGCCCTGCATTCGGCAACTTGCGCTTCTCTCTGCACGCACTTGCTGTGCAGCTTCTGGCAAATCACTGAACTGCTTTGAGCCTCACTTTCCCCATCTGCAAAATGGGAGTGATCCCTGCTTCTCTCCAGGTCTGATGCAGGGCTCAAATTAGATCACAGCCGTGCATGCCTGTGTGAATTTAGAACAATCCGAGGGATTATTCATTGGGAGTGACAGTTTCTCCTGGGCTTGTCAATTTCCGCATAGGTCTTTGTCCCAGACACACGGGCTGCTGCTCAGCATGGTTCATTTGGAGCAGACACGGCCCCTTCCATGGCGGACAGGAATCCCTTACAGCGTCTGGCCGCAGGCAAACGAAGGGAGCTGCTGCCTGCAAAGGGAGGAAGGTGTGGATTAGGAGCCATCGCGGGAAATGGCTTTCTTATCACGACACAACCAGGAGTGCCAGGGCCAACTCTGGAAATTGAATTGCTTCCCACTGCATGTCCCCCGAATCCCTCTTCTCTCTGCTTCCTGCTCCCTCCCTAACCCCGTCCCCATGTCAGGGAAAGACCCAGAGACAGAGATGCAAGACAGAGCAAGTAGGGGGGGCAGCAGGGATGCTCAGAAACTGGGGCACCAGGAGGCAAGGGCAGGGCTGGCAATGAGCCAGAGGCAGGGCAGGAATAGGGCCACAGAGGGTGCCACCCTCCCCGTGGACTCCCCGCCACCCCCGCGCCCACCAGGCTGGAGCTTTGGCCAGCCAAGTTGGTGTCATCTCCTCCCTGTTGGCCCCTCTCCAGCTCCCGTGTTGGCGCCTCTGCAGGGCCCAGGAAGGGCCCTGATGGCCGGGGCAGGACCCTGGGCTGGCGCCCACGGGTGCTTGGATGCAGTCCCAGTGAGTTCCTGGCAGAGCCTGTCTGCAGGTGGTGGGGGGCAGGCCTGGTGGTCGGGGGCAGCCAGCTGTGTAATCAGGTGGGTTCTTACCACCACCAGCTTGAGGGAGGAGGCACACGGGGAGTGGCAAAGAAGGGACTGGCCCAGCCACCTCCAGCTCCCGTGGCAGCCCAGCCTGGAGTATCTTGGGGGACTCAGTCCAGGAGGTTCAGGAGGAGCTGCCGGAGGCTGTGCAGGGGGCTAGGACTCCAAGAGTAGACCTCCAGCCAACCCAGCCCCCAGGCCAGATGCAAAATCAGGAGCTAAAGGCTGCTGCCTCCCAGCCTCGGATGGTCCTGCTTCCCCCTCCCAACCCAGCATCTTGGGGTATGGCCTGAAAGTACCCGCTCATGAACTGGCCCTGGCCTTCAGCCTTTCGACCCTCAGCCCAGAAGTAGCCTCTTCCCTCAGACCCCTCTCTTCTCAGCCTCAGCTCACGCATGTCCCTCATGTCCACCCATGACTAGCCTGGTGCGGACAGCTGGGCACGAGGAGCCGAGACACGGGGAGCCCAGCATGGGGACCGCAACCTCAGGACCACGTGACTTCTTCTCTACTCACCCCACCCTGCCCAAACACATAAACTAACTCTCTCTCTCTCTCTCTCTCTCTCTCTCATTCACAATGTATTGCTGAATCTCAAGTTCACTTATCAGCTCCAGGGACTTCTTAATTCAACTCCCATTTACAGGTGGGGAAACTGAAGCCCAAGACAGAATGGACTTGTCCGAAGTCACATGACAAGGGAATCCCTCTCAATCTCTGCCAGCCCTTCCCTCCAAGGGTACCCTCTGCTGGGAGTCCCCCTCTGGCCCCAGGACTCTCTCTGCCCAGACTTTGTGAGTTCTCCTGGCCTCTGCACTCACCTGCGCCTCCCAGAGCTGGCCAATTGCAGGGCCCCAAAGTTAATAAATCAAGGTGACTTTGGAGACAAGAATCGGCCTCTTTCTCCCTTGTCCCTCCCATTTGCATAATCCTGGCTGGCAATATGATAATGATGTTTGTTAAAGACAGAGCACAATAAATTAATACCGTTAAGTTGTTGCTGCAAAATGCAAAGCAGGTAATTTACTGCCAGCGAGGAACGGAGCCTTTAAACTGTAATGGATTAACTTTCCCAGCAGCAAATGTGTCCCCCGAGGGAGGGAGGGAGGGAGGGAGGCAAGCGGGCGGGCTGGGTTGATGACAGGAGGGCCTGCCTGCTTCCCAGGGTAGGGCCAAGTGTCCAAGCCAAGATCTTAGGCCTGCACCTGTGTCAGCCCTTCCCCATTGTACAGAAGGGGAAACTGAGGCCTGTGCAAGGCCACAGCAGGGCTGTGGTGGCGACCTGGGGGCTTTGTATGACAGCTCGGCAGCCTCTAGAGGAGGGGGCTGCAGATGCCTTCTTTGCACACCTGCTCTGGGACCCTCAGGAGGAGCTCCTGCTGCAGACCCTGAGTCTCCTCTTCCTCAACGGAGACTAGTGATGTCCTCCCCGGGGTCCCCCAGACCCAAGAGAGGCCTCAGCTGCAGAGTCAGTCCTACCCCAAAGAGGGAAGGATCCTGGATTAGATTAGGGCTGAGAAGAGGGGGGTGAGAAGGGGAAATGGGGGAGGCCAAGAATGTGGGTCAGACCCTGGCCTGATGCCCTCTGATACAGGAAGGAGGGTGCTGTGGCGGGAGGAGAGGAAGGGGTCCTTCAGGAGGAGAGGTGAATTCTGTCTATGGATGAGGGGGAGGGGAGTGGGAGGGCAGCATCGGGGAAGGTGGGTGGGCGATGGGAGGTTGGGAGTAGGAGCGGCTGGCAGGCCTAATGAGAAACCCAGGCACTGGCCCAGGGCCCCTCAGGAGCAGCTCCTCCACTGGGGCTCAGACAGCTCCATGGGTCCCTAGGAGAATTGCCGCAGCCCCAGCTCAGGGCGGGCCAGCAGGCGGGTCTCAGGGACCCCAGCAGAATTCTAATTTCTCATTTATCTCTGCAGCTTCTCCTGCGATATTAAAGGGGCAACGCTCTGCAGTTGGCTCCCAGGCTAATTGGATTTGGGCCTCCTCTCACTCCCTGGTGAGGGAGGGGGATGTGGCAGCCTTGATGGGGGAGGGGATGTTTGAGGACCTGGGCTGAGGCTGTGGTCCTGACTGCCACGTGGCCTTCCCAAGCCTCTGCCCCTCTCCGGGCCCCACAGTCTCTCATCTGAGATGATGATAATGATAATAATAATATTAATAATAAAAATGGCCATAACTTGCATAGCATTTCCTAGACGTAGACACTGTTCTTAGTGCTATGCAGGACAGCACTCCTCACCCATCTCATCCCCACAACAGCCTAGTGCATTAAGTATGATTACGTCCCATTGTACAGACAAGTAAACTGAGGCACAGAGGGGTTAAGTAAGTAGCTCAGAGTCCAGACAGCCCCCATGGTGATATCTTTCAGGTTTGTGGGGGGCCTAGAATCCCAACTTTAAAAACCCAGTTACACTCAAATAGCCCTGAGGTGGGGGTTATGTCCTGCACCCATTTCACAGATGGAGAAACTGAGGTCTGATCCAGACCTATTAGCTTTAATTTTCTGTGGCTCCCACTAAGGGCTCCCTTCCCTCTCTCCCACCTTGGGCCCAGGGCATTTCCAAGGTAGAAGTCTAGGGTTTCAGAGGGTGTGTTCAGTGCAAATGTCTGAGGTGGGGCAGGGGAACTTGCTCCCAACACCTGCCTTTCCTCCATCGGCCCTGCCTCCCTTCTTCCCTGAGCGGAGGCTGCTGTCCCAGCATCCTCCAGGCCTGTTGAGGTCCCTTGTCCCACACTGCTCCTCTGGAGGGAGGACCTCACCTCCTTGGCACAAATTAATTCCCAGATGTGCCCCAGATGCAAACCACACAACTCTGCAGGCCCACAGTGGAATAATGGAGAGGCGAGGAAGTGGTCCATGGGAGCCTGCTCCCCAGTGACCCCAGAGCCAAGCCCTATATGCATATTGCCTCATGTCATCTTCATGATACACCCACAAGCCAGTTTGGCTCCAATGCCCATTTTACAGACAAAGAAACAGAGGCTCCCGTGGAGGCTGTCAGGCAAGGCCACACGGCAAGAGCTTGATTGAGCTGAGATTCAAACCCAGGTTTGTCTCGATCCAGAACCTGAGCTCTGGAAACACTCTCCTGTACAAGAGAGAAGTTGAGACTCCTCTTGAAGTTTAGCATCAGAGGGCCTGGAACCAGAGCCCAGGGTGCCTACAGTGGAAGGAGCCCGGGGTGCCTACAGTGGAAGGAGCCCTGGACTGGTAGACCTGGGTTTTGAGCTCTGCTTGGCCCCAAACTCGCTGTGTAGTCCTGGGTGAGTTACTTGACTTCTCTGAGTCTCAAGGGCAAAATGTAGAAACCATAGTGCCTATCTTATGGAGCTATCGTAAGTATTACAGGAAGGACAAGTAAAGCGCTTATCACAGTGCCTGACACGTAGTAGGTCCTCAACCCAGGCTAGCAGTCATTCTGTGGATGTATTCATGCCCACCTCCTAAGACTGCTGGGGTAGCACGGGGCCGAGCTTTGCTCTGTGTCATGGTCCTAGATCGCCGGAGCTAGAAGCATCCAGCTCAATGCCCTTGCCTTTCAAATGGAGAAATTGAGGCCTCAGGTTGCAACAAGTGAGTGGCAGGGCCAGAACTCAGCCCAAGTCCCCTGGTGGCCTTCCCGCTCAGCAAGGGTGACAGTTCTCCTTCCAGTCTCCTTTTGCCCTGGGTGTCCGCATCTGTCTGTCCAGGCGTCCCTCCCTGAGAGGCCAGCTGGATGGCTGACCCCTGCAGCCCTTTCTAGTCCAGCCGCTGGCAGGAACCAGCCGGAAGAAATGCAAAGAGACCCCCTCTGGAGGCTGCTCTTGCCGCGTCCCCCGTCCAAATGTTAATTTTGCCAGGGCCTTGATAAATCTTCCTGTCGTCTCCATCCGCTTGAGACATAGATTTCATCTTATTGAAAGGTGACACTTCTGCCCTTTGGTACCAGCTATCAATTTCAGGCGGCGATCAGAGTGGAGCGCAACGAAGAATCAGGCCCCATTAACTCCCCTTCTGCCACTGAATCCTTCCTTTAAACCTTTTGGGGTCAGCCTACTTGAGATGTCTGCTTCACCTGCCCTTCCAAAAACGTGTCAGGACCTCATCTTTAGCCAGGGCATGCCTGGCTGAGTTACTTTCTCAGGCCTCCAGAGCCACTTTGCTGCCCAGTGGGCAGACTGAAAGAGTCAGGAAATTAATGTCCAACTCTTAACTGATGACTCCTTGAAGCCAGAGTATAAGTACCCCAGCTCCCTCACCCTTTGCTGGGGAGTGGGAGTGAATTGCTCTGTGATGTGAGTTCTATTCTCCCTCCCAGAATTCCCCAGGAGAGTTGAACTCCAGTTGCCCACAGTAGTAACAGGCTTAATCAAGCATCCGGTATTGGCTGCCTGCCCTTCCTGTCTCACTTTCCCACTGCCCTGATGGTGTTTCCTGGAATCATTTCCCAAATAAATTACTTGCCCTTGAATCCATTTCTCAGGGTCTACTGTGGGAAACCAAACTGTGGGAACACCGAAGATTTTTTAGCATCTCAAGATGGAATGCACTCTACTCAGCAATGGAGATAGAAGAGGCCTGACATTTATTGATTGCCTGCTACGGTAGGAATCATGTGTTTTGGCTCCTAGATCAATTTTTCATTCATGCTGCCAGACAGCTCTGGGAAGACTTGTCCCAGTTTTATAGATGAAGAAACTTGCTCAGAGAGGTGAAGCGACTTACCTAAGTCCACACAGCCAGCAAACAAAACAGTCAATATCCAAATTCAGGGAGCACACTACCTTATACACTCCATTCTGTCGCCTCTAGACAGGGGCATAGAATGGAGCCAGGGCTCACTTCCAGATATAATCAGCAGTGCAGATGGGGAAATTTCTCCTGAGGGCTTACTATGAGGCAGGCAGCCTTCTTCAAGGTGCTAAGGACAGCACAATGAAAAGACGCAGAAGTTCCTCTTCTCAAAGGGGCTGGAAGCCGTGCGGGGGATAGATCTGTGAAAGACTGTATGGCTGGGAATTCTCCCAGAGTGCACTGCAGCCTCTTCCCTGCAAAATTCCCGTCTTACAATCATGGGACATTCATGCAGTGGGGCACTCAGAGGTTGTCTATTTCAACACATTATTATATGGGGGGCCACCAAGGCCTCAAGAGAGGCACTCACCTGCAGTTGTACTCCATGGCCCAGGTTCTTGTATCTCAACACAGCTGAGCATTTCTCCAACAGAGCCACAGGATTCCTCAGGCTCACAGACAATTCTGAAAACTCAGAAGTCTCTAAATTAGAACAAAAAAAAACAAAAAAGCATTTTGCAAAATAAAATACTTAAACTTCTATACAACCTAAGGAAAAAATAATAATTATACAGACTTAAGAGAAAATATTTGCATATCACAGGTAAAGGGTTAATAACCTTAATATACAAAGAGATTTTGCCAATCAATAAGAGAAAAACAACCAAAAAAAAAAATGGACAAACGATACCAGCAGAAGATGCCAGTGTAAAGAGTTAATTTGAGAGCTCTGGACTTCTGAGGATGCTGAGGGTGGTAAAACTGTTATTACTTGTTAAATAAATGCTTATTCATTATTAAAAAATCCATTTGGTCTGTGGGTTGCCCGCTACTGCTTCTTAAATTCGTTAAAGTGCTGGGAGTCCTCCCAGATGCCTTATTTACAGTTACAATGACAGAGAAAAGTGGCCAAATGCCAGATCCACAACCCTGTTGTGGGATCCACTTCTTGCTTTCTCTGTCAGTCCCATGCCTGTGGTCCCTCAGTCCCAAATAAAGTGGCCTTACAGCCAGGTTGCCCCTGCAGCCTGGGTAAAGCCAACTAAAGAGGAGTGGGCCGGGGCTCAGAATGCATGGCTGGGATCCTGACTCTGCCCCTGTGTGACCTCCACTCCCATCTCTGTACCTCAATTTCCCCATCTATAAAATGGGTGGGTTGGCATTTTATAGATGGGGAAACTGAGGTACAGAGATGGGAGTGGAGGTCACACAGGGGCAGAGCCAAGAGGTCACTCCCACACTGACAGGCTAGCATTCCGGGGTTGGGGCAGTGGTGGGAGATTTGGCACCTACTCTCTCCCCTGTCCCCACCCCTACACCAAAGGGCAACTGTTGACCTCATTGACTGGAGCTCAATTAAGGAGCCCATTTAAGTGACAAAGATTCCACCTTACAGATGAAAAGCCAGATGCACAGAGAAGAGCGGGCACCCATTTAAAGTTGCACAGTCCCATCAGGACCAGAGTCTGGGACTCGGGTTCCTTCCCTTCCTCCTTGGAAGGGAAGCAGAGAGGCCAGAGGCAGATCCGGAGCCTGGATTTTGCAGTTGCTGGGAAGCTTTCTCTGCCTCCTTGCACTCAGCGCTGCCTCTCTCCTCCTCCTTGACTCCATGGAGATCTCCAGCCCTCAGGGCCAGAAGCACCCTGCAGCAGGAGGACCTTGTCAGCCCAGCAGGGTCCTCCAGGTCCGCCCAGCCAGCCAGACTCCTCATCTCTGCTCTGAAGGCAGCCTCTGGCCCTGAGTGAGCAACACTGTGCTCCACGCCCCGCTGACACTCGCTGTTGGAGACATGTCCTTCCAGGTGAAGCATGGTCCTGTCAGGAAGTCACCAGGAAGGGCAGCTGAATAGCAGGGAACACCTGCTATCTTTCCTTTCCATGTGTTTTATGTCCCTTATCTTTTGACCCTCCTTCCATTGCTCCCAAGGTGCGGGGGGGGGGGGGGGGGGTCGGTGTGTGCCCCGTGATGGCAGTAGGGAGATCAGGATTTGGGGCCAATTCTGCCACTTACTGTGTGACTCCAGGCAAGCCATGTCCCCGCTCTGAGTCTCTCCATAACCAGGGCTGTTGTAAGGAAACGATTAGATAATAAATGAAAAGTATTAGCACAGTGCCGAGGACCTAGGCAGAGGTCGATAAAGAGTAGCTCTTATTGTTATCTGAAAAATGGGATTAATAATATCTAGCCTAGAATTCTTGGAAGAGATAGGACATAATGCATCTAAAACATATGGCAACATGGCAGGGGCTCCTTTAGTGACCACACTGGAGCGAGGTGACTCTGAGTCAGGGACATTCAGCTCATTTTCGGGCAAGGGGCCCATCCTCGTGGCTCAAAACGCTCAGCAGGGTCATGGCCCCCACATCAGCTCCCACCTGGGGCTGTCTCTGGCCCCAGCAAGCCTTGGGGTGTCATCCAAGTTGGGGATGCCAGCCTCGACGGTGGGTGGGAGCTGAGGAACCAGGAAGACGCACATGATCAATACTAAGCCAATCTCTTACAAGATTCCCCCCGGCCTCTGGCATCCAATCGTAAAGAAAATCACTCAGCACACTAGGGAGATGTGAAAAATGCTGCCGATTACAGTTTGGGATGTTCTGAGTGAGAGTGAGTGAGTCCAGGATTGTTTCCTGCAGTAAATAATTCATCCACTTTAAATTTCGGGGTTTTTTCTCACCAGCTCCCTCCCCGCCACCTCTGTCTCACTGCCTCTCCTGCCAGCTCCCTCTCAAGTCCACTCTCCACCCCGGAGGCTCCCACCTCTACCTCTGTCCAGGCAACCCCCAAACCACCAAGGAGCTCATAATATAAATGTTTTGAGTCTGTTAATGACACTAATCGTCTTTTGCTGCTAATTAGTAATGCTGCCAAGGAAAACTTCTTTGTTAATGAGGTAAAGGGCCACCCAGGAAGGAAAGCCTAGTTGGGAAAGGTTGCAAGTCAGCAGGGAGCCAGGCGGGAGCCAGGCAGGCGGGCACCAAGGATGCCCCTGGCAGGACCGAGGGCAGTCTGGCCGGCAATGGCTCCTACCCTGGACCCTGTCGTCTGCCTCGTGTGCTACATCACCCAGAGAGGATGGCTTGAGTGTGAGGCTGGAACCAGGCCAGGAGGCAGGTGAGTGGAAGCCAGGGAAAGAGATCTGGCTAGTGGTGGCCCCGTCACCCCCATCATAGACACTGCCAGGCCCCAGATCAAAAGCATGGAACAACTCCAATGTGAGTGCCAATTCAAAGACCCAGGGCTCAAATATGCTAATGGTGGGCACCTAGGTGGAGTCTCTTGGTACACAGTAGTGGAGTGTCTGGCAGATGGCTGCTTAGCAAGCAGATCCTAGGGAGGTGCTGGGCCCCCAAACGCAGTTCAGACTCTGCCTTAATCTCCAGGAACTCCTGGCTTGGTGGAGGGAGACAGGCAAATGGCCAACGTTTATTGAACACTTACTATGTGCTGGGCACTGAGGCAAGAACTTATGCACACTGCTTCATTCATTCCTCCCTAAAACCCCATGAGGTGGGTACTTCTGTGGTTTGGAGCTTTTTTGTTTGCTTTTATTTTTCTGATAGGTACTCTTTTTATTTCCATTTTACAGATGAGAAACAGAAGGCGCAGAAAGATCAAATCACTGGTCCAAGGGCGCGATACAGCAGGATCCGGAAGTAAACTCAGGCCCCTGGATCTAAAGCCAGCTGTTTGAACCCAATACCTTTAACAGAGAAGTAAGAAGGCAGTTTTAATTCGGTGTGCACCAGGCTGGAATAGGGGAGGTTAGGGGTTGTAGTCCTGGGTGATGAGGCTTCCAGGAGAGGATGAGTCTGGGTCTTGAGGAGTGCATAGGAGTTAGCTGGGGGAAGTTGGAGGGAAAGTAGAAAGGAATTCTGAAAGATAGGACATTGTGAGCAAAGCAGGGCAGCGCTCAGACGGTCTAGTGATGTCTGAGGGTAAGGAGTGCAGTGAGAACAGGGAGAGACCACGCTGGGGAGCCCAGGAGTGGGGCTGGAACCTCACTGAGGGCCATGAAGAGCTGTACAAGGAGAGCAGCGGAGATCTGACTTCAGGATGCTCCCTCTGTGCTACAGGATGAGGGGAACTGTGAGAGAGAGATGGGGTGACTGATGACAGAGCAGGGAAGGGCTGGCCAGGGATTGCGCTTGAGCCATGTGCTACTGGGATGGAAGAGGAGCAAGCAATAGGTGATGGATTGAAAGTGGAAGCAGGATGAAGGAGAAGGAAGAGTCCAGGAAGGACACGGAGGCTCCCAGGCAGATGCGAGGAAGGCCACCTTTCTTCTCCAACTCAGGGAACCATGCTAGCCTCTCGGGATAGGGATACAGCCTGCCTATTCAATCCCAGCTTGAGCTGCAGGGGGCCTAGACACCAGGAGCTGATAAGGCAAGAAGTGCCCCCAGCCTGAAAGGCCCCATGGCCAACTGTATCTTCTCCAGTGGCACCTAAGACCCACCATGTCAATTTCATTCCTTTGGATTAAGCATTGCCTGGTCTCTGGTGGAGAGTTCATATTATGCCATGAACTCTTCATAGACAGCATTGGAGACTCAAATTACATATCATTGTTTTCAGGGGAAGCTTTCTGGGGTTCCCCAGACAAAATAACTTGTTCCTTCCTCTGTGGTCCCAGAGTGCCCCATATGGATGTACAGGCCTGATGATACTGGAGTAAGATTGTTTTTCCTGTCTTCTGCATTAACCTGGGAGCTCCTGGAGCAAGATAATGGAGCAAGGTCACAAGAGATCCTTTGTTTTGTGTGTTCTTGCAAATGAGCACGATTTTGTATAAATGCAGTTTTTCATATGTATCTTCCCCCTAGAGTATAAGCCCTCTGAAAGTGGTCACTTGTCTTATTTTATATTATTTTATTTTATTTCAATTATCATAAAGTAACATTGACTTTCTTTGGGTGTACAGCTCTATAAATTTCAACACATATATAAATTCATATAACCACCATCTGAATGCACTTTTAATTCAAATAGATGATATTACGCTATAGATCCCAGTTGGTGCCTCACTCCTTTCATCTCGTGTTTTAAAGATCTCTCCATGGTCGTCTCTGCACTTGTCTAACAGTTGCCAGCATCTCTGCGGGGTGTGTCTCCCATGTCTTCTTGCCCACTCCCCCAGGGAGAGGAGGGGGGTTGCCCCCAGATACCCCTCGCCACAATGTAGGCACGAGTATCCTCAGACTTGTTCCCCCGAGTCATGCTGAGAATTTCACTGAGATTTACACCCAGGAGAAGACTCTCTGGACCATAGCGTCAGCATATAAATAATGATCTCTAAATGCCATGTCACTCACAAGAGTGTCCTGGTCCATCTTGGAGGATAACCCATAACAGGGTAGGTGGATGCAGCATGTGCCCCTAGGGCTATGTCAGGTGTTCAAATGTTGACATCTCTCCATTCTGGAGGGCAAATAGGTGCTCGCCTGTGTTGAGTCTCCCAAGGGCTCAGCCCAGCTCTGCCCCAGAACATCGGACTCTTCGCAGGATCCAGCAACTAAAGGGTTACATGTGGCCCAGCAGGACCTCCAGGGTCTTGCTCCAATGGCCGTTATTAACTGTTATATATTTTAAATATCATCCTTGTTCATAACCCTGTGTAAGGGAACGAGGCAGAGAGGGGCTCAGAGGTTGAGGCTCAGGTCCTCTTCAGCCAGGTCTTGGCAAGCCGCCTCCCCTTGCTGGGTTCCCACAACATGAGATCAGCACTTGCCAGGCTTTCCTGAAACATGCTTCCATAGCCTCTTAGCCACCCTGGAAGCTGGGGAGTGGTTCTCCTCATTTGACAGATGAAGAAAGAAGAAACTGAGGCCCAGAGAGCACAGGTGACTCACCCAAGGTCACACAGTGAGCAAGGAACAGAGCTGGACCCAAAAGTTTGAAGACCAAGGTGACCTGAGCACACTCCTGCTCTGAAGGTCCCCACACCACCCCACACCACTCAAAGTGAAATGCACCAACCCCCACTTCAGACCTCTCTTATGCGTGAGTAGAGGAGAGGTGAACAGAATTGGTGCTGACTAGTTGACACAATGCTGAATTTTTTAGACATTTAATTAAACACCCACTAATTTTGGTTTTGCAGTTTTCCATTTGTATTTTGGAGCTAATCTTTTCTTTATTCCTTTCACATCTCAAACTTTTCCATTGGCCCTTGACAACTGCCTGAACGCTGCCTGCAGTACTGGGCCCATGTCTAGCTCTCTGTCTCAGTTTGGGACTTTTGGAGATCCCTAGGCTGTGGCCAATCTGGGGAGAAGGGAGCACAGAGGTCAGTTAGCTGAGGTGCTCTCCTCAAGGACTCCAGGTCTGCCTCTGAGACTCAACATCCCCTATCCCCAAAGAAGAAGGTTCCCAACACAGGAGGTCTGCACTCTGGCAGTTTTCAAGCGCTCAGCACAGAGAGGTTCTCACGCCCAGCAACTGGGGCGGGAACAGTGCATTAGCAGGGGAGGCAGGAAGTTATTAGTGCATTTTTTTTTTTGAGACAGAGTCTCACTCTGTCACCCAGGCTGGAGTGCAGTGGTGCGATCTCAGCTCACTGCAACTTCCACCTTCCAGGCTGAAGCAATTCTCCTGCCTCAGCCTCCCAAGTAGCTGGGACTACAGGAACGTGCCATCATGCTGGAAATTTTTTTTGTTTGTTTGTTTTTTGTATTTTTAGTAAAGACAGAGTTTCACCATGTTAGTCGGGATGGTCTTGATCTCCCGACCTTGTGATCCTCCTGCCTCAGTCTCCCAAAGTGCTGGGATTACAGGTGTGAGCCACTGCACCCCCAGCCTGGTGAATCTTATTAAAAGGTGGGGAGGTGGGGAAGAGTGGGGACCTGGAATGCCAGGACTCCAGGCTTACAGCCTTGATCCAAATTAATGATAGCACCAACAATACCTACATCTGCCAAGCACCTACTGGATGGCACGCAGCATACTCTTACCATCTTGTTTAATCTTCGTGACATCTATGGGACGCAAGCAGGGCATATAAACAAAACATTTAACACTCACTACAGCATGCAGGATCAATCCGAACATTCACCACTGAGGCTGCGGCAGGTCCTCATGGCCCCCAGAGCAGTCAACCTTTAGTTTCTGGATCTTGGCGAGAGGAGGTGACCCTAGGTGAGATGGGGATAGCAGCAGGAGAGGACATTTGGTCCATGGGCTGTTCGGTGGCCAGGACAAATGTATTGCAATTTTCTTGTTTGTGTGTTTTTGTTTTTGTTTTAGTGACAGAGCCTCGCTCTGTTGTCTAGCAGAGGTACAAGCGCAGCTCACTGCAGCTTCCATCTCCGGGGCTCAGGAGATTCTCCTGCCTCAGCCTCCCGAGTAGCTGGAATTACAAGTGCCCGCCGCAATGCCTGGCTAATTTTTTTTTTTTTTTTTTTTTTGAGACAGAGTTTCACTCATGTTACCCAGGCTGGAGTGCAATGGCGTGATCTCGGCTCACTGCAACCTCCACCTCCTGGGTTCAGGCAATTCTCCTGCCTCAGCCTCCTGAGTAGCTGGGATTACAGGCATGCACCACCATGCCCAGCTAATTTTTTGTATTTTTAGTAGAGACGGGGTTTCACCATGTTGACCAGGATGGTCTCGATCTCTTGACCTCGTGATCCACCCGCCTCGGCCTCCCAAAGTGCTGGGATTACAGGCTTGAGCCACTGCGCCCAGCCATGCCCGGCTAATTTTTTAAAAAATTTTTGGTAGAGATGGGGTTTCACCGTCTTGGCCAGGCTGGTTTTGAACTCCTGACCTCAAATGATCCCCCGCCTCCGCCTCCCAAAGTGCTGGGTTTATAGTCATAAGCTACCATGCTTGGCCCCATATTACAATATTTTAACAAGCCCGGCTGAATATCAGTTCAGGTCATAGACACTACTACCATTGGCTCCATTTTACAGTCAAAGAAACTGAGGCTCAGAGAGGTGCCACCTCCAGTGGGGAGGTGCTACCTGAATTCAGACCTAAGGTGGGCTCACTGCAGGGCCTGCACCTTGAACCATTAGGCTTCTACTGTTTAGCTACCTTGTCCCAGTCCCAGGCACTCACATTCTGGCTGCTTTCTCTTCTCCACAAAGGCCTCCCTGTAGCGTCCAGACTCAAAGGGCCAATGGCAGCTCAGGCAGGAGGAAGGGAAAGGTTAATTGGGCCACAGGCCAGGGCAGGCATAGCACCACTCTCGGGCCTGGCAGCCTCTGGCACGTGCCCTGGCCTTTCATCTCCACAGGCTCCAGGTGGGAGAAGCCAGAGCCAGACCTGCCAGGGACCCAGCAGCGTAGCTTCCCTTTGATCCCCGTGGAGCCCAGAATCAAAAGCAGGGCAGCAGCAGCCAGTGCCCCAGGGTCCCCCAGGTGGTAGCCCCATGCTGCCCTTTCCCTCAACCATCAGTCTGGCCTGAGCCTCTGCAAGGTGGGGCAGGGTGGGGGATACCTGGGGGGGTCCCAGATTCTCAGGGGACAGGCCAGAGCCAGAGAGGGGCTGAGGGAGGCTCTGGGGCAGAGGGGAAGGAAGGACAGCAGTGCAAGGCGGGTGCTTAGGCCCAGGACCAGTTGTGGGGGGTTGGGGGAGTTCCAGGAGGCTGGAGGGGGAAGAGAGTGGGCCCTGAAAAGCACAGGGCTTGACCATGGCCCTTCTCTGAGGTGCTGGCAACCTCCTGGGGTTCAGGTCTCAAGGTGAGATCTGCAGGGGGCCAGTGAGAAAAAGCAGGGAATTTAAAAGGAATTAGTCAGGAGGAGGTGACAGGCCCATTCTGAAGCAAGATGAATGGGTTTCAGTTGGCGAAAATGATTCTAATTTATAATCTGCTTCTTGCTGCCGCTCACCAATTAATTCTCTATAGATACATAAATAGGCCGCATGTTTGCTTTGCCTCAAACGTAATAAACATTACACTCTGTCCCCTTCTTTTGTGCCGGTTCCTGTCACGGCATTAGTCCCCACAGCTAATTCCTCACACCTGTCTTTGCCGCTCAGGGGAGCAGGGCTGAGTTCGGAGGAAGTGCCCAGCTCCAGGAAACTCGAGGCACCAGGAGATAAATTGCAGATCCAAAAGCTGCCAACATGCGCAGCAATCCCAGGCTCCCCACTCAGGAGACGCCCAGGCAGCGAGGAAGGGAGGGAGGTACAGGGGAGTCCCTTCATCCTCCTTTTGAGACTACCATATCACATCCTTTGGGGCCATCTTCCTAATGAGGGGCCGAGGGAGGCATGGGGTGCTTCGTCCAAGTCCCATCTGTGGTGTCGGCTGCTGGGTTCCAGGCACACCAGGCCCGCCCTCCTCCTGGCTTTTGCCCTTGCCATTCCCGCTACCCTATTCCCTCTACCCTAGGAAGCCACCCCTTTGCACCTTTCTTTTCTTTCTTTCTTTCTTTTTTTTTTTTTTTTTTTTTTCTGAGATGAGAGTCTCACTCTGTCACCCAGGCTAGGGTACAGTGGTGCAATCTCGGCTCACAGCAACCTCCGCCTCCCAGGTTCAAGGGATTCTTCTGCCACAGCCTCCTGAGTAGCTGGGACTACAGGCGTGAGCCACTGAGCCTTGTCTTCTTTGCATCGTTCTTCATGTTTCACCTTCCCAGTAAGATATTTCCCTGACCCCTCACTGCCACTGCCTAAAACTGATACCCCCTCTTCAACTGACCCCGTGCTCCTTTCCAGCTTTGAATCTTTCCTTGGTACAATCACCCTCTGGCATTCTATTTATTTTGTGAATTTATCTTGTTTATTTTCCTCCCCAACTGGGATATAAGAGTCCATGAGGTCATCCCCACGTTTAGTGTTGTATTCTCGGTGCTTGGCACACAGTAGATGCTCATTAGTATTTGTTGAATGAATGAATGAGGTAGGGAGAAGCAGATGAGACCCACAGATTGAAATGACACCTCAGTTCTGCTCGTCATCTCACCTAACCCCTGAGAGATGGCAGAACTGAGGCCAGGGGAGGCGTGACTTGCCCAAGGAGACACAGCAAGTTGGTGGCAAGGCTGGTACTAGGATCCCAGTCCTTGGCCCTTCTCTGAGGCAGCTCAGGCCACGAATACACCTCCCAAACATCCTTCCAGGTAGGGTGTGGAGGCAACTGAAACTCGGGGAGGTGACATGACTTGCCCAAGGTCACATTCATCTAATTACTGAAATGACTGAGTACCTACCATGTGCCAGGCAAGGTTCTAGGAGACAAAGGTGTAGCAGCAACCAGAACTGAAAGATCTCTGCCCTCACAGAACTTGCATCCTAGAGAGAGAAACGGGCGTTGTGTGAGTTAGCAAATAAATGTAAACGTTAAAAGTGATAACAGCTCAGAAGTTAAAGTAGAGTGAGAAGATCAAGTGATGTCATGGCAAGATGGAATGGGGTGAGGTGCCAATTGCTGTGGGGTAGTCAAGGATATTCTCTGTAAACAGGTAACCGCTGAGCAGGAGCGCCACTGACAAGAAAGAGACAACCTTTCCAGCGCAGGGCAGGACCGGGATTTCCACCTAGATCCGTCTGCTTCAAAGCATGTATTTTTCCCTACAAAAAATGAGCATTCCTGGCAGTAAGGAGCACTACATGGTGAAGCAAGAAGCACTCAACTCTGAGTGGGCGAGGTATGAGTTGAAGTCTGAAACCTCGGTGAGAGAGAACAGACAGCAAGCAGCAGAGCAGAGGCGACTTGGCCAGAGACCACAGGGGCCAGGGCCTGGAGGTGGGAATGAGACCTTCAGGCAGAGGCGAGCTGGCTCAGGGGGAAGCAGGGAGCAAGCCCTGATTTGTATTGTTTTATCATTTCTTTTGTGTTGTAAATTTTTTCAACCTGGCCAATTTCAAGGGCTTGCCAACCTGGCTTGCAAAATTCCTGGAAAAAGACTCTAACAATTGGCTTCGACAAGCCAGCACAAACCAGTTCCAGCACATCACTGCCTCAGGGGTCATTAAGAGTGTGGCTAGGCAGCATCCACACTGGGAAGAAGTAAGACATGGTTTGTAAAAGTATGTGGGGGGCCGAGGATCCTGGACCCGGAAGGGCTCTTGGTCACCATGAAATTTTCCCTGCCACTCCTTTATTTTATGCAATAGAAAACCAAGACCAAGAAAGAACTAGAGACTTACCTGCAACACAGAGGGACTTGAGGCTAGAGCCACAGCTGGAAGATCTTGGGCTTCTCAGGATATCTAGCACTTTCTCCGCTGCATCCAACTGCCTGTTACTAAGAAGTCATGATCTGTGATGATCCCATCAGGCCTGATAGTCCAGGACTCTGCTACCCATGATAGTCCTTGCAGGGTGAAAAGATCGAGTGATGTCACAGAAAGATGGAAGAGGGATGAGGTGCCATTTGCCTTGGGGTGTTCAGGGATGTTCTCTGTAAACAGGTAACAGTGTGTGGGGGAGTGTGGCAGGGCTATCTCACCCCCCACCCCATGCGGGTGGGAGGAGGGAAGCAACCAGGGCCATGTGTTCCAGTCCGATGGAGTGCAGAGGTGAAGGACTTCCTGCCACCTGCTGGATTAATACTTAAGCTGGATTTTGATAGAGAAATAGGAGTTTTCCAGCGAAACAAAGGAGGAGAGGGAGCTCCAAGTGGCAGGGACCGCAATGTAAAAGCTCAGAGTGTGATAAAAGCTAAGCGAGTTTGGTATTACCAGGCTGTAAGGTGCAAGAAGGAAACAGCAGGAGAGAAGGCTGGAGAGGCAATGCCCTGCTCCTCATGCGAAGCCATAATGGTGGGCTTTCAGGTAGCTGCAGGGAAGCTATTTTTAGATGGGTGCTCCTGACATGCCAGAACAAGGCAAATGAGGTGGCATGGCAAAGTCCACTTCCTCAAGGGTGAGAACCTGCAGGTGAGGGAAGGCCCGGGTCCCCTGGCATGCTGGCCCCAGGCCTCTGGTCCTCAGCAGGTCACTCAGCCCAGGGTGGGTCCCTCGTCCTCATCCCCTTGCATATCCCCCTTCCCTTTCCACTGGCGGCTCTTCTCCAGGCCAGGAATAGAATCTCACATCTGACAATCCTCAGCGGTGTTTAAATTTAATGGGCCTTTCTGCTTTTTTCCTCCTCAGCACCTAGGCTGGGCGCTCTGCAGCAGCCCCGGGGAGATGCAGGTGAATAATTCAGGGAGACTCGGTGTTTGAAGTGTGTGTGGGGAGTGTGTCTCGCCCCACTACCCCAGGGAAGGGGGCTCGGGAGGCAAGGTCCAAGTGCTTAGTTTCTGCTCTACTCTGCTGTGTCTTTAGGGCCTTTCAGGAACGCTCAGGGGACTCTTATTCCCAGCCACCTGCAGTGTGTGAGGCCTCAGGGCTGCAGACGCTGTCTAGGGCTGACAGGAAGGGAGAAGGGGAGGCGCATCTTTCCCAGTGGCTTTGGATCTGGGTCCAAAGAGAGAGAAAGAGAAGAGACAGTGTGTGTAGGAGGCAGAAGGTTGGGACCTAGCCCCAGGCAGAGGTTACAGGAGCGGGGTTAGGGAGCTGGGATGTGGGCTGAGATGTGCATGCCCAGAAGCATGGCGGGCCTGCCAGGCTGCCGGAGAGCTCCCGGTGTGAAGTTGGATTCTGGCCTGGGCCACAGCCACTGTCCATGGTGCTGCCGCGGTGCTTAGGCCCTGAATGGAGTGCCAAGTTCCCCGGGGTTGGAACTTGACAGGCACCGGGCTCCTACTTTTCTCACCTCGCCCCCACCCCACCGCAGACAAAGTAGCCTTTCCCTTTTCTAATCTCAGCACCTTTACAGCATTCGCATTCATTTATTCATGCATACATTCAACAAGTGTTGAATGTGCTGCATTCAGAGGATATGGCACTGAACAAAACAGACTTAATTCTTAAGCTCCTAGAACTTGTGTTCCACCCCTGCGCCCAGTTCCCTGAGGAGAAAGAAGGGAAGGGAGAGGAGGGAACTGGCCTGAAGTTCCTGTTCATCCCCTGGTCTGACTCGTTCAGCAAGTCACTTTCTCCTCTTAAACGTTGGTTTCCCCAGCGGTAGCATGGGGCTGATAACCGTTTTGTGAGCTTTTGCTATTCTTCTTATTAATTACAGCAAACATTTAGAAATTCTAAGTGCCTTACAAGGATTTGCTCATCCAATCTTCACCATCTCTATTTTACCTATAAGGAAACTGAGACATAGAGAGGTGAAGTCACTTGCCCAGGGTGACAAAGTTGGCAAGGGGTGGTGATGGGATTTGAACCCAGGCAGTCTGGCTCCCGGGTCTGCAATGTGGATGTGTTGAAGGGCACAGCGGCCTCTGCGCCTGTGGCTCCCGCAGGTTCGCCACTCCCCCTCCAGGCGCCCCCAGCCACGGGCGGCTTCCCCCTCCCTTCAGAGTCCCCTCTCCCCGGATTCTCCTCCCCCGCCCTGCGCTCCCGTCGGCCCCGGAGGAGAAAGCGGGCTCCGCAGAGGTGCAGAGCGCCCGGAGCCCCCGGTGGGGCGACCTCGTTCGGTCCCGGGTCCCTCTGGGGAGGGGCTGGGGTGTGCCCCGGCGGCTCCCTACACCCTCCGGCGGGCTGGCGGCCCCGTCCCCGCGCTGACATTTCTTTGGTTGTTCATGTCACGGCCCTTCAGTCTGCGCAGTTTTACAAATGTGCTGGCGAGATGAAAGGCGCCGAGAACAGCGACTGGAGAGCAAGTTCGGAAAAGCTTTTAACTTCCAGCTCCCACAGACAAAGCGGGAGGAGGGGGAGAAAAGAAAGGGAGGAGGGGGAGGAAGGGAGGAGGGGAGGGGAAACACAGAGAGGGGAGAGTAGAGGAAGGGGAGGAAAGGAGGGGAGAGGCAAGGAATGAGGGAAGGAAGAAGAGGAGAAGGAAAAGAGAGAAAGGGAAAAGGTGGGGGAATGAGGACAGAGAGAACCAGAGTAGAACAGGCAAGAGGGAGGCAGAGGGACACTGGGGTGCCCCGAAAAAACAGAGATGGGAAGAGACAGAGAAACAGACAGAGGGAGACAGACACAGAGACAGGGAGAATGGGACAGAGGCGGGGCGGGGGGGACTGAAAGAGAAAGACAGACGCAGGGGCACAGCTAGGAGATAAGGAGAGAAGGGCCCTAGAGAGGATGTAGCAGGTAGCAAAAGACTGACACCCAATCAGAAAGAGTCAGAGAGACCAGAGGCACTGAGGGGGAGGAGACAGAGACCGAAGCTGAGGGAGTCAGAGAAGCAAGGACAGATGGACAGTGCGTGAGAAGGTGGCAGACAGATAAGAGATGACAGCAAAGTGTAGAGGAGAGGAAAAGAGCCAGGGAGAAGAGCAGAGCCTGGAGCTAAGAGCAGCCTCCCCACCCCCAACACACACACATACACACACACACACACACCTTTCACTGACACCTACTCAAACTCACAGGCTCCCTGGAGCAGACCCTGCTGTTAAGTCACCTCCCCACCCCCAACACACACACATGCACACACACACACCCCTTTCACTGACACCTGCTCAAACTCACAGGCTCCCTGGAGCAGACCCTGCTGTTAAGGCACTCAGACTCAAGCAGTGGCTCTCAACTGGGGGTGACTTTGCCCTTCAGGAGACATTTGGCAATGTCTGGACACATTTTTAGTTGTCACAACTGGGGAGGGGGTGTGCTGCTGGCCTTTAGTAGGTAGAAACCGGGGGTGCTGCTAAGTATCCTACACAAGATGGACCCAGCGACAAATAATTATCTGGCCCAAATGTCAACAGGGTCAAGATGGAGTGACCCTGGTCTAGAGAGAGAGAAATGCCCACTGACCCAGATGACTACTCCAGAGGGAAAACATGCCCCATGTGCCAAGACAGGGCTGGGTGCCCCTCTGATGGAGGAGGAAGGAGAATTCTCACAAGCGCCTCCTCCTGGAATCCTTCCCTAGCCATGCCTCTCTTCCCAAGTCCTTCCTCACCCTACCCAGTCCCTGGGGGTTGGTGTCTCCCTTATTCGTAGACTCAATACATGACACGTATATATATAAAACACAGGCTCAAACTTAACTACAAAGCACTTGGCATTTTATTTGCCCAGAGGCAGTATTGCACACCAGTTCAGTGTGCAGGCCTTGGCCCCAGCCTGCCTTGATTTGAATTCCAGCTCTGCCACAACCAAATTGTGTGACCTTGGGCACGTTTCATAGTTTATCTGTGCCTTGGTTTCCCCATTATAAATCTATAAATTTGTTTAGAGTAAAAGGATATAATCTGTGTAAAACATTCAGGAGAGGGCTTGACACAATGCGCAGGTTCACTAAATGCTAACTATTGTTACTACCATCTCATTTTCTCTTCACATCTGCACTAGGGGAAGTGGCTTGCCCCATGTGACACAGGCTGCATGGAGCAGAGCTGCTCTCAAAGCCCAGGTCTGCCCAGTTCTTCCTCTGTCACACTATACTGCAGAAGTCCCAGCTTACCTTCTCCCAGACCAGAGTGAGAGGTCTGACCCAGGTCCAATGCATCACCCCACTCTCTCTACTTGCCATCTGGATGATTTTGCTATTTCAACACTGTGTCTCAGTTTCCTCACTTGTAAAATGGGCTAATACTAGTATCTGCTTATTGTGAGAACTTAAAAGCAAAACTATGGCACATAGCAAGTGCTCAATAAACATGTGTTCTTAGAGCTTAGCCATAGTGCCCACCACAGAGTGGATGCTCAGAGAAAGTTTGTTGAAGGAAGGAAAGATTGGAAATTATGGTAGAATGAGCCTGAAAATGGGAAACATTGGGAGAGGAAACCTTGGGGGCCTAATAAAGAGTCATGGGGAGCTGGGTGCAGCGGCACATGCCTGGAGTTCCAGTCACTTGAAAGGCTGGGGCAGGATGATCACCTGAGTCCAGGAATCCAGCCTGGACAACATAGTGAGACCCTATCTCAAAAAGAAAAAAAAAAGAGAGAGAGAGAGAGAAGAGAGAGACCAGAGGAAAAGAAAGAGATGTGATAACAGTTCATTCAATAACATTTACTGAGCACCTACTGTGTGCATGCAGCTGTGAGAGCACCAGTGTCCCAGGCCAAAACAACCTGTGATCAACTAAGTAGGTCTGACTCCTGAGATGAACAGCACACACCAGGGCCAGTAGGAAGAGGCAAAGGGGAGCAGGACTGGAGCAAACAGCAAAAGTGAGTCGGAGCGGGTGGAGAGAACCACAAGTGAAGAGATGCATCTGGAAGGCTGGCCTCGTGAAGGCATGAAAGAGTACAGGCTAAGAATAGAGAGGAGAGGGGAGGGGAGAGATGGAGAAAAGGAAGACGATAGAAAGGCAAGGCTGGAAGAGATCAATGAGGGAAACAAACCAAGAGAGGGACTTGGGGGCGGGAACAGCCTGGCACAATAAAGAATACATCTCAAAATAAGTAAACGAATGATGGAGCTTAGCAGGAGGGGCCAGAGAGGCAGCCAGCAGGGGAGGTGATTCCAATCATCAGGGAGAAGGACTGGGGTGTGGAGATAAAGGTGGAAATTGGGGAAGGAGGTGAGGAGGAGGGAAGGCTAGGGGTGAGGCAGAGCCAGGGTCCTGGAAGGCCCCACCCCCTCTTTGCCATGAACTTCAGCAGCTGATTGTGGGTGATTAAATGGCTGGTCAGTGGCAGCATGGCGGGACAGAGGTCCAGTCTCCTGCTACCCTTTACCCAACAATCTGGCAGCCGTGGGGAGTTGGGGAGGGGAGTAGCTCCTAAAGGGACCCACACCCAGGACAAAGGGTAGGTCTATGGGAGTCACTGTTCCTATCCTAACATCAACAACCTCATATTTAGAACTCAGGAGTGGGGATGGGAGGGTGGCCCCATTAGGCCTCATCCCAGAGAGACAAGGCAGTAAGGAGAGCCAGGCAGCCCGGAGAAAGAAGCGGGGCCAGGTGGAAAAACATCGGGGAGGAGGCTAGCCGGATTTTTAAAAGAACAGAAAACCCGGCCAGCAAGGAGTTTCTGGGTGGTGGGAAGATTTTATTGGGAGACTTGTCCAGGTCAAGGTGGCACCAAGTTAAGGACGGAGCTGTCTTGTTTTGCCTGCTTACTGTGTTGATTACAGGGATGTCCAGCGGGACCCTCCAGAGGAAAAGTCCACAGGGTTCTCTTGCGGGGACGCCAGACCTCTCACCTGCCTGGAGACTCTCAGCACTGGGCACCTGGTCTCTGTCCACTCAATGCGCAGTGACTGTTTCTGAACTGACTGATTTGGGCTATGCAAGGGGCCTTTCTGGGCAGCAAGCCAGGGGCGGCCACTGGAGAAGGCTGCTCCCACTCTCGCCTGCGTCCCCGCTCCTCTGAAGGGGCCCCTTCCCCGTAGTTGCGGGGAAATGAGAAGCCCGAGTCGCAGTAAAATCAGGTGGTGGAATAGGCTCGGGTCTCCAACTGCGACCACCGGGGGAGCTGCCAGGCGGGGAGGTAGATGGTCCCCCTCCTGGGGGCGCTCCCTTCGCGCGGATCTCGGGTTGGAAAAGGGAGGAGCACTGTCCCCTGGGGGGTTTCCTGGGACAGAGCTGCCCGAGAGGGAGAGGCCAGCCCCTCCTGGTGGCGTAGGAGGGGCGCGATACGGTGGGGTGGGGGCCGGGGCTCCCCTGCTGCGGAGGTCCGGGCCCCGCGGCAGCCTGCTGCTCGGCGCTGCGCGGCGCTCCTGCCCGGCGGGCGCTGCATTCTCCGAGTCTCCACCAGAGGCTGCGGGAGGAAGGAAGGGATCCGTCCCTTGCACACTTCCCCCCTAGTCAGACACGCACACTCCCTCGCTCCCGCTCGCTCACTCCCTCGCTCTCTCGCTCTCTCGCTCACACACACGCACGCACACGCCGCCGCGGCTCCCGCTCTCCCTCCGGCTCCTCCAGGCGGCCGCGGGGCTCCGGACTCGCCCGCTGCCAGCGCCGGGGCTCCAGCCCCACGCAGCGTCCCGAGGCGGCAGGACTAGGGGGAGCCCCGGGCCGCTCCCCGAGGTAAGAGCGCGGGGTGCCGCGGGAGGGGCTGCCGGATCGCCGCCGAGGTGAGGCTGCCCGGCCAGGAGGGAGCCCCCTGGCCGGCGGGAGCGGCCGGGCAGGCGGCGCGGGGGGCGAGCCTCCCGCCGCAGGAGGAGCCGGGGTGCCTGCGCCCGGCCCTGCGCGCCCCCTCCTCTCGGCTGGGCGGGCGGGGAGGGAGTTTCCCACGTCCAAACTTTCCCCGGCGCGGAGCCGAGCCGCCTCTCGGCCCGAAGCCCGCGGCCCCCACCCATCTCCCCAACCTCGTCCGCCGCGCGCCCGGGAGCCTCCGGGACTCCCGCAGGCCGAGGAGTGGCAGCGCCAGGGGCCGAGCCGGCGCGCCGAAAGGGGCTGGGAAGGTGGCGCACAGCCCTGACGCGGGGGCCGGGACCCAGGCGTTCCCTGTTCCTCCACCCTGCTAGCGGGGCTTGGCTCCGGGCCCCTCCCAGAGGCGGGGTCCGGGGCCGGGAAATACCGCACGGCGCGAGCGTGTGCGCGCGGTGTGTGTGTGCGAGGTCGTGCAGCGTCCGAGGGCACCCGGAGGCTGACTCCAGCCGCGGCTACACTCACGGCTCTGGCCCCCCTGGGCGGGGACGCCGGCCCGCAGGGACCCCTGCTGGCCGCACCAGGGCGACCCCTCTGCCCTCTGGCCGTCGGGCAGGCTGGCGGTGAGCGAGGGGCTAGCGCTGCCCTCTTCCTTAGGACCAGACTTCTGAGACACGTTCCCTGCCGCGGAAGAAGGACGGGGCCCCCGACAGACTAACGTCCTAAGAGAGCGCCACTTAGGGCTAACCCTCGGGGGCCGCAGCGTTTACGGGAAGAGTGGACTGCGTGGGCGCTCGGTGGGCACAGTGTGGACCCGTCTCGCTCGCGCCTCCCGCTGCCTCTTCTCTGGCACCGTCGGGCCCTGTCCCAGCTGGGGCGCCGCTGGAGACCACGAGGCCGGGCTGCAGCTGGTGGAGCTGATCCAGGGTCCCCCGAGGTCTCCCCGAGGTGCAGGGCACCCCCTTGTGGCGGGCAAAGAAGCTGCTGCTTGAAGCTGCTCAGGGCTTCCAAGGCGCTCGCTCCTGGGAACCTCTTCTCTCCCACCCCTTCGGGCGTCACCAGGGTTGAGGATGCCAGCTTCGTTTTCCTTGGGTCTGATTCCAGCACTCCTTGGTTTCTGGGGCTGGCCAAGGTGCCCCCAGCACAGGCAGCGGCTCATTTGAGGGCTTTGGGGATGCCAGCTCTCTGTGGTCCCTCCACCCAGGTTCAGGATCGCATCCTCTTCTCCCACTGGTCAGCACCACTACCCTATATCACATCACCGCTGCCCTAGGACCCAAAGGCTCCTCCCTAACCACCATGACTCTCTGTCCTTCACTAGTATCCCTTATATGTGGCCATCAGTGCCCACTCCATCCCCCTCAGTTGTCCCTAGTCTACAGTGCTTGTTGGAATTTGACCTCTACACCCATTGTGACATGCTTTGGTCTTTGCCCATCTGTGACCACTTCCCTGCCCCCCCCCACCACCAAATCATCTCCTATTTTGTCTGCCTCAGTTTCTCTGTAGCACTCCCTGTTCCCTGCCTCAGCCATTTCTCTACTTCACCCTTATCTCCTTCCTTGTCCCAGTATCTGGGATGCTCCTCTTCCATTCCTCCTGGAAAGGAAGGACATTGCCAACATTTGAACACTGCTTCCTGTGTTCATGCCCTTCTGGAACCACCACTGCCAATGCCTGGGGGGCAGGTACTTTATAAAGCCAGCCAGGTCTCTCTCAGCTAAGGGGCACCCATACCTCTTGGGTGGCCCCATCAGGGGGGCCGTGGAGACAAGAACCCCTTTCCCTATTCATAACTGTGAGCAGCACATTGGAGACCACCTGGGCTGCCCTCTTTCCCATTTTCAAGGATTGGCAACAGCGGCCCAAGGTCACATGGTAAGCTGGATCCAGAGCCAGAATAGAAACCCAGGCACCTTGACTTCCAGGCCTCACCAATGTTCCTTATGTATTGGGCAGGTCTGGGGCAAAACTGAGCTGTTTCTTGGCTTCACACTGCAGGCAGGACAAGAAGACACTTGCTTAAATTCAACATAAGGTGTTCAAGTTAGACCCCCAGTGCTCCCAGCTTAGTTCGGGAAGAAGGCTGTTGAATGCCTTTAGCAGAGAAGCCAAGTAGCAGAAGCAGAGGACAAAACTTGGCCCCTAAAAGTGTGTTGTGACCTCCAGGCAAGTCCCAGCCTTTCTGTAAAGAGTGGCTGTGATCTCAGGATGTTTCTGGTGGTGTTCTGGAACAATCATACCTAGAGGTTGGACCCCCCAACCCCACCAGTGCCCCTGCTGCTTCCCCAGGCACTGGTCTTTCTGAGGGCTTTGCAGGAGCCCTGCATTCTGAAGCCCTTGGATAGGGGGCTGGGCCATAGCTGGGGCAGGGAGCCCAGGCGGGCCTGTCTCCTCCTGAGTTGGCAAAGTTCGGAGCAGCCAGTTTATTTACCACATGGGCGATAAGTGTCAGCCAATTAAACTTCCTCTCCTCTCTCTCTGTTCTTCCCCCTCCCCTTTTTCTTCCATTAGGAAGCTCCATTCAGAAATACAGCCTCAGGTAGAGAGAGAGAGAGAGAGAATGATTTCTGTTTATATAACTTGGGCAGCAGCTGGTGCTGTTCGGCCTGGGAGGGAGTGGGGGAATAGAAGACCCTAAGGTGGTGTCTGGGCTGAGGCCTCAGGGCTGAGGACTTCCTCATTCCTCCCCATAGCTGAGCCAGGAAGGGTGCTAGGGGCTGGGGACCCGGCAGGGAATCCACCACTATCAGGCTAAGAGGACACCCAGGCTCAGAGAGAAAAGCCTCGTGGTCCCCTCAAGGATGAGCACACCCTCCACCCCGGGTTCCTCAGAGCACCTTTAAGACGGAGCTTTCGATCAAGGCCTCTCCTTCCTAGAACCCTGTGTTTGATTCTGGCCTCTCTAGAGAAAACCTAGATATTTCACCACCAGGACAGGCTCTGACCTCAACTTTTCATCAGGGCAGTGGGCATGATAGGACTGTCTTTCCTCCCATGGAGCAAGACCTAACAAGAAAGTTGTCTGTGGAGTGATGTGAGCTCTGTGGATCTGGCAGGAGGGACATTTCCCCATGTTGTGATGCTGAGTGGCTGCTTGGAAACAGAGGTGCAGGACAGGGAGGCCGGAGGCATGGCTGTTATATGCAGTTGGGCAGGCTGTTGATTGTCCAAGGGCATTTCATGCAGAAGGAGAGCAGGGGCTGAAGTCCATTTTAAGCTCCACTCTCCAAGTCAGGTGTCCCAAAGACAGACTGTGCCTGCCTGGAGGAGGGGGCATCTTTCTCTAGCATGTAAAAAGGCTTCATATACTTACCAGCCATGGGACTATGGGGCTGGCATCACCCCAGAGGGCGATACCTTTCTTTAATTACTCCGAGGTGACCCATCTGCGGGTTAAGGATATGCTCACTGCTCACTCTTTAGCTCAGTTCTCTTACAATGGGCACACACCTTTCCGAATATGTGGGTCTGATTCCAAACACATGAGGTGCAGAGACCTGGAGGAATTCCCTTCTTCCCCCACGCTTCCCTCCGTGCCCCACCAGCAGGCTTCTTCCTGCTGTCACATTGGGATTAGGCTGGGAACTTCTTGCTTTGTCGTCAGACCCACAAGCCTTCAGCCATCCACTTGTTACCAGCTCTTTCCTTTGCATAATATAAATAGCTGATTAAGCGCGTAGGCATTGGAGTCCAACCAGCCTGAGTTTGTGACTTGCTGGCAAGTTACCTCTCTGAGCCTCGGTTTCTTCCTCTGTGAAATGGAGGAAAATGTAATACCTATCTCACTGGGTTGTTGTGAAGATGAAATGTGCATGAGCACATGGTGCTGAGGACGATGCCTGGCACATAGGATGCCCCGTACATAAAGCAGTATTGTTTTCTTTTTTGTGCTTTTTTGTCTCGCTTTAGATGGAGTCTTGCCCTGTGGCTCAGGTTGGAGTGCAGTGGTGCGATCTTGGCTCACTGCAACGTCCGCCTCCCAGGTTCAAGCAATTCTGCCTCAGCCTCCTGAGTAGCTGGGACTACAGGCACATGCCACCAACCCCCAGCTAATTTTTTATATTTTTAGTACAGATGGGGTTTCACCCCATTAGCCAGGATGATCTCAATCTCCTGACCTCATGATCTGCCTGCCTCAACCTCCCAAAGTGCTGGGATTACAGGTGTGAGCCACTGCGCCCAGCCAGCAGTATTGTTATTGTTCATATCCCTCCGTTTGTATTCCTTGGTTCCCAGGGGGTAAAGGCAGCCATTCCTCCCTGTTTGGTTTTGCACATGATCTTGGCTGCCCGCACCCCCGCAGGAGGGGAATTGAGTTAGGACCATTAGGATCTGTCTCTGACATCAGCATCCTTCCTCCTTTGCCTTGTGGAAGGCGGAGTCCCTGCATGCAGCCCAGAGGTGTAGGAACATGTTCTAGATCCCCACAGATACATTTCATCCTAAACTCTACCTTCTCTCCCCTCTCACCTGTCTCGAGATTCCTGCTCCGGCTCAGACCTCATTGGCTCTTGCCTAACTTGTGGCAGCCTCCTCCCTGACCTCCCAGCCTCTGATACCCTCCCGCTGCAACCCCTGCGGCAACCAGAGCGATCTTTCTCTAGCGCAGGTGGGATCATGTCACTGGCTTGATTAAAACCCTTCCATGGCTCCCCATTGCCTACTGAATTAAGTCCAGACTCGGCACCATGACATTCAAGGTCCTTGTAATCCGTCTGCATCCTCCTTTATCTCCCACTGTGCCTCCAATCTGACACTCCTGAATCCAGCCCCACCTGCCTTTCCACCTGAATGCCCTTCCCTGAAGATATTCCAAAGCGTTAAGGACCCAACCCAAACAGCACCTCTTCCTTGCATCACCCATCTGCCTGTCTGACCATCCATTCATTATCCAGTTTAAAATATGTATATTTACATATATACATAAAGCATTTACTATGTGTTAAGCATTGTGCTGCATGGTAGAGACACAGTGGTGAGCAAGCAGCCTGAATCCCAGCCGACAGGAGTCTGGTGGTCCAGGGAGGAAGATGAACAATGCTCCTAACTGTGACAGCCAATGGGTGGGGCAGCAGAGGCTTCTAGGAGGAAGTGATGTTGAGCACACCTGCAGGCTGACTTGAGGTTATCTATGGGATAAAGGCGGATAGGGCGGAACAAGAGCGGGGAGAGCGGCCTCCAGGCCGAGGGGTGAGGAGTATCAAGGCCCCAAATAGAAGGAGAATAGCAGAGGAACTGCAAGTTCAGCTGGCTGAAGTAGAACACACAGAGGTTGGGGTTCAGGGAGTGGGAGTCACAGGAAACCAGGCCAGCAAGGTGGGTAGCAGCCAGGGCCCGTGAGTCTTGAAAGTCACAGAAGGAGCTTGGCCGCCATCCCGAGAGCAGTGGAGAGCCACACAGGTTTTCAGCAGAGGAGTGGTGCGGGGAGATTTGCCGTTAGAAGCCTCATCCTGCTGCTATGTGGGGAAGACCAGGGCCTGGGCTGATGGTGTCTGGGTCTGGGGCATGGTGGGGGCTCATGAGGGTTGTGGGGATGGAATGGACAGAGCTTAGTAACTACGTGGGCAGGGGGGAGAGAAGGAGTTCCCATTCCTGGCTCAGGAGGCTGTGTGGGTCGTGAAGATGCTAAATGAAGAGGAGAAGGGCTTTCGAGAAGAGGTGGGGACCAGCTGTGGACAGGTCCAGGGTGAGATCCTGGTGAGATACACAAATGAGGATGCCTGATGGACGGTCATGCAAAGACATCTAGGCCCACTCGGAGAGTTCTGGGTTGGAAATAGAGTTTTGAGGCCATAAGGAGGAGCTCACCATCCAGGATGAGTCTGTAGAATAGAAAGAGCCTTGAAGAGCTCTCAAGTTTCAGGGACAGGTTCGTCCCCGGAAACCTTCTTGGACCCAGCCAGGCACACGTGACTCCTGTCTATATTTTGGACCTGTGTAGCAATTAGTTTAGTTTTTTTCTCACTGCCTGCCTTGTATCATCTGCAGCACATTAGATCAGTGTTTTTCAACTGGGGGCAATTTTGCCCCCCAGAGGACTCTTGGCAATGTCTCGAGACATTTTTGGCTGTCACAACTGCGTAGAAGGCTGCTGCTGTCATCTGATGGGTAGAGGCCAGGGATGCTGCTAAACCGCCTACAAGGCACAAGACAGTCCCCCCCCCTCACCCCACCCCACCGCAAAGACTCATGTAGCTCAAACTGTTGATAGTGCGGAGGCTGAGAAACCAAGTCCTGGGTGAGAAGATCTCGAAGGCAGGCGCCGCGCGTTTTCATTTTTTCCTCCCTAGGGTCTAGCGTGGCATATGGTGCAAAGCTGCGCTCCATTCACTGAATTCAATTTGGGTGTGAGGAGAGGAGCCCTGAGGCCACACAGCTTTGACGTCTGCAAGGCGAAGGCCCAGCTCTAACCAGGGTTGCCTAGTCCCTCCCCGCAGAGAGCTGGGCCGTCCTAGTACACAAGCTCGTAGAGAGGAGAGAAGGATGGACGGGCTGGTGGGGAGCTCCTGTGCAGGACCCCAGAGGTTGAGGGTACATGGGTACATTGCCGTGTATAGTTCACCAGCCTTGTTCTTTCATTGTCTTGTTAACTTACGTTGCTTCTTTATCACTCAAGTCGATATATATGCACATATATACTTTTTTTTTTGAGATGGAGTTTCACTCTTGTTGCCCAGGCTGGAGTGCAGTGGTGCAATCTCAGCTTACTGCAACTTCTGCCTCCCAGGTTCAGGCAATTCTCCTGCCTCAGCCTCCCAAGTAGCTGGGATTACAGTCACCCGCTACCACGCCCAGCCAATTTTTGTATTTTTAGTAGAAACGGGGTTTCACAATGTTGCCCAGGTTGCTCTTGAATTCCTGACCTCTGGTGATCCACCTGCGTTGGCCTCCCAACACGCTGGGATAACAGGCATGAACCACTTGCCCAGCCTGATTTCATAGATAGATAGATAGATAGATAGACAGACAGATAGACAGACAGATAAACAAAAGGAGAGACATGGCACCTACTGATTAGGTGCACAGGCTCTGGAGCCTGACAGAGCCGAGTTGAAGTCCCCGCTCCACCACTTAATAGCCGAGTGAGCCTCTGTTTCCTCATCTAGAAAATGGTTTTAATAAAACCTACCTCCAAGGACTCTGGAGAAACGAAGTAATACAGACAAAGCCCTTAGCACCGAGCTGGGCTTGTAGGAAGTATTTAATACAGAGTGACTCTATATGTGTGTGCGTGCGTGTGTAAATTTATATATATATGTATATATGTATGTATCTTTTTATATATGAAAGCATTTTTAATTAGCCATAATTTTACCACCACTTGGCTACCATTTCAGTGCATATCCTTCTTGACATATATAGGTTTTTAAAAAAATAAAAACGGCATCTTGCTTTATACATATGCCTCTGTAACCTGCTTTTTTTCACCCCATAATATATTGTGAATGTCTTGCCATTTCGATAAATCTACATCTACATCATCATTTTTTAAGAGTTGCATGGTTCTCCATTGTGTGGCTGGCCCATAATTCATTTAACCAGCCCCCACTGTTGGACATTTGGGTTGCTTCCAATCCTTCGCTATTACAAACAATTCTGCCATGAACATCCTTGTACACACATCTTCACGCTCTTGTCCGATGATTTCTTCAGGGACCACTTGGACGTTTTTGGCAGGAGGCATGTGGCCCTGACCAGATTCCTCAAGTAGAAGCCCTTGGGCCCAGCGAAGAGGGGGCTGGGGGGTCCCTGAGGAAGGGAAGGATGCTGAATGGCAGAAAACTGTTTTGGCTTCTGGAAAGTAGGTCCAGATGTTAACACCACGGACCCCTCTGCGAGTGAACAAAGCAGAAGTTGCCGCCTGTCTTCTTTGTTGTCATCATGGTGCTCGCAGAGTAGGGGAGGGGAGGTGGAGAGTGTGTGTGTGTGTGTGTGTGTGTGTGTGTGTGTGTGTGTGTGTGTGTCTGTGTGTGATGGGCAGAATGACAGGCACCAGGCAGGTGAGGGACACAAGGTGGATGGACCCAGGCAGGCTGATGGATGGGTAGCAGAAGCAGGTGGATCCAGGTCAGCAGGCAGACAAGATGATGGGCAGGTGATGAGCCAGACAGACTCAGGTGACCAGACATAGGACTGTGGTCTCACAGCGGGGCCCACAGGCACCAGAGGCTGAAATTGTGTATTCAGGGACAACAGAGAGTTCCCAGGACAGGCAGCCCAGCTCCCAGGCCAGGAGGCTGCCAAGGAGTGTATCCAAGTGGCTGTTTAGGG
This sequence comes from Sapajus apella, assembly GCF_009761245.1. NCBI lineage: Eukaryota > Metazoa > Chordata > Mammalia > Primates > Cebidae > Sapajus > Sapajus apella. Next base: position 1,019,288 of record NW_022437077.1, read on the forward strand.
TTATGCATTTTTGAGTTGAAAGGGCCTTGAGGGATGGACAAGTCCAAGCCCATGATACAGAAGGGAAACTGAGGCCCAGGAAGAGGCTGGAACTTGCCCAGGGCCCACGGTGTCTCACAGCAGACTGAGTCCTTTGCCCCTAATTGAGTCTATTTCAATGTTCATTTATTCAAATGGCTTAAAGGGAAGGGAGATGGGTTGGCAGAGTGGGAGGGGGGCTGGGAGGTCAGAATGAACCTTGTCATGAATTTTCTGTCCACTCCACTCCCACAGTGCTATTTATGCCACACTACTGTGTGCTGTTGAGAGAACTGCCCGGGAGCCAGACTGCCAGGGTTCCCGTCTTTCCTCTGCCACTTACTAGCTGAGTTGCCTCCTGCCTCAGTTTCCCCATCTGTACCTACTTCATAGGATTATTGAGAAGGTGAAATGACTTCTTAGAAGGCACTTAGAACAGAGCACTTAGACCCATATTCAGTGCTCTATAAGCCCTAGCTACTAATACTATGCTATTTTGCCCTTATTTTTTTCCCTCGAATTCTGTATGTTTGTATGCACCTGCATGCTCGCACACACATGACTATATGAGCAGGCTGTGTACCTTGGAAGGCAAAGACTGTGGCTTTCCTGTGTCCCAGCCCTCCCACCAGAGGACCCTATTAGCCAGTTGGGCACATAGTTGGTGCTCCATAAATGCTCTTGAAGAAGTGGCAAGTTTGACTCCATCTGCTGAGTGCACCGGGGTCGGCTTCATGGGGGAGGCAGCATTTGAGCTGTGTGTTGAAGCTAGGATGGCACTGCTGCAGGCAGAGGTGACGGGTTGGGCGGGAGCTTTCCAGCAGGTGGGAAGAGCATGAGCAAAGAGGAGGAGCTTGGAGAAGGCTTGGGTCCCAGCTGGTTGCCCCATTGACCAGGGCACAGAGGACATAGAGGGGAGGAAAGACAGAGAGGACCAGAAAGGGAACGTGTGGCTGAATTCAGATGCATGGAGCTCCAGGCTGAGGAATGTGGGCGATAGGGAGCTATTGAAGGTTGCTGGCTGGAATCAAGCTGTAGAAAGATCTTGCTGCTGGCGGTGTTTTAGACTGGACTTGAAGGAAAGAGAAAGGAGGTGGCAGACAGGAGCAGATGAAATTGTCCATAGGTAAGTGGGGTAGGGGCTTAATGAAGTTGTAGAGAACAGTGGCTAGTGGGCAAAGGCCCCAAGGAAAAGGATCAGCAGGACTCAGAGCTGCTTGGTTGTGGGAGATAAGGGTGAGGGAGGAATGAAATATGACAAAGTCTCAAGCCTGGTGTCTGGGATAACTGGGGTCCATTAACCAAATTAGGGGAGCCTATACTTGGGAGATATAGGGGAAAATTGAGATGCCAGCTGAGATTATTCATCCAGCCAGCATCCCATCTAAGCCAGCCATCCATTTACTCATCCATCCACCCACCCATCCATCCATCCATCCACCCATTCATCAATCCATCCACTTATTCAATCCATCATCCTCTGGCCCACCCACCTGCATTTAAACATCCATCTGCCTGCAGTTCACCCCTCACCCACCTCCACCCATCTCTCCACCCACCCGTCATCCACCTGCACGTGTATCACCACCTTTCTTTCCATCTTCTTACTGCCCATCTCCCCACCCTCATTCACCCCTGAAATCTACCAACTTCTCCATCCATCCAAAATACATTTCTTGTGGGCCTACTAAGTGCCAGGCTCTGGTAAAAACACAGCAGCATTTGAAGATACCTGATACTGAAGATCATGATTAGAAAAGCCAACGAAAAGGAGCAGAGTGATTTTACCTGGAAGACAGAAATTTGAGAGGAGACTTTATGTATCCACAGCGATGAAGAATGAAATGAACAGTGGCCTGTAGATCAGCCTTCTTCTATTTCCAGAACAGAAGAGAGGAAATTGGCTGCACTTGCAGCTAGATGGATTGAGGTTGGCTGTGAGGGAGGACTACCTTATTGATCGTTACAGGTGTCTGAAGTACCAACCTGATAATGCATTTGAGCTATAGGAGGATATCAAAATCTATAGGGGTGACTTTGAGGAAATGGGTGCAGAGTGGGGCATTTGTGGAGGGGTTAGTAGAGAGGGGGTCTCGGTCTGGCCTTGAGGAGAGGTGGGTAGGGGAGTGGTGGAGCAGAGGACCAAGGTGGGGGACCCTCAGGGGAATAGGGCTGTGTAAGCCAAGGAGACAAGCCTGTGGCTAGGATGGGCCAGCTGAGGTAGGGCAACTGGGTAGTGGGTTGGGGAGGAGATGGCTACATTTAATTCCCAAACAACCTTAGAGGAAGGGCTACCCCATATTCTCACTGCCCCTGTCCCTTCATAAGCCACCATTTCTCTCCAAGCCCCCATCCTCTTGCACAGCCCTGAACCCCTCCCAGAGCCTCTGTCCCCCAAGGGTTAGTCCCCATCCCCTCATTGAGCCCATGCTCTTTTCTGAGCCTTTGTGCTCACAAATCCCAGCCCTGCAGCCAACCCCCTGGCCAGATCCCCACCTCCCACCGGAGGCCTGGTCCTCTTACAGGATAGAGACCCCATTCCCCAGTATCTCCACAGATCTGTACCCTCTGTGAAAGCCCTAACCCTCCACGGAGCCCCCACCCATCCTGGAGCCCCAGGCCCTCCCTGAGCACCTCCTCTCACTTAGCTCCTGGTCACCTTCTGGCATGCCTGTCCCTTCCAGAGCCCCTGTTCTCTCACAGAATTTCTGGCCCCCCCAAAACTAAACATTCATCTCCTCTCTGAGTCTACATTCCCTCAAGGAGCCCTCATCCCTACTCACAGAGCCCTGGCCTCCTCACTCAGCCCCTGCCCCTCCTGGAGCCCTCAAGCAGCCCCTGGCCTTCTCCCAGAGCCCTCATGCCACCCTCTGTCCTGGGGTACCAGCCCTCGAGGTCTGTAAAGCACCATTCAGCCAGCAGTGGGTGGCCCCAGCTTAAAGTCATTCCCAGGTCTCTGCAACAACTCAGCCAGCTTCTGGCTGGGAAAGAAACCCCTGAATTTGGGACCATTAGCCTGCCCAGTACCGTGGGGGGATTTTGGGACAGAGGGACTTGTAAGTCCCCAAGTGGATTGAGCTGGGGGTGGAGACCTGCAGCTTTGGCAGCTCCGTTAGGCTTGGCTCATGGGCTGGGAGAAGCTGGAGACTCTTGGCTGCTTCTGGTTAGAAAAACAATCACAAATTAGAGAAAATTCTTTGGGAAATTGCTCTGCTGCACGAGAGGGAGTTCGCCTCAGGAGGGAGAGAAGGGGGCTCCTAAGACAGCAACGGCTCCCTGTGGCCTCGCCTGTCAGCACCAAACCATCTGCTTGGCGTTCAAAGCCCCATCTCATTATCTGACATGGTCACCTGATGAGCCCAGACACAAGACACACACTTGCTAGGCCATTGCTCCAGGACTCACTCCCACCTCTGCTCACCTGGGCTGAGCCCTTCCCTCCGATCCATCTCAGCACCCCTTTCAGCCCTTTGAGAACCATTGTTACCTGTCTTGCCTCTCTAACTGGTCCTTTGAGGACAGGACTCATGTCTTTTGCTAATGGCAGTCACAGACAGACAGATCTGGGCACCAATCCTTATTGGATCCATTCTGGTTAGATGGCCTTGGGCAAGTCTGTTCGACTTTCTGAGCCTCTGTTTACTCATCTGTAAAATGAGGAGTGTAAGGCCTCCCTTGCTGGAATGAATAAGATAATGGGCACATAGAGTCCTCATAGTAGGTACCACATTAATGAAGATACCCCTCCCTGCCTTACAGCCAGATCAGAACTTTGGGCTGTGAGAACAAGCATTGATCTACAGACATCCACTTATCGACGATGTCCCCAGATACCTCCCCTCTTTGTGTCTGTCTGCCACTCCCCTACTGTGAAGATACAAAAAGAGGGCACAGGAGTTTCAGGACAAGCACTTGGGAGGCTCCTGATATAAAAAGATGCGGCAACAGTCCGGGCACAGGGCTCACACCTGTGATCCCAGCACTTTGAGAGGCCGGGGTAGGAGGATCACTTGAGACCAGGAGTTTGAGACCAGCCTGGGCAACATAACAAGACCCCCATCTCTACAAAAATTAGAAAATTAGCCAAGTGTGGTGGCACACACCTGTATTCCCAGCTACACCAGAGGCTGAGATGGGAAGATTGCTTCAATCCAGGAGTTTGAAGCTGCAGTGAACTATGATCACGCCACTGCACTCCAGCCTGGGTGACAGAGTGAGACCTTGCTTCTAAAAATAAATAGATAAGGCAACAAAAGTTGAATGTTATGAGTCTTTTGACTATCAGGCAAGACTCAAGGTAGGTCAGCATCCATCAGGAGGAATGAGGACGGCAGCCCAGAGCTTGGATTCGGGAAGCGGGACTGCTTGGGTTCTGCTCCCTGAGCCGCCCCTTCCTAGCTGCCTGTCTTTACCCAAGTTACTTAACCACCTCTGTTTCCCCATCTGTCAAGTGGAGATGATAATCACAGTACCTTCGTCACAGGGGTTGTAGTGAGAATGAAACAAGCTAATGTTTGTAGTCTTAGAACAGTGCCCAGCACTTGTAAGCCCTACGTAAGGGTTTCTTTTAAAGTAAATGTGATGAAGGATTTGGGGACACAGGAGTGGACAGCAGGGAGCTCAGGCCGGGTAGGAAACGGGCTTTCAGAAGGGTGCTTTTGCAGAGCTAGAGTCCACCCAGCTTCCTGTCAAATTGGCTTCTTTCTGAATAGGGAAATCACAGGATATTCTCAAAGCAAAAACACTTCTTTCTGGAGACCACTGGGGTGCCTTGTTTGTAGAAGCCTGGGCCAAAGGATGTGTCATAGAGGTGGCCTCTGCGGAGGGCAGCAGGGAAAGACGTCCAGGGCTTTCAGAGACATCCCAGAACCTCCCAGGTCTCACCTGCCAGTGAGAGGCTCCTAGCATGCCTGTTCTCTTCCTGGCAGTGAAAGACAAGGCCAGTGTATGCCCTTCGTGGACAAGGTCTTCGAGAATTCCCTCCCACCAGACTGTGGGCATGGAGTGAAGGATGTGAAGGGGAAATCCCTCCCCAGCCACAGGCAGCTCTGGAACAAGCCCTGTTACTGTCTCCTGGGTGCCAGGCCTGTGCTGGGCACCAGGAAGGTGCAGTGGGTCAGATATGTTCTTGCCTTTGAAGAATTTGGGAAGAACATCCAATGCTAGGAATCCCACTTTTCCTTGTGCCTCAGTTTCCTCATTGCCCCTTTCCTTCCTTGCCCCTTTCCTTCCTTCTTTCTCCCAAGCCCCCACCCACCAACCCACCCCAGCAGAGGATGGGAGGAGCCCTGTGGAGGAGGGAGAGTTTGTACAAACTGGGGCACAGCTGGAACTTCTGATTGGCTGGTCAGGGCCATTCTTTTCCCTGGTTGCCATAGCAGCCATTTCCCGGGGTTGTCAGTGATGAAACTCATAACATTGTTTTCAAATAATCCGTGTAATTGAAATAACAATTGAGCTGTTAACTTGTCTCTCACACCCCAGCTAGGACAGATTTTCCTCTTTCCACACCCTCCTACCCTCCCCGGGAAGCTCTGGTCTGTCCCCATCTCCTGTCTGAGGCTCCAGCCCCTTCCTTGAGGTGGGAGGAAGAAAGAAGAGGTTGTATGACTTCCCAGCATCATTACAGAATCCTGGAAACTCAGGACTCCACAGCTGAACCAGAACTTAGAGAACAGAACCCACTTCTTTTGCAACCAGAGACTCAAGGAAGGGAAGGGGCTTAACTAGGGACCCACCGGCTGGACACAGCTGAACAAGGACATCCAGTACTGCCTTTTGGTGAAAGCTGAAGCTGATGTGCTGTGCTGAGGGTCAATACACTAACCATAAAGCTGCCCCCTTTTAAGGATTGCTTTTGTATGCATATCTACCTACCCCACCCCCATTTTACAAGTGAACAAACTAAGGCTCAATAACTTAAACATAAGTGGGGTTTTTTTGAGACACAGTCTCGCTCTGTCACCCAGGCTGGAGTGCAATGGGGTGATCTCGGTTCACTGCAACCTCTGCCTCCGAAAGCGAGCCTCATGCCTCAGCCTCCTGAGTAGCTGGACTTACAGGCATGCACCACCATGCCCAGCTAATTTTTGTATTTTTAGTAGAGACGGGGTTTCAGCATGTTGGTCAGGCTTGTCATGAACTCCTGACCTCGTGATCCACCCACCTTGGCCTCCCAAAGCGCTGGGATTACAGGCATGAGCCACCACACCGGGCCCCTGTGTTTTTACAACTTCTCAGAAAATACCTGTTGAATGGATGGATCTCAAAGAATACAGACCACCTCCCTCCTCCCCACCCCCAAAACCAGGAACTGAGATCTGGTTTCTTTAGTCAGAGGACTTTGTGAAAGAGAGGGTCAAAGACACTTTGGGGACATGTGGCTCAGAGGAAGAGAAGGATGGATTTCTCAAGGGACTATGAGCAGGAGGGAATTCCAGAGTGCTCCCCCTACCCCCAGCCACCCCTAGCTTGAGTCAGAGACTGCACATTCAGAAACATAAACATGAAAAACATAGGCTCCCTGCCTGATCCTCAGAAAGGCCTGGGATGGATTGAAAAATGGAAGAAGCAAGGCCTCTTCTACAAGCACATGTCTCCATGCACACACGGAGATGCAGGTCTGCACAGACAAGCTCCCTGTAGCGGCAGCTTCACAGAGGATAAAGCATTTTATATGAAGTGTCTGGTTGCCGCTGTCCAAGGTACTCTCTGAGTCCGCTGATTGCGTGGGTGGCTGAGGCGACAGGCCATTGCTGGGACTGGGGACGGGGGCAGTCTTCAGATGACAGCAAGAGGTTGGCCTCCCTCCCTGGATTCCAGAGGGTTGTAACCACTAAGGGGTCTTGGCAGTCTCCTCCCCCCTTTATTCATTCTTACTTACTCAGCATGTATTGAGCACCTACTTTGTGCCAGGCACTGTGTTGGCCACAAAAATATTAGGATTAGGAAGACCCAGGATCTATCTTCAAGGACTCCTTTGGTCTGTGGGGAAGATGCGCGCCCGCGCACACACACACACACCAGTGGCTGGTGCTCTTCTAGAAGCATCAGAACAGAACAAAAGAGGGAGTGATTAACTCTGCCTGCAGGAATCAGAAAGACCCCCTGGAGCAAATGACTTGGGCTCAGTCTTTAAAAGATGAATAGTTCTCCAGGTGGATAATGGGCAAGAGAGCACTTCAGAGAGGCAACATGAACCGAGGCAGGGAAGAATTCACAGTTTAGGTCATAATGAGAAGTTCTGTGTGACTGAAGTGTTGGCTGCTTGAAGGCGAGTGGCGGATTGAGGAGAGTGGGTTCGGGAGAGGGGCAGTGACTTGTCCAAGGTGCCACTTCGAGTTGCAGGCACAGCCAGGACTAAGATACCAGATACCCTACTTTGTCAGAAAATCAGAATATCAGAACTAGTTGGATGTTTGCAATTTTCTAATCCAAACTGCCCATTTTTCAGATGGGGAAACAGAGGGTGAAAGATGTTCAGTGTTGTGCCTCAGGGGTACGGATGTAGCAGAGCTGGGATTTGAAATCCAGTCTGTTTGACATCAAAGCTACAGTTGTTTTCCTGGTGCCACAGCTGGAAGCAGAGAGAGCCCCACCTTAGCTCAGCTGAAGAGCAGAGGGCTCTGGCAAGGACAGGCTGCTCATGGAACCTGTGCATTTGCTGGGGCAGGCAGCCAGCTCCTGCCACATTGTTGGCACTCAGCACTCACCCTGGGGGAGAAAGACTCCAGTGAGAAAGCTCAACAGCCATGCCTTCCCCTTGGCTGGAGTGACCTGAGTCCTACCACTGACTCTCTGAGTGACCTTGGGTAAGGTGTGACGCTCTCTGGTCCTTTCTTCCATGATTCGATATGTCATAGGAGGATCCTCCTTCGCTTACTGTCTGGACAGTCCTTCTCTATTGGGATGGGAGGGCAGTTGATTTTGACCTCCAGGGAACATTGGACATTGTCTAGACAGCAATTCTGGTTGTCAGAACTGGGCATAAAGAGTGCTACTGGTATTCAATGGGTAGAGGCCAGGGATATGGCTAGACATCCTACCCTGCAAACGAGAGCCCCCACCATCAAAGGGTTATCCAACTAAAATGTCACTGGTGCTGAGGTTGAGAAACTCTGAAGTCTGAGGCCATTTGTGAAGATCAGATATGGCCACAAGAGTGGTCACATGGGGCTGTGCAGAGGTGCCCCCCAGGCTGCAATGCAGAGAAGCAGAAGCAGCCTCGCTGTCAGGCAGACCTGGCTGTGTTGAGAGGTGCTTCACCTCTCTGTGCCTTGGTTACTTCATCAGTGCAGCAGGGGCAGCAACAAGAGCACCTGTCTCGGGAGACCATCAAGAGGGTGTGATGAGATCATGAATGGCGATGGTAGAGGAAGTAAATGGAAAGCAGAAGCCTGGAGCCAGCTCTGGAGCTAGCAGGGCCGCTCAGGGCTATGGGATCTTAGGCAACTTACCTAACCCCTCTGCCTCCATTTCCAATCTGTAAAATGAAGATTATAGTAGTGCTTACCACACAGGCTTGATGGAGGATTAAAAATGAGGATTAAAACATCTGTTATTAAAAATAACAGATGTAAAACATTTAGAGAGTGGCACAGAGTAAGTGTGATGCAAGCGTTAGCTATTATTATTTGTTTTTTGTTTTATGTATGTATTTACTTATTTTTAGATGAAACCTTGCTCTGTCTCCCAGGCTGGAGTGCAGAGGCACAATCTCGGCTCACTGCAACCTCCATCTCCCAGGTTCAAGTGATTCTCCTACCTCAGCTTCCCAAGTAGCTGGGATTACAGGTACACGCCACCATACCCAGCTAATTTTCATATTTTTAGTAGAGACATGGCTTCACCATGTTGGCCAGACTGGTCTTGAACTCCTGACCTCAGGTGATCCACCTGCCTCTCCTCCCACAGTGCCTGGGTTACAGGAGTGAGCCACCTGCCCAGCCAGCTATCATTATTTGAATTCTGTCTTGAACAAGGCAATGACATATGTTGCAGAGGGTGCATCAGACACCAGTCCCTCCAGATGCCAACTCTCTGCAGCTCTCTGACTATCTGTGCCACACCCTCAGCCTTCCTCCCTAACACACCCCGCAGAGACCCTGCTCAGGCTCTCTGCAACTCTGCAAGCCTGTTAGTCAGTCTCTCTCTCTTTCTTCTTCTTCTTCTTCTTCTTCTTCTTCTTCTTCTTCTTCTTCTTCTTCTTCTTCTTCTTCCTCTTCTCCTCTCTCTCTCTCTCTCTCTCTCTCTCTCTCTCTCTCTCTCTCACCAGCTCCCACCCTGCTTGTCTGTAGCTTCATGAATTCTCTGGCACATTGGGCTGGGCTTCTTCCTCCCCATCTCCACCCTAACCCCCTTCCTCTCCCCTAGAGTCTGCTAGAGCCAGAGATAGCTGTGAGCAGCTCTATCCAGGGGAGGGGGACACAAGGGTGCCTGCACCTGACTCTACAGCTCAGGCCCACGTCACACCAGCCCTCCCCCTTAAACACTCATATCCTGACTCCTGGCCCACTTGGATTAGCCTTGGCTAACCCTTCAGAGAATGGATAAATCCTCCAGCGTGGGGTTTCTCAACCTCAGCACTATTGACATTTGGGGCTGGACAATTCTTTGTCGTGGAGGCCTGTTCGGGGCATTGTAGAATGTTTAGCAGCATTCCTGGCCTCTACCCACTAGATGCCAGCAGCACCCTCCTACCCAGTTTTGGCAACAACCAAAAATGTCTCTAGTCATTGCTAACTGCCCCCTGGGCAGCAAAATTGCCCCTGGTAGAGAAAAACTGTTCAAGAGCTTGGCTATATAATGTGAGCTACTGTCACATACTGTCCTGGCAAAGAAGCTTTAAAAACCTAATAAATGTCCTGAAGTTGAACCCCTCAAGATGATGCCACCTTCAACTTTATCCAGTTTTCTCACCAAAGTTTTAGTTCCTTGACCCATCCTCAAAACCAGTTGACCATAAGCATTAGGCCCAGCTCCCAAACACTCAGCCCTAACTAGAATTCTGAATATTAACCTTAAATCCAGAACTTCAGCCTGTTTTCCAAACTGCAAACCTTCATTCAGACCCTAACCCTAAACTCTTGGCTCTTTCTAAAACTTTAGTTTCCTGAACTTCCAACATAATTCTAAAGCCACAGGTTAGCTCCAAACATGAAGCCCAGTGGGAAACCTACACTTCTAGATCCTTCCATCATCAGCTCCTAAATTTTAATCCCTATCCCTTCTGGCCTCTAAAGATTCCTTGGCTCACATTTCTAGCTTCCTCCCCTCACAGGTGACCCCAAGTCCTTCAGGAATGGCAGGAAAAGTTTCAGTAGGCAGCTCTGTCTAGCCATAGCCCCTCCTTCTCATCACCCCAGACAATCCATCTGGAAATTCTATTATTATTCATTTGTTTATTCAAACATTTGATGAGCACCCACTCTGCATACTCTGTGTTGGACACCAGGAAAGTCTGGAGAATTAGATCCAGTGGCTTCCGGCTATCTGCTGTGGGAGACAGACAAGCAGACAAACAGGAAGACAAACAGATAAAAACTATGCAAGTTGCCGGGCGCGGTGGCTCAAGCCTGTAATCCCAGCACTTTGGGAGGCCGAGGCGGGTGGATCACGAGGTCAAGAGATCGAGACCATCCTGGTCAACACGGTGAAACCCCGTCTCTACTAAAAATACAAAAACATTAGCTGGGCATGGTGGCGCGTGCCTGTAATCCCAGCTACTCAGGAGGTTGAGGCAGGAGAATTGCCTGAACCCAGGAGGCGGAGGTTGCGGTGAGCCGAGATCGCGCCATTGCACTCCAGCCTGGGTAACAAGAGCGAAACTCCGTCCCAAAAAAAAAAAAAAAAAAAAAACTATGCAAGTCATTCAAGAAATATCCGCTGAGCACCTATTATGTGCCATACACTGTTCCAAATGCTGGGGACACCGCATCAAGAAAAAAAAGACAACACTCCTAAAATCATGGCGCTCACATTGGAAAGAAAGGAGGCATCCATTATAACATATCAGATAGTGATAAGTTCTATAGAGAAGGTGAAGAAAGCAGGGTGAGGAGATAGGAATGGCCTGGGGAACTGCGGAGCTGTTTTATCTCAGGTTGTCAGGGAAAGGTACATGGGGTGAGCCATATAAGCAGACCCTCAAAGGAAGAGAAGGAGAGAGTGAGCGAGGCAGACATCAGGGGCAAGGGTGTTCCCAGCAAGAGGACCAGCAAGTGCAAAGGTCCAAAGGTGGGATCATACCTGGTCTATTCAGAGAAGAGCCAGAGGGTCAGTGTGGCTGGGATAGAGGGAGAGGGGAGGTAGGAAACGGTCAGAGAAGTAACAAGAAGCCAACTCGTGTTGGGTTTTATGAGCCATTTTACTCTGAGTAAGACAAGAAGCCAAAAGAATTTTGAGAGGAGTGTTATGACCGGATATATGTTTTAACACCATAACTGAGAACAGTCTGCAGGGGGCCAGGGCAGAAGCAGGGAGATGGTTAGGAGGCTGTTGCAATCATCCAGGTGAGAGATGATGGTGGCCAGGACCAGGCTGCTAACAATGAATGAACGTGGCAAGACTGGCCAGATTCTGGATCTATTTTAACGTAGAGCTGGCAGGATTTGCTGATGGATTGGATGTGGGGTGTGAAGTCAAGACTGACGTCAAAGCTTTTGGCGGAAGCAGCTGGAAGAATGGAGTTGCCAGTTACCAAACTGGGGAAAGCTGGAAAGGAGCAGTTTTTGAATTTATTTTCTCATTATTTGTGTGTGGTGGGGGGTAGAACTCAGGAGTTCGGTTTTAGACGTGAGGGTTTTGAAGTGTCTTTTAGGCACCCACACTGAACAGGCTCTATGTGTTGCGTTTTGGAGAGACATCTGGGTTGGACACACACATTTGGGAATCATCAGCAAATCCATGGGGTTTCAAGCTGTGGGGTTGTATGTAGTCATCTTAGGAGTGGGTATGGACAGAAAAGAGGAGTGGCTCAAGGACTTTGCTCTGGAACCTTCCAAAATTTGGAGGGAGATGAGGTGGAAATAGCAGAGGAAACTGAAGGAGCCAAGAGCTTTATGAGGTACAGGGTTCTGGGAAAGGTGTGGACACATAGGGGAGTGAGACCAAACCTGGGGTAGGCAGGGAGGGCTTCATATACTGAAGGGTACATTGGAGCCTGGCTTTGAGTGATTCATACAAAATCCACCAGACAAGATCGAGGAAGGACATTCTCCCTGGAACAGTACATGCAAAGGCTCGAGGTCTGCAGACATTGGGGCATGGCAAGCTACATTCGTGGTTCCTCATCCTCCAGACTTTCTACTTCCCTGTCTTCCCCAAATCAGTGAATGGGGCCACCTCAAAGTCTTACTGAACAGGTCCTCGTCTTGCACCTCCCCATAGCATCCCTACTATGTCCCGAGGATTCTGCCTTCTGTACGTCTCTAGAAATAACCCACTCCTCTCCAACCTCACTACCCCCACCTCCTTCAGGCCACTATCATTGTTCATCTGGACAACCTCCTCCTCTCCCATGTCCCTGTTTCCTTCTCAGCCACCCCATGGGGGACCCCAGCAGGTAAAGGGGCGGACGCCAGTCTGCTCCACAGCCACGGTGGCCTGGGTGAGTTCCAAACAGAATAAGGTTCATGCAATCCTCTGCTTCAGAAACTTTCAACAGCTTCCCATTGCTCTTAGGATGAAATCTAAAATTTAACAAGGCCCACGAGATCCTGCGCTGCGTGGCCTCCTGCCTGCTTCTCCCGTCTCATCTCGGCCTTCCTCCCCATCACTCCTGATGTGCCAACCTCTCCGCTGCCTTTCAGGTTTCTCAGCTTGACAAAATCTGTCCAGCCTCAGAGCCTCTACCCAGGCTGTCCCCTCCATCTGACTGCCCTCACCCTCGCCACCCCCACCCTCCAGTCTGCGAACAAATCACTTTCTCAGGGAGTCCTTCCCAAGAGCCCCAGGCTGGCTCGAGCTCCCTGTCAGATGTTCTCCTTGTACCTTTCTTTTATACTCATCGTCACACGTTTTAATGAAGTCGTGAGTTAATCATGATAACAGCTAACACTTACGGAGTACTTCTTGCTCCACAGTAAACGATCGGAAGAATATTGAGTGATTCACATATCTTCTTAGCTATTCAAATCCTGACACCACTCTGTGAGGTAGCTACCGTTATTATTCCCATTCTACAGAGGAGGAAACTGAGGCCCAGAAAAGGTTATTCATGCAAGGTCACACAGATGATAAAGAGCTAAACTGTGACACAGACCCAGGCAGCCTGGCTCCAGGGCTCACAAATGTCTCTTTTCTGCTTAATATTAAACTCCATGGGATGACAGACCATGCCTGTCTTGTTCACAGCTTCATCCCCTCCATCCCTCAGAGGGCTTAGTAAATGTTTATTGAATGAATGGATGATTGATTGAATGGATGAATAAATGAATACCAGTTTGAGCAGCACAGGGCTCCATGGTATTGGAATGCAAGCAAGGAGGCTGGAGCCACAGAAAGGATGAGACGTGAAGGGCCCCAAATGCCAGACAGATGAGTCTGGACTTGGATCTGGTCCACGGGAGCCATGAGGCTTTCTTGAGCAGGGGAGGGCTGAGCTCAGATAAGGATGTTAGAAAGATCTAGCAGCTGGCTGCCATGGAGGAAGACCAGAGGTGGGGTCCTTCCCTGCCCAACAACCAGGCAAGGCTGGCACCCACCCCCTCCCCCTCGGCCCTATTAGCATTCTGCATGTGGCTGGGCTCCTCAATTAACACAAAGGTACAGTCATTCATTCTGACTGGTAGACTTCGGGGATCAGCGGATGGGGGCTGGCTGCGCAGGGCTTCTGCTGGGAAGGCATGTCACAGCACAGCGGCCACCGAAATGAAAAGCTATTAATAATGATCCTGGAACTTCACTCCCATCAGCTGTTTGTTTAAAGGTGTTCCATACTTGGAGCCGCCTGATTTATGTGGGCAATAATGTGCCCTGGTCGGTCCGCACTTTTTAAAGCAGCGCTAATGGGGTGAGACCGAGACCCCAGGGGATGCTGGGGAATAAGGCTCGAGGGCCAGGCGTCGTCAGATTTGGACCTCAACTCCCTGCCCTGTATCAGAGGGGGAGAGCTGAAAGAGCCAGGGAGCTGGGTTCAAATCCAACTTGAGCATGTCTCTTTCCCTGTCTGAGCCCCAGTTTCCTCATCTTCTCTTTGAGTAAGAAAACATCTGCCTTGCAGTGTTGACAGGAAGATCCCATGAAAAGCATACAGTAAGTGCTCATAATGTCTTAGTTTTCTCCCCCTTCTCTTTTCCTTGTAGAAAATCTCTCCCCACCACCTGCCAGCCCTCTCCAGGAAGGAGAAGCGTTCACTCCACTTAAATGTTTATCGAGAATTTACAATTGTATTTGACATTTAAATTACTGAAGGCCTCACAAACATGCTGGGAGAGATGAGATGCTGTGTCGTGCCCATTGTAGAGATTAGGAAACTAAGGCTCAGGGGAGGAAGAGATATGCCTAAGGACACACCTAAGAGACATGCCCAGCTCAAAGTCCGATACATAGGTGTCCCAAATGGGCAGAAATTGTATATATTTTATTGACCCCCAAGTACCCAGCACCTTGCCCAATGCCTGGTGTATCACAGGAGCGCAATGTATGTGTGTCACATTGAAAACAAAAACTGTCTGAACCTTGGCTCTTGCCTTAGAGGTCCAATTCCCTTTCCATCATTTCATCTCAGTGGTAGAAACAGGAGACCCGGATCCTGTCCCCAGCTCTGAAGTAAGTTACTTAAAGGGGACATTGGATCAGCACTACTGATGTCTTAGGTTTGATAAGTTATTTTGTGTATGGGTGTTTGGGGGTGGGGGTGTCCTGGACACTTTGGGGGTTTAGCAACATCCCTGGCCTCCACCCACTAGGTGCCAGCAGCAGTCTCTCAGTTGTGATAAGCCAAGATGTCTCTAGACATTGCAAATGTCCCAAGGGTGGCAAAGTCCCCCCAGTTGAGAACCACAGCACTAGGGACTTTCTCCAAATGCACAAATTCTGCACAACAGAGCTTTACATTGTTGTTGGGGGAGTGGGGGAGACTTGGCCTGTGACCCAGAAAAAATGTCATGTTGACATTTTCACAAAGTCCCGCTTTCCCATTTGGCCTGTTCGAGAACAATTCTTTGGCAGAGCCAATCACCAGGCAGTTCTGCTAACAACGCTGAGTTGGTCCACAGACCGATGGTGACCAGGCATGCAAACACAAGCTTCCCAGAATGCACTGCAGCTAAACCTGGGAACCAATGAGTCCCTACCAGGTACAGGGGCGAAAGACAGGTCTGGAGCTGTTGGGGATGAATGAAGACCAGGAGTGATCAGCACTGGGTACCGTGGTCAGGTTGCGGTTCAGAGGACAACCCGAGCAAAGATGGAGAGGCAGGAATGAGTGCTGATGAGAAGTGAGCGAAAAATGATCTGTGCCCATCCCAGAAGGACAAACACCTTTTAGACTTCCCCTCCCACTTTCCCACCTAGTAAAGCTGCCCCATCTCAGCAGGGGACACAGTTTCTTCTGGCTCCACCTCATCCCCTCCATGCCCCCGTCCCACTGGGACCTCTTACACAGAGGTGGTCTGGAGGGACAGAAATGGTGTGAGCTTTGGTGTCAGACATCATGGGTTCCAGTTTCAGATTGGAAGCTACAGCCCTGTGGCCTTGGCTCACATGAACAAGGGCAGTATTCAAAATACTGAGCCACTGGACCATCACAGTCACTGATCTGTCGGAACAGGTGACACTTGAAAACAACTGACAGGGCTAGCTGGACATTGGCCCGGCCTCTGAATCTGCACCTCCACCTCCGTACCTCTACCTCATGGGGCTGTCGGATGAAATGGAGATAAAGCACCCAGCACAGCACCTTGCATACAGCAGGCATTCAATAAGTGTTCCTTGGCTTCCCCCAAGGATCCCAGAAGGTGTTGAGATCTGAATTCCCTGCAGTGGGTCCCTGCAAAGATGTCATTCTTTCCAGATGTTGAGGAAAGTTGTGAACTGCTTCTTCTAGCCAGGGCTCAGGAGCAGGCAGTCTGAGAAGGATGATTTGGGTGCAAAAGACATCAACTGCAATCAGGGCTCACCTTTGCCCCCCTGGGGGTCTTTGTCCTGCCCAGTGACCCTGGAACGCCTCCCTGTCATGCACTCCAGGAAGATCTGGGTCTGTGCTTCGGACCTGGGCCATCCAGCCCCTTCTCAGTGTGTATAGGCAGCTTGTCACTACGAAATCCATTTTCTTATCTCCTGCCATATCTATTTTTCTAATTCTTACTTAACGAGCTCCCCTGAAAATAAGAAAATCATTGGAACAATTTCCTTAAGTGTGAAAGATTAGTCTGAAATCGGCATTAAGGGGACTAATTACCTTCATTCTCCCACCTTTCCGACAGCCGTTTGTTAGCTGCGAGGACTCATTCATCTGCTGCTCAGGGAAGTCAGGCAACATTTGGCTGTGGTGGGATCCTCCGCTCCTGCTTTGGCTCACAGGGTGTGTGTATGCGTGTCTGTGTGCATATGTGTGTGTGAGACAGAAACATGGAGAAATGGATTGGGGAGCAGACAAGAGCAGAAAAGTCCAGGACTCCATGTGAAGCTGCCCTTTGAGACTCTTTGGTGATGGGGCTGGGGTTGGAGGGCAGACATCCAACTCAGAATCAGGGGTGGGTGGGTACCTGGGGAGGTGTTGGCATGAGCCAGCCACACGCAGTCTGCCAAGCTCCTAGAGGCCTGGATTCCCTGCCACCAACTCACTGAATGACTAGGGGAAGTCTCTGTGACTGCAGGCCTCAGTTTTCTCATCTGTAAAATGAGGGTCATTTCTTGTAACTACAGTAATAACAGCAATGTCCATCTTCCATGGAAGGCAGGTACCACATGGTGATTCCACGCCCTCTTCATCCTCACCATAGTCCCGGGAGCAGCTCCTATCATTAGCACAGCGTACAGATGGGAAAGTGGAGGACCAGAGATGTTAGGGAATGTGCCCAAGGTCACGCAGCTGGAGTCGGAATCTAAGTCTGTGTCATTCTGGATCTCATGTCCTGTCCACTCTACTCAGACTCCAGACCTCCCCCTGCTCCCAGAATGCATTTCCAGTGCACTTGGAGGCTGAAGACAGGTGACAACCCCAACCCGAACTCCTACCACTTGTGTGATCAGAGGTACATCCAGGCATCTCCCTGAGCCTCAGTTTTCTCCTCTGTAGAATGGAGACCGTTATGCTTCTTGCCGTACTGGACGTGGGGGGCACCCCGTGCTGTACTGCATGCTGTAAATGGAAATGAAAGGATGTGGAAGGCAAAGGATGGCAGTGGAGATGGGCTAGGAAGAGGCAAGAGCTGCACAGTCTGTGGAAGCCCCGGGGCATGAACTCGAGTCTCTGGACTCCAGGCTCCCCTAGACCTGGCCAGCTGCTCCCACTCCTGTCCCTAGCTTTGAAGAGGCCGCCTTCCTAAACAAAGCTGAGCAGCAAGAAGGCTTGTGATGAGGGAGCAAGTTGACAAATGGTGACGCCCAGAACTAGGCAGGGATTATGGATTCCAGCGTCCAGCCCTGCACCTGGCAGGGGGAGGGGCAATCACCCACTCACCCTTTCCTCCCCCGGGGAGAACTCACTGGGGGAGGCGAATAAGCTCTGGGAAGACCACGGGAACATCTTCCAATTTCCATTTAACCACCCGATATTGAATTATAAATAATTCATACACCTGCCAAACATTTGATTAAAAGAACCCAGTTCGCACTGCATTTGTCAAGGGGTAAGAATTGCATTTGGTGTTTTTATTTTAATCTGTCCTTTAACTCTTTTACGAATATTTATTTATACTTGGCTGTCAGGTTTTATTCTATTTGCCCTGATTTTATTCTGGCTGTAGCTGGCATTTTTTCCTTTCCTTTTTATTTTGTCACTTCTGCCTAGTAGTCACATATTTGAAAGCCCAGAGGTAATAAATAAGGAAGCGAGACTCCTTCCTGCTCTCCCAGGGCACTCGGCCCCACCCATCTCTGCCCACTGTGTATAGAGACCCCTTTCTCCTCAGCGCTGCTCCCACCCCCTCACCCCAGGCAAGTCTACGCTGGAATCTAACCCACCAAATCCAGGGTCTCCTGGGCACGTTGTATTCATTTCTGTCCCTGGATCTTTGTCTATCCTGTTCCACGACTGTTCTCTTCTCTCTTTGCCAAGCATGGTGTAGGCACTCAATAATTATTTTTTTAATGAATAAATGAAGCATCATCATCAGACTCATCAGTATCGGTATGTTTGGGGACAAAAAGGAAGGTATTGGTATTCAAGTCTAGTGACAGGAGAAAGCTGTCGTAGTGGACCTTAAAGCCATCTCCTGCTCTGCCACTTACCAGCTGTGTGAATTTCGGTAAGATACCTCCACTGCCTAAGGTCTGCATTCTGTCATCTGTAAAAGGCATCTGTAAAAACAGCACCCGCATCAGACATTGACATAAGAATTTGTGCGTGTGCCCCACACATAGTAAGCATTCAAAAGGCAGGAGCTGCGATTTTTTTTTTTTTTTTTTTTTTTTTTTTGCGGGGACGGAGTTTCGCTCTTGTTACCCAGGCTGGAGTGCAATGGCGCAATCTCGGCTCACCACAACCTCCGCCTCCTGGGTTCAGGCAATTCTCCTGCCTCAGCCTCCTGAGTAGCTGGGATTACAGGCACGCGTCACCATGCCCAGCTAATTTTTTGTATTTTTAGTAGAGACGGGGTTTCACCGTGTTGACCAGGATGGTCTCGATCTCTTGACCTCGCGATCCACCCGCCTCGGCCTCCCAAAGTGCTGGGATTACAGGCTTGAGCAGGAGCTGCGATTTTTATGATAAACTGTAAACTCCCTCTCTCATGTCCTGTCTGTGTTCCACCTGTCCTCCCTGCCTTTCCCTTGAATCTGAAGGTCTGGGCATCTGTGATATTATCCTGAATGCCAGGTGTGGGTCGACAGATGTGTCTGTGACAGATGAGGAAAAAGAAAAACTGACCATTTCCCTTTGTTGGCTACCTGCCTTCGCAATAACGCTCTCTGTGTTTTTTGGAGGGCTTACATGGGTCGGTTTGTGAGTTGACATAAAAACTTGTTTCTGCCAAGTGATTCAGGTGAGCTGGGAATTTCCTTGAGACCTATGTCAATGCTCCCTGAATACAAAGGCAGGATGTTATATGCCCAAGAAAAGCTGTTGACAAGGACAAGAGAGTATCAGGGTAGGCGTATGCAATTTTTTTCCGTTTACAAAACACGTCCTCATCTACATCACAGGTTTTCTTTCAATCTCCAGGAAAATCCTAGCATCTTTCAAAATCCAGTCCAGCCACCTGACTCTTCCCTGGCTTCCTCCAGTCGCCCAAGCATCTCACAGGATTAGAAGAGATCTCAGGGCCCCATCTGCCACCTGAAGGGTTCACCACAGCCTGCTCAAAGGCCTCTCTGCCTCCAGGTGGTCTCTCTGCCTCCAGGCGGTCTCTCTACCTCTGGGCTTCCCTACCAAAGCCACATTTCTCACGCACAGCATGTCCTTTCAGAAGTCTATTTAGCCATGTCACTCCCTTGATAAAACCTTCAATGGCCCCCTACTGCCCTTAAGGTAAAGTTCAAGATGGCCCCAATGAGCTGACCCCGGAAATCAGTTGAGATTGGGAAGACCCTTGCTTGTGAGTAAGTCTGCCACCTCAGTTAGATTGTGGTGACTTTTCCTGTTGTCATCAGTCCTTTAAGCCCACAAACTTTCTGAAGCCAAATCACAAACTTCCCTGAGAACCTACTTTGTGTCGGGCACTGTGGCTCACACAGCATTCAGGGTGAAGCCACACACTGCCCAGGGCTATCCAGGCCCCTGCTCAGAGTTGGAGAAGCTGTTGGAAGAGGAAAAGAGAGCAGGACGTAACATTCACTGAGTGCCCAATACACACACTTTGCCCACAGCAACCTGCGAAGTAGGTCTTATCTTACAGAGTGATGAAGTAGCTTGCTCAAGATCACCTTAAGTGACAGAACTGAGATTCAAATCCAGGTTTCTCTGAGTCCAATAGCCAAGGTCTATCCTTGGCACCACACTGCCTCCCAGGGAATAGTGAGTGAGGGTCTCAAAAGAGAAGTCAGCCCCCAGACCGTATGGCTGAGGTCTTCAGGGCCAGTTCAGATGGGACTGTAGTACTTCTGCCTGGAGACTGCCAGCCCCGCCCCGAGAAGGTGCTCAGAGGACCCTGCCCCCACCATCATTATCCTAATGACTACAGTGGCCAGCAGGCAGTTTAAAACGTGTTGTTTGTAATCCCAGCACTTTGGGAGGCTGAGGTGGGCAGATCACGAGGTCAGGAGTTCGAGACCAGCCTGACCAACATGGTGAAACCCTGTCTCTACTAAAAATACAAAAATTAACTGGGTGTGGTGGTGTGCACCTATAATCCTAGCTACTCAGGAGGCTAAGGCAGGAGAGTTGCTTGAACCTGGGATGTGGAAATTGCAGTGAGCCAAGAACACAGTACTCCAGCCTGGGCGACAGAGGCAAAAAAAAAGAAGAAAAAAGGTGTTGTCGTTGTCATCAGAGCCTCACTCTGCTACCCAGGCTGGAGTGCAGTGGCATGATCTCGGCTCACTGCAACCTCCGCCTCCCGGGTTCCAGCAATTCTTCTGCCTCAGCCTCCTGAGTAGCTAGGACTACAGGCATGTGCCACCACGCCCATCTAAATATTTTTTTTTTTTTTTTTTTTTTTTGAGACGGAGTTTCGCTTGTTACCAAGGCTGGAGTGCAATGGCGCGATCTCGGCTCACCGCAGCCTCTGCCTCCTGGGTTCAAGCAATTCTCCTGCCTCAGCCTCCCGAGTAGCTGGGACTACAGGCGCGCACCACCATGCCCAGCTAATTTTTGTATTTTTAGTAGAGACGGGGTTTCACCGTGTTGACCAGGATGGTCTTGATCTCTTGCCCTCGTGATCCACCCGCCTCGGCCTCCCAAAGTGCTGGGATTATAGGCGTGAGCCACCGCGCCCGGCCCCATCTAATTTTTGTATTTTAAATAGAGATGGGGTTTCGCCATGCTGGTCAGGCTGGTCTCGAACACCTGAGCTCAAGTGATCTGCCCGCCTTGGCCTCCCAAAGTGCTGGGATTACAGGCGTGAGCCACCACACCCAGCCCGTTGTTTTTACCCCAGAGCTTGAAGCAGCAGAAAGAGAGACCCAGCCTATGGAACCAGACAGCACGAGGTGTGACTCCCAACTTGTCCCCATGACACATATGTGACCTGGGACAAATCACTGCAGCCCTCTGTGCCCGGGTTTCCTCCTCAGTCACACAGAAATTATAATCCATCCCTCAAAGTCTTGTTGAGAGGATGGAGTAAGGTCACATGGGTAAAAAAAATGCTCTGTCAACTAGAAAATGAATTACACATTCTCTCTGCATGTATAATTTGATCCTCCAAACAATTTAGTAAAACAGGCAGGGCAGAAATTATTTAAATAAAGTTGTTAATTTCTTCTGAAAATAATTTTCATTTTATAAGAAATACATGAATCCATTCTCTTAGAAATCAGGGCACTGTCGATGAAGCTGAAGTCCCTTCCCCACCACCTCCAATCTGGTCCCCTCCCACTTCCTCAGTGCCAGCTCCTAGGATGAGCTTAGTATGTATCACTGCAGACAATTTTTAGACTTTAGCATACATTATATGTACCCACAGAAAATAACTAGCATTGTTTTGTGGTATTTTTAATGTAAATGGATTCATACTGATGTATCACTCTGCAATTTGCTTTTTTCTCTCCAACAACGTTTTTGAAAGCTATCAATGTTGTCATATATAGCTCCGGTTCACTCCATTTAAGTGGCTGTGTTCCACGGGATGAATGCACTCCATTTTATTTGTCCAGTCCCTTAGTGATAGCCCTGTATGATGTTTTCCCTGTTCCCCTCATCATCAGCCATGCCACGTGACCATCTGTGTACACATCTCCCCCCACACACCCCGATATTTCTCTCACACCGACTCCTGAGTCATGAGTTTTTTGCGTTTTCAGTGTTAATAGACCAGGGTGGGGCTTATTAATAATGATAATAGTTGTCATGTACTGAGCTTTTGCGATGTTCTAGGAGAGCGTGTGCACGTGATCTCATTTAGCCCTGGCAGTAAAACCACATGGGAGCCAAGATTCTCTCCAGTTGTCAGAAGAAACCGCTGAGGCCCACCCGGAAAGATGCAGGATTTACTTAGAGCCACATAGCTGGGTTGGGACAGTGTCTGGACCAGAACTTGGCCTTCCTGAGCCCAGATCACCCCCCTCTCCCCAGCAGCAGTCTCTCCCTCTGCTCTTGAAGACTTAGGGCAAGAATCTCTGGAAAAATTAACTGGGCCATTCTGGACCCAGAGCCAGGAATTCACTAAATGGCTGGGTGCAATGGCTCACACCTGTAATCCCAACACTTTGGGAGGCCAAGATGGGAGGATTGCTTGAGGCTAGGAGGTCAAGACCAGCCTGGGCAACATAGTGAGACCCTGTCTCTATTCCTGCCAAAATTCGTTTATATTAGCCAGGTGTGGTGGCACACGTCTGTAGTCCCAGTCACTTGGGAGGCTGAGGTCAGAGGATTGCTTGACCCTGGGAGGTCAGGGCTGCAGTGAGCTGTGGTTATGCCACTGAACTCCAGCCTGGGTGCCAGGGCGAGATCCTGTCTCAAAAAATATATAAATAGATAATAATAATAACAATTAAAACAATACAAAAAATCCGCAAAATTCCAAGTGACAGGTCCCTTCTGATGATGTGAAAGGTGGCTGTCTAGATCATCTCCGGGCCAGGAGGTCCAGAGTTTTCCATAATCCAGACGTCGGCGGTTGGAGCGGCAGAGGCAGGACTGGAAGGGGCATTGAGCCATGGAGTGCTAGTCTCCTGGAGCTGAAACAACTTTTAAGGAGAAACTGAGGCCTGGGGCAGAGGTGGGGCGGACTTGCTGAAGGCCACGCAGTGCGCCAGAGATGTGAAGGACCAGAAGGCTGCCTGGGCCCAAGGTCTGAGCCGCTGAAGGACCTGCAAGCCCAGGCCGAGGCTGGTGGCCCACATGAGAAGCAAAGTCAGGGTCTGTCCCCAGGAGCGTAGCACTGGAGGGTGGTCCCCCAGAGAAGCCCAGGGCCTGAGGCCTGCTTCTGTTCCCAGCTCCCTGGGGCCCCCACCCTCTGACCACCCTTTCGCTCCTCCTCCTTCTCCTCCTCCTCCTCCTTGTCACCTGTCATCGCAGAGGAGCCTTCCTTCCTCTTGTCTCGGCCAACGCCTCCTGCCCCCTACCTTCTGCCTGGATCTACACTTTCGCCCCCACTCATTAGCACTGAGCACACTCAACTCTCTCCTTTAAGAAAACCCTCCCTCGGCCCTACCTTCCTCTCCAGCTACCGCCCCCTCCCTCCTTCCCTTCAAAGCCCAACTTATCAAGTTGTCTTCGCATCACTCTCCCACTCACTGCTCAACCCACTCCAATCTGGTGCCCGCCCCCTCCTCATTACAACCATCACAGGTCACCGGCGGCCATCCGGTGCTGTCACTGAGGACGCCCTGATCCTCACCTCAGGAAGCCCTTCCCCCTGATCTCTTATGAGCGCTGGACTGTTGGGGGGCAGGCCCTTCTCCAAACTCACCCCCCTGCGATGTCCTCCACTCCACTGTCTTCTGCTGTTCCTCCCGCCTCTCTGACCACCCTTGTCACTCACCTTCACCATCTCCCCCACCTGCCCTTTCATTGGTTAGCAACACTTATTATTAGTTATGACAAATACAAAGAACTATAGAGAAAAAGACAAACAAAAATGACCTGAAATCTTACCAACCAGTCACTCCCTTATTCATTTTTTGCAAATATCGATGTGGTGGGTGTGCCACCCGCATAAGCGCATGCTGTGCCCACAGAGAGGACAAGGGAGGCAGTGACAGCGCCTCCTCACCTGACCTGCTGCTCTGCCGAGGTGAGCCCTGCCAACACTATCTTCTAATGCCTTCTAGAAAAACGCTTTGTTCATACACCACCATATATGTCTTGATATTACGTTTGTTTACCCCAAAGGGATGATTCTAACAGCCTTTGGTGCTTCTGCCACCCTTTAAATCTTGGGGCTGTCCTGGGCCTTTTCTCTTTTTTTAGAGGTGGAGTCTCACTAAAGGCAGGGTCTTGCTTTGTCCCCTAAGCTGGTCTCAAACTCCTGGGCTCAAGAAATCCTCCCCCCTCAGCTTCCCAAAGTGCTGGGATTACCGTTGTGGGCCACCTCACAGGCCCGGGGCCTTTTCTCACTCCTCACGCTGCCTCAAGCCAGCCACCTCAGCCACCCCGGGGGGTCTTTGTGATGATAAGACCTGATTCACTTCCTGCCAGCTTGAATTTCTTCTCTGGATTCCAGACCCACAAAATCGACCATCTATTTGACATCTCCACTTGAGTGGAGAAGCTCACACACTTTGTAGATCTGGCATCTTCCCTGGAAAACAGAAAACTGTCACTTTCTCTGACCCTGCCCACCTCCATCTCCCCAAATAACGCCATGGGTCACCGCAGCCAGCAACCTGGGAGTCACCCCTGAAAGTCCAAATCATCATTAGACTGTGTCTGCACACTGGATACACCACTTAGGTTTGTGGAGCCTCATCTGTAATATGGAGATGACAGCAGTTCCTTCCTCCCAGTATGGTTGCTGATGTGTGGATCAAAGGAGATAGGACCTGGATGGTGCTCGGGGCAGCCCTCCCTGGCAGAAGTATCTGCTCACTAAATGCTGTCCGTAACCCCTCCTTATCCCTCCCTTTGCTGACCACCTACATCCAATTGTCCACGACTGCCAATTCTCCCAGCTGGACTGGCTAAACCATCTTCCACCCAGCCTCCCTGAAGCAACTCCAGCCCCTCCAGTCTGTTCTGCTCTTGACAGCCGAAGTGATCCTTTAAAAGGTAAATCTAATCACTGTCACTCCCTTGTTTAAAAGCTTCAGGGATCACCGACATGTCTAAAGTCCAGGGTCTCTCCTGTGGCTTCGGGCATTGCAGAGATTCAGCCAGAGAGCTCCAGCCATGTGCGGCCAGCATCTTCCCTGATTGGTGGGTGCCCCACTGAGCTCACTGCTACATATTTGGATGTGCCCAAGGTCCTCTGCAGCCTGGCACTAGCAATCACCTCACCAGCATCTCTCCTCCATCCCCCTCAAGTTCATATTTCAACTGGAACAAACATCTTCTGTTTCCCCAAACAGGATGACACACTTTCTCCCTGACCTCTAGGCTATCATATATGCTGTTCCCTGGGCCTGAAACCCTTTCCCTCCCACCCCCACCTGGCTAATTCCTTCTTACCTAGTAGGTCACTCTCCTGGAACACCCTCCCTCATCCTGCTCCCACAGCAGCCTTTTGTAAAGTTTCTTTCACTCGTGATTTCTTACCGATGGGGCTAAGAGGATTTCCCTCTATTACTGGTTAATTTTTTTTTTTTTTTTTTTTTTGCCTATGGCCTCTGCCACTAAAATGCAAGGCATCTAGGGGTGAGAGACTTGCTCATTCAATGCGCTTCTGAATGCTCAGCTCCTGGCACAGAGAAGGCGTTCAGACAACGTTTGTTGAATCGCTTATTAATTCAACCACTCAACAAATATTTGTTGAGCACCTTTCTGTGCAGGTACGATTCTATGCCCTAAAGATACATCAGTGAATTGAACCAACAAAGATTCCTATCCCCTTGAAGCGTGTGTGCTAGGGAGGAGAGAGGGAGGCAAAAAATAAGCATCATAAATAAGTAAATCACATAATATGTTAGAAGGTGATAAAAGCTATGGAAAGTAAAGAATAGAGAAAGGGGAGTTGGCAGAGCCTTGGAAGGGGGCTGTGATTTTAGGTGGAGTGGTCGGGTTGCTTTTCATGGACAATATGACATTTGGACAAAGATAGTCAGATGGCAAGGGAGGGAGGCCCACAGATATGGGGAAAGGAGCACCCAGACTCAGGGAACAGCTATTGCAAAGGAATCAGGTGGGAGAATGCCTGCCAAGAAAGGAAAACCCAGCAGGCCAGGGGGACTAGAGCAGAAGACGGGGGAGAAGGGGAGCCGACGAGGTTAGAGGGACCTCAGGGGTAGATCACATAGAGCCTTATAGAAACACTGGCTTTTGTACTGAGAGAAATGGGGGCCACTTTTCCCAAAAGTTTTACTGAGGTATAATTTACATGCTGTAAACTTCACCCATTGTAAGCATACAGTTCAATGAGTTTTCATAAATTACAGAGTTGTGCAACCACCATTCAGTTACAGAACATTCCTTTCACCCCAGAAAGAGCCTTCGTGCCCATCTGCAGTCAATCTCCATCCCCACTGCCAGCCCCAGGCAACCACTTCTGTTTTCTGTCTCTATGGAGTTGCCTTTTCGGGACATTTGCTATAAACAAAAGCATACCATATATGCTTTTTGTTTTGTGTTTCGCATCTGGCTCCTTTCATTGAGTATAATGTTTTGGAGGTACAGCCGAGTTATCACAGATATCAGCAGCGCATTCCTTTTTATTGCTTAATAGTACTCCTCTGTGTGGGTATACCACATTCGCATATCCATTCACTGAGGGAGAGGCTTTGGGGTTTTTTTCTGCTTTTGGCTATGTTGAATCATGGTGCTGTGAACATTTTCATACGAGCTTTTATGTGGACATATGTTTTCATTTCTCTTGTGTAGATACCTAGGAATGAAATCGCTGGATCGTACAGTAAATTTATACTTAACTTTTAAAGAAACGACCAAACTGTTTTCCAAATGGCTGCCATGTGGAGAATAATCTAGAGTGGAACAAGGATGGAAGCTAAGGGTCCAATTCTTTCATTAATATCATTAATTAAATAAATCCACTGGATTTAAGGGGAAAGGCGTTAGAACCGTCATCTGTAACCTGGGTACATGGTGTCCAGGTCGGCACCAAAGACCCTTGTTGAGGACCTAGGCCAGGGAACCCCTGGCTGCAAACCCAGCCTTCCCATCCCAGAGAGGAGCAGAGAGCCCTGTTGTACCCCTACCCCTCCCTCCCTGCTGCCCAATCCTCAGAAAGCTTCCACGCAGCCAAAGCGTGAAAATTCCCAGTTTAAAGAAGAATCAGCATCAGGCATGACTGTTGGAAGTTGCGGAGCCCTCTCCCCCTAGGGAGATGACAAAATTTTCTTTGCAATTAAAATTCCTTTGAAACTAGGACCAAGGAAAATGCAGAGGAGAAAGCGTTTTAAACTAAGGGAAATGCTCTTCTGTAGCAATTACCATGTGTGCATTTCAACAAAAGCTGTTGCCTCCTCTCCCCACTCTTCCCTCCTCCCAGTGGCTGCAGGGAACTGCCCCAGCGCAGCTTGGCTTCTGCATTCACACTGGGCCCTGGGGCCTCCGTTGGCCCCTTTCCCTGGCTGGTCCCTGCTTCTCTGCCCACTCCTAGCTCTTGGATTCCTCATTCATTCCAGTCTTCATTTCAGGCCTTTACTTACAATGTCCACTTCCTTTGAGTCCTTTCCCAAGCCAGTGGCTCATCTGCCAAGATGCAGTTCCATCCTTGTACTCACGTATCTGATACCCCCGCCATTGTCTCTCCCCATTCCACGGGGGTCTTTCCCTGCTCGGAGCTCACAGTCCTGCCTCTCTGCACAGCTCACCGAGCTCTGAGCACAGCTCTCTCTTAGCATCTTGGCCTGTGGGTATGATGATCAATGCATCGGAAAGAGTAGGGACATTAGACACCTGGGCTTCCTTCATTCATTTAATTAACAAATATTTATTGAGCCATAATGATGTGCCATGCACAGTGATGAAGTCCTAGGGATTAGCCATTTCTGTGTTTAGCAACAGGAGGTTAGGTTTTTGGGGTCAACCCTTCAGCTAAAAAGGGCCAAGAATGCTGAATAAAATATAAAAAGCACCTTATTAAAGCATTAAAGAGCTGACAAGTAAGCTCTTTGTAAGGAATTATTAGGTCAAAACTGAAGGAAAAACAGAAACCCCAGAGAAGTTAGAGAGCACAGAAACTGCTTTTGTCCTCAGGGCATTTGCTGATCCTAGAAAATCTGAATTTGTTTTTTGATGAGCTCACGGCATAAGCGGAATTGAAATCCAAGTTCATGGCCTGAACAAGGTGGGAAATCAGTTGAGAGATTCTCACCAAAATAAACTAGAATGCCAAAGGATTCACCCTCGGGGTAAGGGTGAACCAGAGATGACCCAGCCTTGAATCATGGATTGGAAGCCTCATCCACACAACTTTGGTATGCCAGGGAACCTCAAGCCTCGAACTGTATTTAATCACAGAATGATAACACCCACAGCCATATGCAAATGCTCAGTAGAAGAAAATACCTTTATCCTGGGCTTCAAATTATTCCTTAAAATAAAATTTCGAGTACAATGGCCAACATACAGTCAAAGATAACCAGACACACCAGAAAACAATGCGTGATGAACTAAGCACTGGCAGTACAATGTGAGCAAACAAATGACATCCCTTGCTTCATGGGACTTACAGCCCAGCAGGGAAGATAGACATCAACACTCTTAGCAAGGATACCAGCAATCTCTGCTCGTGGAGGCATTTCCGTGTCCTCAGTTTACTTTGCTTCTCAACAGGTTTCATCATGCTGACCTCTAGTTCCGCTCTTGGTTTCCATGACAGACTCTTGGATGGCCTCCAACCTCACTGGCAGCTTCTTCTCAGTCATCGTGCTTCCTTCTCCTCCTCTGTTTCATCTCTGATGGTGGTGTGCCCCAAGGTTCACTTCAGGACCTGTTCTCTGTCTCTCCCCAGGTGATCTATTCATTTCCTCAGCATTAAATATCATCCACATGCTGATGAATTGCGGAGTTATGTCTCCAGCCTGGATTTCTCCTTGGAGTTCCAGACTGTTTCATCCACTGTCTATGACACATCTCAACATGCATGTCTCAGGAACATCTCAAACATAACACATCCAAAAAAGGGTTGCTGCCTCCCTAAGCTTGTAAAAACCTAAGCGTCTTCTTAAATTTCTGGTTGGAATTAGAATGGAGAGGGAGATGATGTGAAATGGTCAATTTAGAGAGCTATTTAGAAGGTGGAGTGGCCCAGACTTCACCATTGCCTTTTGGGGGTGCAGCAGTGGAGATGCCATGCCTGACTTCCAGCCATCTGGCCTCAAACACTTGACAGATGGGGGTGTCATTCACCAAGATGGAAAACCCCAGAGAAGAGTCAGTTTTAGGGAAGAGGAACATGCACTTAGCTTTGGACATGTTGAGTTTGAGGTTTTTTGGAGGCATCTAAGTGGAGGCATGAGAGGGCAGCTGTATGTTTCTCCCTGAACTTCAGAGGAAAGGTTAGGACTGAGGATACTAAGCTTGGGAGCCATCATAGTATTGATGGTAGTGGAAGCCATCAGCATCAGTGAAATTGCCCAGGGAAAGAGTGAAGAGTTTGCAGGTGGGATAGAAAAAGACACACCTGCAAAGGAGATGCAGAAGGCATTGTTAGAGAGGTGGTAGGGAACCCAGTTGTTTAGTTTTCTATTCTAAATGCCGCTGAGAGTCACGTAAAATAAAGACTGGAGAACATCCATTGGGTTTAGCAATATGGCAGTCAAGGTGACCTTAGGAAGCCATCTCAGTGCATGTTGGGAGTAGAAGCCAGATGGCAGTGGGTTGAGAAGAGTAGGAGGTGAATAAAGGAGATAGTATGATCAGGCAGTTTTCTGAGAGGTTCTGCTATTAAGGGAAGGGGTTGGGGAGTATAGGGCGGTGTGTGCTTGGTTTTGTTTTTTAAAGATGGAATCTACTTGAGCATGTTTAAATGCTGATGCCTACAAACCTCTTAAAGAGGGTTGAAGGTAAGAAGGGAGAATCCATCGTGTAAGGTTTCTCAGATTCCAGGAAGGTGTACATGGTCTCAGACAAAAGGAGGACCATTTCCTCTGTTGCAGAGAGGAAGAAGAGAGGATGGACAGGGATGTGTTTCCTCATCTGCAAAATGGGATAGTAACAGCGCCCACCTTGGAGGGCTGAGATGCGGCTTTGATGAACGGATGTTTACAATGGGCTCAGCCCGGGGTGGTCCCAGCAGGTGGTACAGGCTCCACAAACAGCAGCTGTTATTCATTATCTTCCTCTTTCATGACTGCTCCACTCTCGCCTGTGGGGAATAATAATCAAACCTCACTTGGTTACAGCACTTGACTCTTTCCAGAGGATTACTTTTATATTCATCAACTATTCGAGCTTCACAACGAACCTGGGATTCCTGTTCCCTGTTTTACGGAACAGGACGCTGAGGCTCAGAGAGATGAGGTGGCCTGCCCAAGGTCACACAGTTGGTAATAACGAAGCTGGAAGTCCAGCCCAGTTTCCATGGCCAAATTAGTCATCAGTATTAGATATCATCATCTACATGATGAATTGCAGATTTATATCTCCAGCCTGGACTTCTTGGAGTTTCAGACCGTTCCATCCATGGGGTAAAGGTGAACACAGATTTAGGTTCTCACTGCCCCCGCACGTAGCCCCTGCAGTATAGCCCTGTATGTGAACTCCATTTCCTTCAACACCTGCACTGTCTCCTGGAGAAAGGATATCCATGACTAGAATCCATAGCTTTAAACTCAAGAAAAAGAGGATTAAGGTTTGAACAAGGTGCCAGTCTCAACTCGCTTTCTTGCTCCAGCCCGAGACCGGAGATTAGGGAAGAAGATGCCTTATCTGCCAGCTCTATCACTTGTCAGGAGAGGGAATAAAGTAAAAGCCCCTCAGGCCTGGCTCAGGGCTGCCTATCTGTCACCCCAGATGGGGCCCTGCTCACAGTCTGCTGGGAATGATTTGGCCAAACTGCACTGCACCCTGCAGCCCCAGCAGGCCCGACCTGGAGATATAGGACCTGTGAAAAATATTCTCTCCCTCTCTTTTCCCCATCTGTTCCTGGCACTGCCAGGTCAGAATGAGTGTTCCCATCTCCAAGATAAGGCCCAGCCCGTAGCAAGGTGCTCAGACTGGCTGCCCCTGCCTTTTCCGCTCACGTCACCCCGGCTCTCTGAATAGCGCTTCCTCCAAGACCTCGCTCAAGTTCTTCCCTCTGCCTGGAATTCCTTTTCCCTTGGCTGTATATGGCGAACCCCTACATATCCTTCAAGGATCAGTTCAAACGTCTCCCTCTACAGGAACCTGACTCCCTTGGATAAAAGCAAGTCTCTTTTGAGCACCTACTACCTACGGGTGCCTGGTTGGGGCTCTGGGGTATGGAGGTGAATCAGACCTTGGCCCCTGCCTCCAGAGGTCCAGGGTTGCAGTCCAGTAGGAAGAAGTCACAAGGCTGGAAGTCGCTGAGGAGGTAGATGGGGAAATGGGAAGTGACAATCCCCAGGGGGTAAGCTTAGGGCAAGGAGAATGGTGACCTCAGGCCCCCGGTCCAAGAATGAAAGCAACAGGCCAGTTTCCCTGGGGGAGCAGGCGCCCTTACCTGTCCCTGGCAGGCTGGCTCCTCTTGTCATCCTCTGTCTGCTCAATCACCCACAGTGGGCCACGTGGAATGGACAGCGGGTGCACGGTTCGGGGAGCCCCTGGCTCGGAGCCTGGCTCTGACGTCAGATGCTTGTGTGATCTTGGGCAAGTCACCTCTCTGTGCTTCGTCTCCATGGCAACATGGCAAGAGAAATAGTCTGCCTCACAGGGCTATGTGAGAAGTAAATCGATTACATTCGTGAGACACTTAGCATGGTGGTTATCAAGCACTTGACGAAAATTAGCTAGGCTCAGTACTATTTATTATTTTATTGGCAGAAGATTTGGGACCCACGCTGTCAACTCACCCTGTGCACTGGAGAAATGTGCCCCCTCTCTGGGCCTCTCTCCATCAGGAAAATGAGGAGTCATGGATTTCCAGCTTTGATATTCCATGATAGGAACGGAGACAGGGCTGGTAATTGAAGCAGGATGGGAATGAATAAGAAAGACCCGGGGCAGAGCGGGACACTGAGCAGCAAGGAGACCCCAGGCAGCCTGCTGCGGTGGCGAGCCGTGAGCCATCAGTTCGCAGAAGAGAGTTAGCAGCCAGATCACAGAGGGCACTCAGTGCCAAAATAACCTTTCTGAGGAGTCACAGGGCCTGATCAATCATTTGGCAACTGTGTCTAATTGTTAGAGAGATAACAGGCTGTCCGGAGAGGAGTGATTTCCCCAACGCTAGGGGAATGTAAGCAGGGACTGAGATCTAAGAGACATTCAAACAACCAAAAGCAGTGGCTGGGGAAAGAAGGACTGTGCCAGAGTGCTTAAGCACCTCAGCCCCAGAGTCAACTGCTTCCTTGGTGTGTGACCTTGACGGTGCCCTCATGCTCCCTGGCCCCAGTCTGCCCACCTATAAAATGGGGGTGATGATGGTTATTGTGAGGGTGAGATGTGTTAGTGTTGAAGCGCTCATGATTGCTGGGGTTACTATGACTTCTTGGCCTTGGCCTCTGAAGCCCATTCCTGCCACATCCAGCCTCTCCCTTCTTCCATCCTAGAGGAAAGCGGCCGGCCACGCAGGAGTCTGGGGCTGAGGAGGCTCCAGCCTGAAGCCTCCCTGAGGAGCTTGCCATGGTTACCAGCTGCCTGCAAAGAGAGGCCATAAATCCCGAGCCTGGGGTGGTGGGAGGGAGGGAACCCGTGTGTGGGGCGGGAATGGGGGCAGCTAAGTGGAATTGAATCTTGTTTAAGGAGGAGGCCCACGCCTCCCCGGGCCTGTAATTTACTGCGAGGTTGACAAGATGAAAGCGGAATTTTCAGTGGCATAATCGCTGGGACCTCGGGGAGCTGCGGGAGATGAGCCGCAAGGCAGGCAATGGCCGCCAGGCTTTAAGCAAGATCTGGGGCGCTGATCGTGCTGTGATCACAGCAGGCGACAGACCAGGGCCACAGACCCCCGGAGCAAGGCCAGGCCCGGCTGGATAAGCCCAGGCTCAGGCCGTGTCTTGCCGTCTTGCCTGCTGTCATCTCCGGGGCTGAGGTCGGCCCCAAGTTTTTAGCAGATCGTATGTAGTGGATTGTACCATGCAGGACAGTTGTGACCCTGTGGCTGCTGACAGCCCTCAGCCAAAGTGAGCTGCCTCACCCCAGGTCATGACTCTAGGCGGGTGGGGGACGGAAACTCATGTCCAGTATCAGCTAAATACATGGATTCAAAGGCCTGGCACCTTGCTCAATTTGGAGCATCGCAGCTCCAGAGTTCCCTGTGGGACCAGCTGAGGCCCCTGCTCAGACAGCCTTGCAGTTCAACTTCTCCCTCCACGTGGTCCTGCTTCCCTCACCCCTTCCACGGTGTTCCCGAGAGCTCTCCCCCAATGAATCTCTCACAGGCAAAGCTCTGGCTCAAGGTCTGTTTCCAGGGAGCTGGACCCAGAGCCTTCCCTCAGCAGGAGGTTTGTTTTAAAGTAGCATTTATAAGTAGTGTTGGAATAGGATACTGGTAACTTCTTTTACAGATGGAAAGACTGAGGTTCGGGAAGGGAAGAAACTCATTCAAGGTCACACATGGTGTCAGGGGCAGAAGCTGGGATCCTGGACTCCCAGTCCACTAGTCCAACTCCTTCATCTCACAGGTGGAAAGACTGAGGTTTGGAGAGTCGGGGGACGCCATTCAGCTGCAGAGCTGAGTCAGGGAATGCAAGCCGAGCAGGCTAGGGTGGAAGCTCGCTGCTTTGGGCTTGGCCCGTAGCCACCTCTCTTCTTGACACTTCTCTTTGTTCATCGGTAACTGGAGAGACTAAAGCCCATCTCAGGAGGATGGTGTGACAATTGCCTAAAATAATAACAATAAGAGCTCGCACTGATTGTGTGTGGGAATGAGCCCTTCACACATATCTTGTTGAATCACTGTGAAAACATGTAGCAGTTGGCTCGGGGCTGGGCACACAGTTAGGGTACGGTGTTTGATCTCTGTTCCACAACTTGCCAGGCACCTGCTCCAGAGGCTCTCAGGCCAACATCGGAATCTCCTAGGAGCTATCCCAGACCTAGGACAGGCTCTGGCGCCAGACTTTCCTAGTTCAAGTCCTCGCCTCCTCCACTTTCTGGCTGTAATCTTGGACAAGTGACTTCACCTCTCTGTGACCCGGTTTCTTCATCTGTAATATAACAGTTATAATAAAACAGATGTGGCACAGATGAAGCAAGGTAACCTATGGAGGGTGCTTAGCAGAGTGGTCAAAAAGTACAGCCTCTTCTTTTCAGCTCATCAAAGGCACAGTCTCTGGCACACAGAAAGCACCCTGTTAGAACATGTGGGAAAAGGCAAAAAAAAAAAAAAAAAAAAACACCCAAAGCAGCCTATAGACATTCCTGTTAGTACAATTATTATCCTTACTGAACCGGAGGCTCCAGAGGCCTGGGAATGTGATTTTAAACAAGCCCCGCCTTGTTTTACACCAGCATGACCCTAGTCCTCTGATGAACCCTGGGAACTGCAGTTTGACCTTCCATTCATTGTACAGAAGTCCAGAGAGGGCAGAGACTTGCCCAAGGTCACCCAGTGTTATGGGATCAAAGCCAAGCTCCAACCTACTCTACTTGCCTTCCAGCCTAGAGAGCTTTCTCCTGTACCACAAAGGGACAGATTCTTTAATGTCATCTGCTCAGGTTGCAATAAAAATTAACAACCCCGAATATGTGCATCATCAAAGCAGCTCCAAGGCAGAGAAGTCACTAAGGGAGACTGGGATGAAATGTGTCACACATGCTCCTGGGGTCTTCAAGCCTGTAATGACTCCTATGAGGCGTCCCACCCCCACCAGGCTGCACAGGTCTTCTCTGCCTTGGTGAGACACAGTGCTAGGTACAGGGTGGGTGCCCCGCGAGACCTTCCATGAGCAGAGCTGAGGGTGAGGCTTGGCCCCTGAATGGCCCAGGTTCCGGTCCTCTTTCCTCATGCAGCTGTGCATCCTACAGACAGCCACAGGGCCACCGGCGGCCACCTCAGTTCCCACCCCAGTCCAGAGCGGGTAAGAGTGGGAGGAGAGACCTTCTCCCCAAGGCTACTAGAGTAAAGGCGGGAGGTGTGTGAACAAAGGACCCTGCTATACCATGTCCCCAGTCTCTGCCCCAGGAATCCTCTGCAGCAGATAAACTTTAAAAGACTCAGGTCCAGGGAAAGCCTTCCTCTGGCTTGAGCCACATACCCAAAATCTGGGCAGGGAAAGAGAGAGAGGCCCAGAGGGGGCATCTGGGCCCCCAGTAGTCCAGTAGGATGGAGGAGCTGGGATCAAGAGTGTGTGTATGTGTGTGTGTGTGGTGTGTGTGTGAGAATGTGTGCATGGCTCCCAGATGTAGCAGACAGAACAACAGCGGGCAGGCCACCAGGAGGTGGAACTGGAAAAGAAGTAGGAAGGAGAAGGGAAGAAGATGGAAGGGAAGGAAGAGCAGGAGAAAAGGGGGACGAAGCAGAAAAGGGAGAATGGATGAATGGATTTCTAAGTTGCGGTGTATTCATGCAATGGAGTACTATGCAGCGGTGAAAAGGAACACATGCAAGAACAAAGACGAATCTCACAAGCATAATGCTGAGAAAAAGAAGCAAGATGCAAAAGACCATTCAGTGTGATATACAAGCTCAAAAACAAGCAAGACTGAGACAGTCAAGAATGCATAGTCGGGAGGCAAACAATAAAGAAACGCAAGGGACTGGTCACTATTAAAGCCAGGACAGAAGGAACCAGTGGGTTACCGTCAAGAAGGGACACACAATGGGCGCTTCTGAGGAGGGGGCTATTTTCAGTATTTTGCACAAAGTGTGGATTCATGGGTTCATTTTATGATTTTTAGTTAAACTCCGCATTTATGATTAGTGCGGCTTTTGTTATCAAGGCTGAATTTTATCATTTTAGCTGATTATGAAAAGTAGAGAAACAGGAGGGGGAAGAGGAGAAAAGAGCAAGGAGGAGGTGGTGTGGAGGGAGAAGGGCCTCCTGGGACTCAGCTTGGCTGGCACCACGGTAGGGCCCTGCCCCCATCCGGACGAGTTTGTAAAATGGAATAAATATTGACATGGCCAGGATGGTATTCAATTTGTCCTGATCACTGGGCTGCGGTGAGTTCTGACAGGGCGCGGTGTAAAACAGCAACTCGGGATGTAATTTCTACTGTCAACATGATGTACAGCGCGGCTTTGCCTGCGGCACCAGCACTCGGGCAGGGCGGGGGCGGGGCAGAGAGACAGGTGCAGGCAGGGGTACCTGGGGTGGAAGGTCTGACAGGTTGCCCCTGGGCAGGTGAGCAGTGCTAGCCAAGGAGTATGCATGTGTACATGGTGTGTGTGTGTGTACATGATGTGTGTACACAGTGTGTGTGTGTGCATACTCATGCATGTTCATAATTTGCACTGAATTCAGGACTTAACGAGGGACTCAGGCCTGGGTTAAGTCATGTCAAGCAGCGTGGGGAAGGACATGGTTCATGCTGAGAGCCAAATGCAGGCCTGTCCTTTCCAGCAGCCACTGAGCAACTCCTGGCCCATCCTCATTTCCCTCCCACTGCCAGAGCCTGTTTGAATTCCAGATCCACCACTAACAAGCTGTGTGACCTTTGGCAGGTCCCTCAACCTCTCTGAGCCACTGTTCCTGCTTCTGTAACAGAAATTTTAAAGAGAGCTATTGTGAGGATTCAATCATATCATTGATATAAAGTGTCCCGCATGGAACTAAGTGTTACCTCTTATTATTAGCTAATTGGATGGCACCGTGCCTGGCACATAGTAAAAGCGCTATAAATGTTATCTATCATTATTCTCACTGACTCAGAATCAGCTCAATGTATGCAACTGGCCTCTCTTTCTTCCTTCCCTGTGCCTTTGATCTGCCAAGGTTGTTCCCCAAAAGAACAAAGGTTGGGACACATCCCACTGTGTCCCATTGCCCGGCCTTCTCATTGGAGTGAAATGAGAATGTGAAGGGGATAATGGTAACATACTTTATGAGGTTATTGTGAGGAATAAGTAAGGTAATGCACATAAAGTGCTAGAACAGTGGCTGTTAGCAGGTGATCAATAAATGTCAGCTAAAACAAAAATAAAATCCGTAGAATCACTCTTGATATCTCTCCTTCCCTCGTCCACTACGTCTGATTCATCGCCAAGTCTGGTCCATTTTGCTTCCTAAATATTCCAAATCTGTCACCTTTTCTCCATCCCATGCCAGCCTCCCTGGTCTAAGCCACCACCACCCTCTTCCTCAGGCACTGCCATGGGCTTCTCACGGGTCCCCCACGTCCAGCCTTGCACATCTGCAGTTATTCTTCCAGCCACAAGCACAGTGATCTCCTTTAAAACACAACCTTGAACACATCTCCTCTGCCCAAGACTCTTCAGTGCCTTCTGGTTGAGTCAAAATCCAAACTCCTCCAGGCCCATCCTCAGCTGTTTCCCTAGCCTCCCCGTCACACTCTGCTCTGCCCGGGCCTTTTGGTCCCCTGAATATGGCTGTGCACATTCTGCCACCTGGGCTGCAGTACTCTCACTCAGCCTTTGGGTTTCAGATAAAAGCTCCCTTCTCAGGGAACTGTTCCCTAACTTGCCCCACCCATCCTTAATGAGGTAGTGTCCCCTATAAATTTGGGGTTCCTTGTACTTTCTGTTTGCAGACCTTCACACAGTTGGCAATTGAGCATTTGTGAGGTTACTGGGTGAATGACTGTATCTCCCCCGCTACACACACACAGAATGGAAGGTCGGGGACAAAGACTTTGTCTGACTTTCTATCTGCTGCATCCTTAGCCTGGCACATAGTAGGCGCTCAAAAAATATTTGATGAATCAGTAAGTGGAACAAGCATAGAAGAGCAGTCTGAGGGAGGGGGTGTGGCAGTAACCAGGCAACCCTGCCATGTGTCCTTCCGTTCATCCATTCATCCATCCATCCACACATCCCTTCATGGAGTCACTTACACATTCAGTAGTGCCCACTCTGAGCACAGCACTGAAGTGTGAGCTGAAGGACAGAGACAAATAATGGAGCATCCGTAACCAGTGGGCAGAGTGCTGAGGCCAGGACAAAGAAGAGCCTGGTTCTGAGCCACGGGGTGTAAGTCGCGAAGGAGCCACAGATGAAGGAGGCAACCCTTTACTGCCTTGGTGTGCCTGCAACTCACATGAGGGTGTGCGTGGCTGAATGCATGCCTGCATGTGTATCACTGATGTGTGCAGGGCAGGCACTGAGAGGTGAGCAGAGACAAAGTGGCTCTTCCCAGCACCCCTCCATGCCTCAATAGCTCCTGCATTACACCGAGAGCTATGAGCTATTCTGGCCCAAAAGGAGAGCACTGAGCTGGTAGAAATAATTTTCCCCCAGGGAGAAGACAGCAGCCAAGCACAGAGAGCTCTGGGCTCAGGAGCCAGCAGGCACAGTGCCCTTGGGACTCAGTGGGGGCAGACAGGAGCCAGACTACCAGGCATGGCTCCCACTGGCAGTTCTGGAAGCCGGGCAGGCGTAGAGAGAGGACACATACAAGCCAGGTGTGCTGAGAGGAGTGAGTGAGTGAGTGAAGGAAAGAACAGATGAATGAGCTGCCTCTTCCTGAACTACCCTTTTCTCCAGCCTGAGTCTGGCGCTGGAACAGGAGACAACTCCCATACCCTGAGCAAGTCTTCACTCTTCTTGACACAAGCCGCACTATGGGCCTGATGAGCACAGTTGTTAACTAAATGCATGAGTGAATAAATAAATGGCTGAGTGGATGAAGATTTCTAAACTTGCCTTTCCTGGCCAGGATACTTTGTGCATAGTAGGGTCCAGTAGCATTTGCCCAGCGACCAGAAATAATACCAACACTAGTCATTCTGATGACATTCACTAGCATTTATTGCCAAATACCACAAATTCCTTCACATGCCTCATTTCGTTTACTCCTTACATTGGCTCTGGGAGGTAAGTACTATTATCCCCATTTTTCAGATGAGAAAACTGAGGCTCAGAGAAATGAAGCAAATTACCAAGGTCACACATACAGTAAAATAGTGGAACTGGACTCAAACTCTGGTCTGACTTTGGATCTCATGGTCTTAGGTCCCCTCACGTTAAGAGGATTATCAGGAACTTGGGGGAGGACGCACAGGTGCAGAAGCCGCAGGAGGCACCACGAAATCTGTTCTACTTTGTTCTGCCTGGTAGTTGCTCTGTGCAACCCCTCCTCTTGGTCTTGGCAGAGTGAGAGGACAAAAAACTAATGTGGGATAGGTAGGATAAGAATCCCTTCCCCTGTTCCCAAGGGGACAGCCAGATGACAAGGGAGAGCCTGGAGCCACCATGCTGGCAGCCACACAGCCTTGGCAGTGATGGTGCCAGGGCATTGAGAAATCAAGAAAGGACATGCTGGCCATCCAGCCAGACTCTGGAAGGACACAGTGCAGGCAGCAGCAGTGATGCCCAGAGCTGGCAACTCCCCAGTGAGAGGGAAGGTCATATTACCCAAGCAGCCTCTGAAGTCTGTCTGGAGCAAGCCTCTCCTGAGTCCCTCCCAGGCCCCAGTTCTCTGCTTAGCTCTGCCAGGTATGTGTGTGGGACTGGGGAAAGGAATGGAAGAAGGAGTCGGTGTGGTCTTTGTCCTTTGAAAGCTTGCCATTGCAGCTGACAGCAAACCCCAAAGGGAGACCCAGCCAGACAGGTCTGAGGAAGTTCAGAGAAAAGAGAAAGAGAGTCTGGAGGAAGTAGAGGCTGGAAGTGGATTCAAGACCCAGAGTGGCTTACTTCAGTAGTTCAACAACATCTTCAAAGACATGGCTTGTTCTGTCTCTTCTTAGTAGGCCTCTTTGGCCTCTTGGTGTGGTTCCTTCATCATCCAAAAGTGGCTGCTATTGCACCAGACATCACCTATTCACATATGCAGAAAACAAAAAGTTCCTCTTTAAGGCATCTCTTTTTTAACAATAAAAAATTTTCATAAGCTCACAGAAGATATACTTTTATATTTCACTGGCCAGAACTGCATCACATAATATTTTCTAAATCAGTTACTGGTGGGGAGAGGGGTCTTCATCCGATTGGTTTAGACTAATCACTATTAACAGAGGAGGGGCTAGCACATGGCCGAGCGAGGGCGAATATTGAAATGGTACTGAAACAAGAAAGAAGGATGGGAGATGAATTGACTGTTTGCAGCCAGCCATGTCTTTTGTATTTCCCATAACTCTTTTTTTCTCATTTCATTTTTGTTCTTTTTCTTTTGATAACTTTGGTACCAACCATCACTCTTTTATACACCATAAAACCCAGCCAGACTATGCTATTCACTGTGTCCCATTGATGTCCTAGGTTTCCTCTGCTCATGCTCTTTCTTCCAGTAATTTCCTACTTCATCTCCGTAAGTCCAAATCCTCCTCACCTTTCAAGAGTCAGCTCCAATGCCCTCTTCCTCCAGGCAGCCCTCCATGGTTACTCATGGAGATCGGAGCTCCCCCTCTGAGCCTTCACATCTGTGCATGAATTTCCTATACTTTCCATTTTCCAGGTTTTATTTTTTGGTTGGGTTTAAAGAAAAAATATTGGTCTCTCCTACTCATCTGTGAGCATGAGCACTGAATTTGCAGAACACTTATATGTGGTGTGGCACATAGTAGGTCTTCACTAGATTTTGGTTCACTGATAAATGAGCAACTGCCAGGGATTTCTCTCATTAGCATCTGGTAACTTGGCCACAAATCTGTTAAGGCTCATTTCTGAAACTTGCAAAGGACCTAGCCCAGAACTTGGCACGTAAGTGTTCAGTAAGTGTTCACTGGATGGATAAATGAGTCAGTGGTACACACGAGGTGCACTGTAGATGCTGAGTGAATGTCGCCACCCTCTCGATGGTGAGCTCTTTGGGAGAATTATGTCTTTAGGTTTCCATCGTCCCAAGAGTACCTAACGGTCTGTCTGGCTCATTAGGGAATGCTCTGTAACAGTTTGTGGAATGAATGAATGAAGGAATGGATGTCTCTACCCTAGGCTGTGAATGCCTTGAGAGCAAGGACTACATCTGGCCTACTTCCCGGGCTGAGAAGAGTCAGGTACACATGGTGTGGCTGTAACGTGTATGAAAATGCTTCATCACTTTTGGTAAACAGCCGCTGTCCCAAACCCCCTGAAGACTACCCAGCCCTATCACCCTAGCCCTTACCACAGGGACTATCTCCTGGACCTCCCCTCTCCTTGGCCTCTGGGACCCTGTAGTCAATGTGGCTGGTGTCTATGCTGCCTCAAGTTGTTAATATTTCCCGCATCGTGCCTTCCCCCTCTGTCTGCCCCACAGAGTGACAGAGCGTCGGCAGGACCCAGAACAGAGCAGGTGCTCGGTGACTGCCAGAGACTGGAGCTGTGGGACTCTTCCCGGGGCTGTCAGGGAGCTGGGAGGCAGGGGGCACACCCAGGGATGGGGCTGCTGTCTTCTTCCCATACCCACTAGAGAAACCCAGCCCTAGGTGGGAGCATCAAGGATCTGCTGGGTCACAGGAGCCTGAGCAAGGACAGAGACTCACCTGTCCTGCAAGGGGGCTTAGGGCCCACAGGGGTCCCAGGCAAATGGTGGCGGCTTCAGTCCGGGCACGTGGGGATGAGTCCAGCTGGGCCCTGCAGCAAGAGAGATGGGAAGAGTAGAGGAGGGGTGCAGGGAGAAGGGGGCTCTGCTGGCCCTCCCCGCACAGCCGAAGCTTCCCCAGCGGCATGGTGTGGATGCTGATTTGTGTCCTGAGCCTCTGTCTTGAGCCATCTCTACTGGAATGAGGTTGGCAGGCCAGGGGCAGGCCAATGAACCTTCACAAATCCCGAGCGGGGCCGTCACCCACCCACACACATCCCCACCTTTCCTCCTCCCGGTTCTCTGGAACCCATTCCAGTCAAGCACGTGCACCCACTATCCCACCAAATCGCTGCCAACAAGGTCACGCATGACCTCCACCCCACTAACTCCAATGGGCAAGTCCAAGTCCACATCGGCCCTATCAGTAGGATCACCACATGATTTATCAACCAAACTGGGGGACATTATGAACAGTTATGCCACGGAGCTGTCCCCGGCAAAGTCGGGCAGACGCTCACCCCTCAACGGCAGCATCGGGCACAGTTCACCACTCCCTCCTTACGGCACTTTCTTCTGTTGGCTCCAAGGATATCTCCCTTTTCCTCCTCTTTTCTCTTTCAGTCTCTTGCTGTTTCCTCCTCATCTCCTGGATCACCATAGCTGTGGGCCCCCGCGTTTAGTCCCCAGATCTCTTCTCCACCGACAGCCACTCCTTGGTGCTCTCACCCAGTCTCCACTTGAAATGCCACTCAAATTCCCAAAGTGCTACCTGCAGGAGGACCTCACCCCTGAACTCCTGGCCATGGAATACTGCTCTGCATCTCTGCTTGATGTCTAATAAGCATTCGGGGTGCAACCTGTCCAAAACATGACTGTAACAAGTCAAAGTCAGTTCCTGATCACCCCCCAAATCTGCTCTTCAGCTCTGAACAAAAGCTCATTCCCGCTGCCCAGGCTGAGGGCATGGTCATGCTCAGTTGCTGTCTTCCCTCAAACCCCATTTCTGACCCATCAACATATTCTGTGGCCCAGCCTCCCTTTTCAGCGTCTCCATTGCTCCCCTGATCCAAGCCCCTCACTGGTCCTCTACCAGACTATTGAAATATTCCCATAGGCCCCTTCCAAACCCAGAACCTGCCTATCTTAACACAATAGCCAGCCAGCATGATTTTTTTTTTTTTTTTGAGACAGGCCCTCACCCAGGCTGGTGTGATCATGGCTCACTGCAGCCTCAACTTCCCCAGGCTCAGATGATCCCCCCAACTCAGCCTCCAGAATAGCTGGGACTACAGGCACATGCCAGCACGCCCAGACAATTTTTCGATTTTTTGTAGAGAC
This sequence comes from Sapajus apella, assembly GCF_009761245.1. NCBI lineage: Eukaryota > Metazoa > Chordata > Mammalia > Primates > Cebidae > Sapajus > Sapajus apella. The sequence goes on from NW_022437077.1 coordinate 1,062,209, forward strand.
AGGGTTTTGCCATGTTGCCCAGGCTGGTCTTGAACTCCTAGGCTCAAGTGATCTGGCTGCCTCAGCCTCCCAAAGTGCTGGGATTACAGGTATAAGCCACCATACCTGGCCACTTTTTTTTTTTTTCTTTAGAGACAGGGTCTCACTCTGTCGCCCAGGCTGGAGTATGTTAGTGGTGGGATCATAGCTCACTGCAGCCTTGAACTCCTGGGCTCAAGAAATCCTTCTGCCTCAGTCTCCCAAGTAGCTGGGACTACAAGCACATGCCACCAATCCTGGATAATTTTTTAAAATTGTTTTTTGTAGAAACAGAATCTTGATATGTTGTCTAGGCTGATCTTGAGCTCCTGGACTCAAGGAATCCTCCTGCCTCAGCCTCCCAAAGTGCTGAGATTACAGGTCTGAACCACCATCATCCCAGCCCAGATGATCTTTTAAAACATTAGGGGTCTCTTCTCACTCAGAGTAAAAACCCAAGAGAGCCTGTAGGCCCTGACTGCACCTCCACACCGCTCTGACCTCATCTGCTGCTGCTTCCCCTGCACTTCCTCCACTTCAGCAACCCCGGACCTCCTGATGTTCCTCCTTCCCACTAGACACATGCTGCTGACCTCAGGACCTTTGCACTTGCTGTTGCCCTAGCCTGGAACCCTCTTCTCCCAGCTTTGTGCACAACTCTGTCCCTCACTTAAGATGTCTGTTTAAATGTCATCTTAAGGACAAAGCCTTCCCTGACTACACTGTATAAATGATCATTTATAATAATGATGATGGATGGACAGATAAACAGCAAATCCCACCACCCCCAGAACTTCCTGCACCTTACTCTGCTTTGCTTTCTCCACTGCACTTGCCATGATGCGACACGTTATTTGTTTATTGTCTGTGTCCCCACCTGGCAAGGACTCTACCTGTTTCTTTTTGCTGTGCCTAGAACAACACTGAGTTGAAACTCACAAATATTTGTGAAATGAAGGAATGTTTATCAGATCGTCACGCCTACTCAGTCACATGTGTGACGGCAGACACATGTTCGCATACACATAGAAGCCATAAGCATACATGTAGACCCATGGGCAGACGGACGGATTATAAGAGGTGAGGCTGAAGTGTGGACAGGGCAAAGCCAACATTCATTGAGCCAGGCCAGGGCTCAATTTTTCATCCCATTTGGGATTAAATGGCTCTGTGCAGGAGGCTGAGACCTGCAGCCCAGGGAAGGCCACCAACATGCCCCAGGTCCCAGGAGAGCTGCGTGCAGCTGCAGGACTCCACAGCTGCCTCCCTGGACTGATTCTGAATGCCAGGACAGGGTCCTGTAGTCACTGTCCATTCAGGAAAAGCAGCTGGAGCAGGAAAAGGAGGGAGGAAGTGAGGGAGGAGGCCAATGTGTCCGTGGCAGCCCTAGCAGGGCTGCGCAGAGCGATGAAGAGTTGGCAGGCTGCCAGGGCACCTAGCCAAGATGCCCCTGGGAGGACCTGGAGGCTGAGGTATGAAGGGCCAGGAGGGGGAGGGAGAGGTGAGGATGGGAGGGCCAGGGCCCCATCCTCAAACAATAGGGCAGATTGTGCTCTCACGAGGGGGGCAGGCTGGCCCTGCCAGATGTGACTCTGACACCGGGTTGCACCCAGAGGTGCATTTTTCCCATTCCCCAGAGATGCCTTATGCCTGGGGAGTCCAAGTCCCAGGTTCGAGGCACTGCTTTGTCATGAAGTATGCTTGGTAGAGTCCTCTTGGACTTTACCTTTCTCCTCTCTAAAGTGGAGATCTTGGCTGGGCACAGTGGCTCACACCTGTAATTCCAGCACTTTGGGAGGCCAAGGTGGGTGGATCACCTGAGGTCAGGAGTTCAAGAACAGCCTGACCAACATGGTGAAACCCCATCTCTACTAAAAAAAAAAAAAATTAGCCAGGCTTGGTGGTGTGCACCCGTAATCCCAGCTACTCAGGAGGCTGAGGCAAGAGAATTGCTTGAGCCTGGGAGGCGGAGGTTGCAGTGAGCCAAAATTGCGCCACTGCATCCCAGCCTAGGCCACAGAAAGAAACTCTGTCTCAAAAAAAAAAAAAATGAATAAAATTTTAAAAACACATCAAGTGGGATCTGACTCCAGGTCCTTGCCTTGGACAGCCCTTCTACCAAGAGCACCTTCTCCTCCCCAACACCCCAAATTCCACATGTCCAGATGCGTCCTGCACTTGAGCTACAAGTGCCGTCTCAGCTCGTTCCAACCTCTGGACCTTTGCACATGCTGTTCCCTCTGTGTGGAACTATTTTGTGCACAGCTCCTTCTCATCCTCCCAGACTCGGCCCAATGCCACCTCCTCTGAGAGGACCTCCCTCCCTGATACTGTATCCTTAACAACGCACTCACTCCATTCCCTCCACCATTCTCTCTCACTTCCTGCTTCTTTACTTTTCTTCTCAATATTTTATATTAAATTATATTTAGCTTCATTCCTCTATTGTCTGTGTCCCCCACCAGAAGGTCATTTCCATGAGGCTTAGGGCTTCATTTTTTTTTTTTTTTTTTTTTGAGAAAGAGTCTTGATCTGTCACCCAGGCTGGAGTGAAGTGGTGTGATCTCAGCTCACTACAATCTCCGCCTCCCAGGTTCAAGCCATTCTCCTGCCTCAGCCTCCTGAGTAGTTCGGGTTACAGGCACACCCCACCACGCCCAGCTAATTTTTGTATTTTTAGTAGAGGCGGGGTTTCACCTTGTTGGCGACCAGGCTGGTCTCGAACTCCTGACCTCAAGTGATCCCCCCGCCTTGGCTTCCCAAAGTCTTGGGATTACAGGTGTGAGCCACCCCACCCGGTCAGGACTTCATTTTTTTATTGCTATGTCTCCAGTGCCCAGCACATGGACTGGCATCAGAGAGGTGCTGTGGAAAGAATAAAGGAATAACCAGAAGAAATGCTTCTCTTTGCTGATAGATCACTGAATAACTGATTCCATCTTGCTGTCTTAAAAGAAGAAATGATTGTTATAGTATGTTGAATAAATGAATGATTGGAAGAAGAAAACGCTGTTCTGTCTCCCTGCTTGTGGCAGACCCTCGTGTTTGGTGACTGAAAGAATGATTGAATCTCAGCGCCTCCCATCCTTGTAAAAGGTGTTAGAAATAAAGAAATAAAGGAAAGGAGAGAAGAGGAGCAACAGCTGGGTGTCTGCAAACATTGGCGGATCTCCCCTTGCGCGCCCCTCCCTCGACCTCGGCAGCCCACTGCAGAAGTGGCCACAGCCTCCCTCCAAATTCTGTCTCTCTCCAGCCCCTCCCCTGCTCTGCATCCCTGCAGGGCTGTGATGGGCCCTGGAGCTGCTTGTTGGAGTCAGGGGAACAGTTCCCGTGGTGCACGCAGGGAAGCCATACGCTCCAGGAAATGAAGGCTTCGGAGAGGCACCTCCTCCTCACCCATAACTCCAGCCTCATTACGACCAGCCCAGGTCATAATTCAGGGAATCAAAGACAGATCCCTGGAGGCGGCAGCACAGAGCAGGGGTTGCTGAGCAGAGCTGGCAGCGTCGGGCACTGTCATGCCCAGGCCCATAGAAGTTGTTCTGTACCCAGGCAGGGTGTGTTCACAGCAGGCTAACGGGTCCTCCTGACCCCATTAGTTCCAGCTTGGGCCTATAGGGAAAGAGGGAACAGCAAGGTCCAGACCCCTCCCCTCCATTCTTCCCTGTGGAGTGTGGACTTCTTCCCACTCTCATTGCCCAGAACTGCAGCTTAACCCCCTCACCATCACCCTCACCTTCCAGCAATGACTCCCCACCCTGAAACTCCTTCCATAAAGATTTTCTGGAGCAGATTCTAGAAAAAAAGTACTGAGGAATTAGGCATCTACAAAATGGGAATAAAAAAACTTTCAGAGTCATGACTCCCATGAGTTAAAGGGATGGGAATTGCCCACTGTGATGCTGGGTTAAAGAAGGTGGTCTGTCACTCCTGTAATCCCAGCACTTTGGGAGGCTGAGGTGGGCAGATCATGAGGTCAGGAGATCGAGACCATCCTGGCTAACATGGTGAAACCCTGTCTCTACTAAAAATACAATTAGCCAGGTAGGCCCCTATAGTCCCAGCTACTCGGGAGGCTGAGACAGGAGAGTCCCTCAAACCCAGGAGGCAGAGGTTACAGTGAGCCAAGATCCCACCACTGCATGCACTCCAGCCTGGGCAACAGAGCAAGACAGTGTCTCAAAAACCAAGATGATCCGCATTTCTTCCTCCCTAGAGAGGCCACTTCCTTTGTTCTCAGGAAGATCTGGCTAGAGCCGGGTCAGACACCCCCACCCCCACCGGCTACACACCGTCTGCCCAGCCACACACCCCTGTTCATGATCTAACTCCTCAAACTGGCCAGATCACTCAGCCACCATGCACACTCCTCTGCCTGAAATGCCCACCCTTTTCTTCCCATCAGCTCAGATGTCACCTCCTCCGAGAAGTAGCCCTGATTGTCTCCTGCCTACCTTCCCTTTCCAAACACAGGAGCTCAGTCCCTTCCCTGAGCCCCACAGCTCTCAGGGTGTCCAGACACAGACACTTTTGTAGCCCCGATCACATACCACCTGACATTTAGGTTGTTATAAGAGGGGTTTCACCTTCCACCCCACAAAACTGTGAGTTTATTTACCGTGCCCCTGGCAAGCAGGCCAAACCTGGCACAAAGTTGGAGCTTGGTGGACTTGAGCTGTTGAACTGAGCTGAACTGGGCTCAGGGAAAGGAGGAATGGGGATTGAGCCCCTCATCCCCACGCACTCCTCTCTGTGCCTGAAATTCCTCCATTAAGCAGCATCGCTGTCCCCTGTAAACACCCACATTAAGCCATTATTCATCATTATGGCTTGAGTAGGCGTTAGTCCCTCAGATCCTCTCCTGCTGAAAGCAGGATCTGATGGAGAGAGGGGAGGAGAGATGGATGGATCTGGGGACCGCAGGCTGGTCCAGGAGTGGGGAGGAAAGGTGTCTCTCAGACTCTGGAAAAGAACTGTTTTCTGGGGGAATGTGAAGGCACCAGAGGCAAGCTCAGAGGGCTTGTGGCCCTGCCTGGGGTCACTCAAGGTGTCTCCAAGCCAGGCCCTCTGGGACTAAGGTGCTCTACCCCTAAGCCGCTGTGGGGGTGGGGGCACTTCAGAGGGCCTTTCTTTGGTGCCTGTTTCAGACGGAATGACCTGTCTGTGCTGCGAGGGATAGGAGGGCAGGCATATTGGGTGGTAGTCTGGGTGCTGGGCTTCTGTGCACCCAGGAGGCCTGGGTCTTGGGGGCTCTTGAAGATGCCTTCTAGAAGCACCTGGGGTGGGAAGTTCTGGGGACTGGGCAGGGCTGGAGAGATTGTCAGCCAGGGCAGGGGCTCGGGCTGCTAGGGTCTCTGCTTGTGTGGGCATGCGGGCTGAGCTGAGGAGGGGCTGGAGAAAGGCTCAGGAGGGTGGAAGAGCAGGGGCATGTGACACCAGGTGAAAGAGGCTGCGGTGCGCGGGAAAGGGCGCGGTGCGCGGGAGAGGGCGCGGTGCGCGCGAGAGGCTGCGGTGTGCCCCGAAAGGGCGCGTACTACATGATGGGTTCCAAGAAGAGGGGACCACTGTGAGTCTCCATGGTGTCTGTCCGACTCTGCACAGTACCAGGCAAACAGTAGGTGCTTATTTAGTACCTACAAGAGGAAAGATAGACTCATCTTGCCCTCCCTGCACACAGAAGCCCCTCTGATGTTTTCTTGTTTCTCTTGCAGGCTCCTGATGGAACCGGAAGGCCCCTAGTCCTGGCAGGATCTGCCGGCCCCAACCCGCATCCTCTCTGCGCAGGGACCATGGCGCTTCCCGGACTCTGGAGCTGCCCAGGCGCTGCCTAGTGATCCACACGCCACGCGGCGAGGGGGGCGCGGGCGGGGACCCCGGGGGCTGTCCATGCCCCGGGTGCGGCCGCGCCCCCTCCCCCTCCAGCCGGGCATCCCTGCGGCTGGGCGGCGTTCAGGGCCGCGGGCCTGTCCGGGTGCCCCGTTGGGGGCGACAACCCGGCGGCCGTGCTGAGGCCACCATGTGACACGGCGCCGCTTCGTTGCGCGACCGAGCGGCGGCGCTCTGGTGCCTCCCGTCCATGCTCCTGGGCCCCGCTCCGGCGCAGGCCAAGCATGAGGCCGAGGCCCGACGGTAGGGGGCTCCGGGCGGGAGCCGCGCTGTCCCCCGCGCTGCTGCTGCTGCTGCTGCTGCCGCCGCCGCCGCCGCTGCTGGGGCGTCTGTGGGCCGCAGGCACCCCCGCGCCGTCGGCGCCCGGGGCTCGGCAGGACGGCGCGCTGGGAGCCGGCCGCGTCAAACGCGGCTGGGTGTGGAACCAGTTCTTCGTGGTGGAGGAGTACACGGGCACGGAGCCCCTGTACGTGGGCAAGGTAAAGTGGGGCCCCACTCCAGCTCCAGATCCCAGGACCCTGGGGACACCCACTGGTAGATGCAAGAACCCCTAGTTCACCTGCCCTTTTAAATCCACTTTCATGTGCCCCCTTGCCAAGGACCGATAAGTGGGTCCTGGGCCCACTCCCACTCCGCCCCATGCACCCTCCCCTCCCCCTCCCTTTTGCATCTTCGAGAGAGTGCCAGCGGGCAATCTCAGCCCATCGTGTAGCTAGGTACATGTGGGATTTAAGAACACGTTTGTAAATCCGATCATCTGGCACGTAATCTGGCCACTCTGCTTAAAATTGTTCAGCAGCTTCCTATGCACTTGGGGTCTAGCCCAAATTCTATCCATGGACTACAAAGATCTGGCTCCTCCTCCAGCCTCATCTCCTGCCACACTCTGAGTTTCAGCCTCACTGCCCTTCTGTTGCTCTTCTGAAAGTCGGTCCAATGCCCATGCACACTCCTGCCACTGCCCCTTTGGCTAGGTTGTTTCTCCACTGAACCGCTCTTTCCTGCTCCTTCCACTGATGACCTTCCACTCACACTACGGGTCTTAGCACCAATGCCACTTTCTCAGAGAAACCCTTCCCGCACACACCAGGCTAGGACGGATCTGCTGTCACATCCCCCTTGAGGTCCCAGTATCTTTCCTTCATAACACTTTAATTATGCATGTGTTTGTTTGATTATGCAATTAATGTGTGTCTTTCCTGTTGGGCCATGTTTGTTTTGCTCACCATGAAATCCCCAGTGCCTAGCACAGACATAGCTTGCAAACTGTTTATTAATTGAATGAATGAATGAACGAATGAATGAAATCTACTTTCTCAAACTCTCTGAGTAAATGCTGGTAAATCTGGCTGAAGATCTGTGCCATAGGAGTACAAGGAGCTGAGAAGGAATTTTATTCATTCTTCAATTCCTGAGCCCCTTGTAGAGCCCAGGTGTGATGCTGGAGAGATAAAGGTGAATGAGATCCAGCCTCTGCCACTTTAGGGATGCCCAGAGTTGCAGAGACACCTGGTGATAAAAAGCTTCACAAGTCAGCACCTGGCACTGAGTAGGCATTCATTAAATGGTATACTTTGTCTGGCTTCATGGAGGAGAAAACACCTGAACTGGGTTTTGATGTAGGTGTAGGAGTTTCTCAGGCTAATGGGAAAGAGGACATAACATATCCAAAGACTTGGAGACCTGAAGGTACCTGATTTGTTCAGAGCCTTGTCAGCAGTTGAGGTGTTGAAGCGGAGGGTTATTACAGGGCATGAGAGAGGGGTGGTGCCCCAGGACAGTATCTGGCTTTTCTTAAAGCCAACTGGCTTTCCAGGAGGTCTTGGTCAGGAATGTGGGTGGGAAAGGCCCCTCCAGAGCTTCCTGTGTGCTTAAATGAGTATGGAAATTGGGAGGCTGGGCAGTTCTGAGGCTCAGAGATCAGGATCCTTGACAAGGAGAGAAGGAAAGTCTAGATTTAAACCTGTGGGTTTGCTTTGCAGGAAGCTCAGGTTTTCTCTGGTCCAGACACAGTAATCCCTGGCCCTTAGCTACTTTCCCCTATATACATACGGCCAAATGAATGAATGAATGGATGATTCCTACAATTAAGCTGAGCAAGGATTTGACAGACAGAGCTCAGAAAGGTTCAGGGCCTTGCTCAAGATCACCCAGCAGCCTAGTAGCAGAGCCGAGGACTCCTCACTTCCAGCCAGGGGTGGGAGATGGCGGTGCTGGAAGAAAGGGGTGAGGGGTAGGGATGGAGTGACCAAGCCCACTACGTGATAGGTGGTAGCCAGTGAAGTGGCTAAGAACGCAGCCTTTGGAGGCAGACACACCTGAGTTTGAGGCCTGGTTTTGCCAACGCCTTCACTGTGTGGCCTTGAACAAGTTACTGTACCTCCCTGACAGTCTCTTCATCTGTAAAAATAGGGGCTCAGAGAGCCGGCTTCCTAAGGTTGTTGGAGATTAAAAAAGAAAACAGAGCACACAAAGTGTTCAGCCTCCGGCTTCTTTGTTGTCGCTGTTTTTTATTATTCCCATATAAAGTACTTAACCCTTAAACTACAAGATAGAAACCATCATTCCCTTTTGTAGGTAAAGAAACCAAATAGAAGGCAAAGTCATACAATGGGTGAGTGGTGTAGCCAAGAGTTGAACCCGTGTGAGTTGAAGTTTTTGTTTTTGTTTTTGTTTGTTTGTTTGAGACAGAGTCTTGCTCTGTTGCCTAGGCTGGAATGCAATGGCACAATCTCGGCCCACTGCAACCTCCATCGCCTGGGTTCAAGCGATTCCCCTGTCTCCACTTCCCGAGTAGCTGGGATTACAGGCGCTCACCAACACGCCCAGCTAATTTTTGTATTTTTAGTAGAGATGGGATTTTACCATGTTGGCCAGATTAGTCTCGAACTCCTGACCTCAAGTGATCCGCCTGCCGTGGCCTCCCAAAGTGCTGGGATTACAGGCATCAGCCACTGCACCTGGCCCCTTGAGTTGAGGTTTTTAAGCCCCCAAAAGAGAAAGAGAAGAGGCCAATCCCAGCCCGATTCTCCAGACCCCTCTGAGACTCTCAGACCTGGGAAAAAGCCTTCGGTCCAGGAAAAGCCTGGAGACACAGGGAAGGACTGATGCATCTACCTAAATGTCAGAGGAGGTGGTCATCTCAGGCATGTCAGCCCTGCTGTCCGCCCAGCAGTTGGGGCTCTGCAAAAGCCTCCCCAGCCACCCACATCCTGAAAAGATCAGAAAACCGGCTGCTGACTCATGCTTTCATCTGCCTCTACCTAGCCCTTATCATCTCAGCCACGTGAGCCGACCCCGCCCCCATCTCATAGAACCACAGTCTATAAGCAGGGGGAGGGCCCTGTAGCTCCCTTCATTAGAAGGGGGGGGAAACTGAGGCCCAGATGCAGAGATGATTATACCAGGGCCACACATAGTTGCAGAACCAACCCAAGAAACAAGGTCTCTGTGCCCACTTCAAGAGCCCCATAATAAGCAGCTGCCAGGAGCCAAGCATTGTGCTGGGCCCAGGGTCCTTTCTGTTCCCCCCAGCAACCTCTGTCCTCATTGCCACTGCTGTTGTGACTCGTTACCGTCCTCCTCCATCACCTTCACCCAGAGCCCCTGCTCGGCTCTCTTACTGGCAAGGCTACCTCCAGAAAAGCACTCCCTGCAGGGAGGGAGAAGAGTTTTCCATCTCTTTGCAAATATTTGCACAATGTGCACTTTCTTATGGGAGGTGGCATTGTGTGTGGTTGGAGGGCCACCTGGAGCTGCACTGCCCCGGCTCAAACCCCAGCCCGGCTGCTTATGACCTCTCTGACTTTGGGCACGTCACAGTCATCCCTCGGTATCTCTCGATGGGGAATTGGTTCCAGGACCTCCTGTGGAGACCAAAACCCCATATAAAATAGCATAGTATTTGCATATAACCTATGCACATCCTCCCATATACTTTAAATCATCTCTAGAGTATTGATAATACCTAATACAGTGTAAATGCTATGCAAATAGTTGTTATACTATATTCTTTAGAGAATGACAAGAAAAAAAGTCTGTACATATTCAGTACAGACACAATTTTTTTTTCCGAACGTGTTTGATCCTTGGTTGGTTGCATTTGCTGATGCAGAAGCTATGGATGCAGAGGGCTGACTATATATACCCTCTCTGTGCCTCAGTTTCCTTATCTGTTAAGTGAGGCTATTACTAGGACCTAGCTCAAAGGCTGGCGGTGGGGAGTCAATGAGTTAGCATTTGTCAAGAACCTAGAATACCTGCTGGCTTCTGGCACATGCTCAGTAAGTATTCATTTTTATTATTGTTAAGTCTCATCTTGTAAGTTTCACTATTATTGATAGTTCCACCACCTTGAGTGTACCATCTAACTACGAACTCCCGCCCCAAATCCCCAAAGTCTTCTTGGCAACCTGACATTCTAGTTTCTCACTAAGTGGGGGGAAGATTGTCATTAGCCCATCCCCATCCCTAGGAATATGAGCTTGGGCTTTTAAAAGCCACCTGTCCCCTTTCCAGCTGAGTCCCTGGTACGTACAAGTGCTGGTGCGGGCACACACATGAATGCAAACACACACTCTCATACCACACTCTCTCACTCTTCAGGAAGAAAGGACTTCACCAAGGTTTCAGTTAATTCACTGCTTCCTGGTTCCCCCCACCCCAGGGAGCTGCTCGGAGCATCCGTCCTTGTCGAATTCTAAAGGTAGCTTAGCAACAGCACCATCGGCAGAGTGAACCCCGGGCGCCCAACAGTAACCTATTTTACAACCGCCTCTTCCATCACTCACCGCCAGGCTCCTGTCAGCACCCACAGGAACCACTGGGCCCCAAGGTGGTCGCCGAGGCCCCACACGAAACAGCTCTTTCCTCGGCCCTGCCCCTGTCGGCCACCTTAACCCACCTCTCCCCAAACCTTCTCACGACACCCACCCTCAAAGCAACCTCCCAGCATTTCCATAAAATCTGGGTACTCTGACTAATCCCTTTTCCAAACTGTAATTTCCCCCGAGGCTTCTGTCAGCTGGATGTGGATTTTGTAGGATTTTTAATTTTTAAAAAAAAAGATAGAATTATGGGGTCAGCACTTATGACCAACTCCTGTGGGCGGTGAGATCTATTTTAGATATACGGCAGAATTAAAGTGGGGAGGAGAGCAGATTTAATTAAGTTGCTAATATTTAAAGAAAATTGATGAACTCCTGGTTTACGGGTAGCACAGGCGTGAACACACCCCTCATTCCGGGGAGGCTTTTTATTTGATTTGCTTTCCGTTTAAATCCTGGATTCATTTTATTTGCGTAGCTGCACTGTCCGTTTAATTGTCTTTAATAAGGAAAACGTACCTCTGCTCGCATTTAATTTTGATTTAATTAGGAGGAAGTAATTAATGGCTTCATAAATCCCATTTTTCAGCCCCCTGGGATGAGAAACCATCACTCTTGTGTTTTTCATGTTGTTTATGATCTAGGAATGGGACTTGAGGGGGATTTCTCCTCCAGGGTTGGCCACATGTGATGTGGTAGAAAGAACCCTGAATGTGGTGTCAGGCTTTAGGGCTGTCTCTCGTTACCTGTGTGACTATAGGTGGGGTTTAGACCCTCTCTGGGCCTCAGTTTGCCCATCTATACAATGGGGAGAGAGTAATCTCTGATACACAAGATGAGACATCAGTAAGATGGTAGTAAAGAGTCTAGAGCTGTGCCTGGAGCTTTTAGGTTCTCAGTGACTATCCTCCTTAGTCTGGCTCATGTGTACCTGGGATTTAAGAGTGGCTGAATCCTCTGGAAATCCCAGAAGACAACTGGGGGAGTCTAATGACAGTTGGATACTTTATTATTCATTTATTCAATATGTTTTGTGCTATGCCCCGTGCTGGGTGCTGGGGAAATGGAATAAACAGCCAGATGCTTGGCCCTCAAGGAGCTTGCAAACTCACACTCATGTGCATGCACACACACACACATTCGATCCTCCCACCCCCTGGATTTTCTCTGCAGGCGTTGTCAGAGTACCTAGTATGTGCCAAAGAGTTCTGACAGAGACACATCTAACTTAGTTCATGCCTAGAGTCCCATGACAGCTGGGGACACAGATGTGCAGCACTAGAAGTTACAGGAGGCAGTGGAGTAAGGGCCATATGTATGGCGCAGGAAGAGGGCAGGTGAGGTCTCTTCAACCAAATGAGAGGGCATCTGAGAGGGCTGCCTGGAGGAGGACACAGGCTAAGTTTGAAAGACACGAAGGCATTGGATGATAGTCCCTGGACCTCCAGTGGGTCAGGATTTGAGTCTGTGTAGTTCTTGTATCAGGAGATAGGGGGATGAACTAGGTGAACCCTCAACCCCTCCCGAGACCAGAACAGGAAAAGAAAAGGGGACTAATCTACCATGAGCACCTACGAAGTGCAAGGAGCGTCCATATATTATCTTATGAATCTTCAGAATCTACATGGGGAAGCAATGTCAGTCCCGTTTACAGATGAGAAGGCTGAGGCTCAGAGAAGGGTAGACACTTGCCCAGGGTCCTACAACAAGTCACTGGCAAAGCTGAAGCTGGCACCGGGCTGCTTCTGACTCCAAAGCACATAATTTTTCCCGATTCATGATTTGGAGTTCTTTTCCAAATGGTAAAATGGAGGCTGATAGAAAAGAGACCACCGATGACTGTGGCCTGCAGGACGCAGGGCAAAAGACTGCTGTGAAGCCCACTCCCCAAGCCATGGAGCCCAGCGGCAGCCCAGCAACCCATCTGGCCCCTTTTCTCCCTCGCCCTCTGCTATAGGCATTGTAAGCAGACTAGCTAGATTCCTGGAGACTGCAGACCAATCTGGGCTTTGGCGTCAAACAGACCTGAGGTCATCTCAGTCTCTTCACCTGGAAAATAGGGATACATTTACATACCCACAAAGTCAAGTTTGATTTCCGCAGATGGTGAGCAACACATGTCTGCCACATACTAGGTGCTCAATAAATGAGGGCGCCATCTTCCAGTCTCCATTCACAGCTGAGAGTCCTGAGAAATACCTTCCTAGGGCAGAGCCAGAGGCGCTCCCTCCTTACTCTGGAGCCAAGACCCAGGCGGGCAGGGCAGGCAGCACCAGCTGGGCTTGAATTTGTAACTCCCAGATCATAGCTCCTGCCCAGGTGGATTGCCCCTGTCTGACTCTGCAGTCCCCAGAGAGCAGCCAGTAGGCCCCAGGGTGAGCTCATATTCCACAGAAGATGACGTCCCACTAGGTTCTATGCCCTCCTCTCCATTCCTCACTCATAAATGAGCCCTGTCTGGGGCCTGAGTTACATCAAGGGCTGCAGGGACATGATGGAGACCCAGGAGATGGCAAGGGAAGGAAACAACCATTAATAGAGTGCTTAGGTCAAGGAAAACATGCCCCCCTCTAATCCTCCCACACCTGTGCCAAGTAGGGCTTGGTCTGATTTCTCAGGTGGGAACACAGAGGCTCAGAGAGGCAAACCCATGGTCCCACATTAGTGAATAGTAGAGTCAGGAGTGTGCTTCCCGCATTTGGCTGTCTGACAGAGCACATGATTTCCCCTCTCTGTGCCTCAGTTTTCTCACCGGAGAAGTGGGAATAACAATGTTTCACAGGGCAACGATGAAGACTAGTAAGATTATAGCTGTTAAACATCTCTCCAAATGGCATCTATTCTACCATACTGCTCAAAAATGTTTGCTGGTGAAATAAGCAGACAACAGATCTGACTGGCAAGCAGGCAGAGGCATCCCAAAAGGGAACAGACTCTCCCCCTCTCATCCCATTTCCCCCTGGTCAAAGGTGGGAAAAAAACATAAACAGCAAGCAGGAGAGACAGGTCCCCTCATCCCCAGCACTACCAATGATTCAGGGCCGATGTCCTGAAATAATTTTATTGGTGGCATTAAACTGAGTTATGAGGTTTTTACAATTCAGCCACTTATGAGAAATCTATTAACAGTAACTGGACAGGAAGAAGGCTTCTCAGTGGAGCCCAGGATGGGCATTAATTGGGGCAATCTATAACAGGACGGGGACCCGGAAAGGTTCCACCAGACGCCTCCATTTAGTCCCCGCAATTTCTGCTGAGAATCAGCAGACTCGCCAAAAAGAGAGAGATGCCCATTAATCGGCTAATGAAATATGAAAATGTTTATGGGCCATTCAATCTTCCAAATGGCACTTCTATAATCCACCTTTCAGACACAAAGTTCTACCAGCAGAATTTATACTCTAGCTCCTCCTGCGTGGCAGGGGATGGGCTTTCGTCCCCCTTCATGATGACTTCATGGGCACCTCTTCTCCTGCTGAGTGGGCTGGGGTTCATGGCACCCCAGCCTGAAAGGAACTTTAGAGATTTTCTCGTTCACACCCCATCTCCATAGAAGCTTGGAGAGGAGCAGGGACCTGCCCAAAGCCATTAGCTTCATCAGAATGGATTTTCCTCTGCTCAAATCTGCCTGGGAGATTTGGGCATTGGAGGATAAGGACTTAGGTGTTGCTGATTGCAAGAAAGCAGACTTCTTGCTGGTTCCTCACCCAAGAGATCTCAGGGCAGTGAAAACAACCTGGACTCTGGAGCCTAATGGTGCCTAGATTAAATCCCGGCTATATATAGCTAACATTTAGTAATAATATAATAACGATAGCTACCATTTATTGGGCACTTATTATGTCTCAGACAGGGCTGATTTTCAGCTAGTACAAACTGGTACAGTTGTAATGGTTGTTAAATTCATGAAAAACCTCCATACTTGCAGTAAATAGTCCCTCCTCTCCCTCGCCCCAACTCTCTCAGCCCCCTGGACCTCTCTGTGATCCAGCAACCAAAGGGTTCCTGCCTGGCTCAGCAGGGGTCCTGCTGCAGTACCACTGCCCGGGCAGTGCCCCCGTCATACTGGCTGTTAAATACTGCAAATGTCACCTGGTGACACCTGCTAAGGGCCTTATGTGGATTCTCAACTCAGCAAACCCCTCAATAGCTCTGGGAGGAAGATGCAAATATGATTCCCATGTTACAGAATGAAGAAACTGAGGGCCACAGAGGCAAAGTGATGGCTGAGAACGCACAGAGAGACGATGCCAGAGCCAAGGCTGGGCCAGGCTGCACTGTCTCTCCCTTCCCCTGGGCTCCTCTCGGGAGGCTTTAGATGGAATGGGAAAGCCCAGTGTGGAGCCAGACTAGCTCTTCCCGTGGCCTGACCTTGAAGAACCCATCCCACTCCTCCGATCTTCATTAGGAAATGGGGGGAAAATCTGTAAAATAAAGACAGCAAATCCTACTCTAGCAGGTTTTTTTTTTTAAGTGTCTTGAACTAGAAAAGTACATAAATTGCTTAGCCATAAAAGGTGCTCTTTCAATTGACATCCCTTCTCTTCCTCCTCTCTCCCTTCACTCTCTGTCATGTGCTACGTCTTGAGCCTGACTCTGCATATACCAAGATGAAAAAGATGTGACCCCAACCTCCTGGGGTGCAGAGTCTAGGGAGCAGTAGACCTGTAATTCACAGTGAGGTATAGACCAGCAGCCTGGAAGTTTGTTAGCAATGCGAAGTCTGAGGCCTGGCTCCAGACCTCCTGAGTGAGAATCTGCATTTTTAACAAGATCCCCAGGTGAACTGCATGCACACTAGCGTTTCAGAAGTGCCGGCTACAGCCATCCTACAAGGCTGAACACGACGATGATGGCTTGATGTACTGAGAGACCCTGGGGGCAGGGAGACACTGAGGATCCAGAAAAGCTTTCTGAAAGAGGTGGCATTTTTGTTGCACTTTGCAGGATGAGTAGACTTTCCAGGGGCAGAGAAACAAGGCAAGGGCTCACAGCCCTGAGGCTGTGCGTGCTAAAGGGGAGAGGGGTTTGGCGGTGGTGCTGGACTTCTTTGTAAAGGCAATGGGAAGCCATTGGAGGGTTGCAAGCAGGGAGGCCACGTTCGGATCTGCCTCCGAGGCTGATAACTCTGAATGCAGAGGGGAAAGTAGATTCCAGGGGCAGGGAGAGCCCCAGAGGGCTGGGGAAACACTCCAGACCAGGGATGGAAGTGAGCATGGCTGATGGGCCTCAGTGTCCTCACTAAAGACGTGTATGTGTTGGAGAAGAGATGGGCTTGGGAATAGGATGGACAGTGAGGCCCAGAGGAGCTTCCTCTGCAGCCTCCATCCTGCCTTCCTCTTTGCCTCCCCAGATCCACTCGGACTCAGACGAGGGTGATGGGGCCATCAAGTACACCATCTCAGGCGAGGGCGCTGGGACCATCTTCCTGATCGATGAGCTGACAGGCGACATTCACGCCATGGAGCGCCTGGACCGCGAGCAGAAAACCTTCTACACGCTGCGGGCCCAGGCTCGGGATCGCGCCACCAACCGCCTGCTGGAGCCCGAGTCGGAGTTCATCATCAAGGTGCAAGACATCAATGACAGTGAGCCCCGCTTCCTGCACGGCCCCTACATTGGCAGCGTGGCGGAACTCTCACCCACAGGTGGGCTGTGGGCCCTGGGGGTGGGGGTGGGATCTAGGTGATCCCCAAGGGGAGTGGAGCCTGCTGGAAAGCAGAGTCGCTGATCCTCCGGGAAGGGACAGGAAAGACAGGGCCTCCTGCCCTAAGGTACAGGGTACAGATGTGAGTGAGCCCAGGTGTCCCCTATGGTCAAGCACAGTCCTGGATAAAACCACACATGTGACCTCAGCCACATCCATGGACACAGCCCCCACATGGACTTGGACCTGCATGTGGACACAGTGATGCCCTTGGACATGCTCATACAGCCACATAGAGTCACGAACATAGACACAGCCGCAGATCCGGATGTGCCACATGCACAAGCCAGCCGCGAATACCACTCACCACTACACCAGTATACAACCCCATTCGTAGATCCAGTGCCCCACACAGGCACAGCTGGATGCCTTGACGGAGCCCTTCACAGAAGTTCAACTGCACACAGACACAGCACAGCCCTGGGCCACAACCTCCACGTGGACATAGTCCCATCTTCAGGCATACCCACCACTGGGAAGAGCTAGATTGGGATACAGCTGGAACAGGGTCCAACCACACACTCAGACCCACGACTGCAGACCCTGACATAGCCAATCACACCCCCAGGTAGGAAACGGGCCCTTAGGCAGATAGGACTTCTGCACAGACTCAGCCATGTAGAGACAGAGGCAAAAGCCACAAGCAGACATGAGCATCCTGGGACCCAGCTCCCCAGGCATGCAGCCGCAGACAGGCACAGGCACAGGCAGTTGAATGAGACAGGCAGCTCTGTCTACAGCCCAGAGGAAGCCACAGCTCACCAAGACCCAGCCAGCTAGGGACAGAGTCTTACACAGAGACGGCTGAGCCCCCAGACACAGACTGAGGTGCACTTACCTGGGTATGACTGCACACACTCAGGAGCACTGCACACATGATTGCACCCATAGAAAGGGCAGTGCACACACAAAAACGTACATCTCGATGAAGACATCAGACACAGCCATACTTAGAAAGGGTCATGCACACAGCAGCAGGTCACTGGGACTAAAGCTGCACAACTCCGCCTTCTCCCACTGTGAAGCCTCCAGACCATTGCTGACCATCCAGGCCCCACTTAGCTCAGCACTCTGGGAGCTACGGTAGAAATTGGAGTCATGGGCAAGGGGCATCTCCTTCCTACCATGTTACTTTAAGTCATCTGCAAGCCAGGCTAGACAAGAAGCAGCTGCCCTGGGTCCTAGTCCACGCTCCATCGCTGACTCACTGTGGCCGAAGGCTAGATGCTATGCCTCTCTGGACCTCCCAGCTCTATGGCTGCATATCAGAGGCCAGGAGTACTTGGACTCTTGGGAAAGGGTGCTGTCAGCCCAGCTTCCCCAGGTTGGGCCAAATCTGGCAGATTGCTGGGATAATGAGCAAACAGCCAGCTGGGAAGAGGAGAAGGTGAACTGGAGAGAATGGTGGGCAAGGAATGAGGGGGAAATAAGGAGCAGTGGGGCTGTGGATATGGGTGCGGACTGGCGTACACACACACACAGGCACACACGCATGCCTGATATACATGTGTGTTCAAATATCTATAAAGCTGTGCGCACACACCTAGCCAAGAAGCACTTTAAGGCCTGTGTGTGCATATGATATGCTGTGTCTATATGAGTATATTCATTCATTCAACAAACGTTTATCGAGTACCTACTATGTGCTAGGCCCTGGGAACATGGCAGTGAAAAGACAGAAGATCCCCTACTCTCAAGGAGGGCCCATTCTTCCTAAGGAATACAGACAATAAGCAAGTGAACAACTAGATCATTGGTCCAGTAAGGCTTCTCTGAAGAGGTAACATTGAAGCAAAGACCTGAGGAAGTAAGAGCATGGGCCCTGGGTGAAGAGCATTCCAGGCTGAGGGAATGGCACACGCAAAGGCCCTGGGGTTAAATTCTGCCAGGAAGAAACAAGGTGACCAGCTCATGTAGCCATGTAGACCATAGCCAGAGCTTTGCCTTTTACACTCAGCAAGCTGAGAAGTCAATGGAAGGTCTTGCTCAGAAGAATGACATGATCAGGACCCATGGCTCTTTCAGGAGGGATAGAAGGGCAGAAAAGAGGGCAAGAGCAGAAGCGGGTGGCCTGCAAATAAGAAGTGATGGTGGCTTGGAACAAGATGATACAGTGGAGGTGTTGAAAAGAGGTTGCCTTTTGGATATATTCTGACAGTGGAGCTGAAAGCACTTGCTAATGGATTGGAGGTAGCGTGTGAGAGAAAGAAAACTCAAGGATAACTGTTAGGATTATAACCTGAGCAGTTAAATAGATGGCTCTGCGTTTACTGAGATGGGGGGACAGATTTGGGGGATGAGAGGAAATTAGGAGTTTGGTGTGAAGTATGCTGCTAGAAAAACATATTAGGCTGCTGAGTGGAGATCTTGAACAAGGCAGTTGAATATCTGGGTTCACAGGAGGTCTGGGCTGGAGAGATAAATTTGGATGTTGTCAATGGCAAAGACCTGTGGAATTTCAGAGCCTGGCAAGAACTTAGCAATTAATTTTGCAAATAGGGAAACTGGGGCTCAGAGAGACAGTGATATGCCCAAGTGACAGGCAGATGAATGAGACAGGCTGCTCCGTCTACAGCCCAGAGGAAGCCACAGCTCGCCAAGGCCCAGCCAGCTAGGAATAGAGTCTCACACAGAGATGGCTGAGCCCCCAGACACAGATTCAGTTGCATTTACCAGGGTATGACTGCACACACCCAGGAGCACCGCACACACGATTGCGCCCATAGAAAGGGCAGTGCACACACACAGAAATGGACGTTTCCATGAAGACATCAGACACAGCCTAGCCAAGAAGCCCTTTAAAGCCTGTGTGTGCATGTGGCATAGCCATAGTCACACAGCAAGTCCCTGACTTTCTAGGCCCAGAAGCCCCGACCTACTGACTTAAGCTCACGGCCTTGTCTCTCTTCACCTAAAACTGACCTGCACATTTCTGCATAGAAAAGGCCAGAAAGGTGAGGAGAGCTGATGCTCTCTAGCGAGAAGGAAGCAAAAGCCCCATCTGAAGGACTAGAGGAAAGCAGGTAGCTGCGAAAGGCCTAAGTGAGAGAGTGACTTGGGAAGAGCTGCGTTTTAGAAAATGCCATCTGCTGCATTGTGGAGAATGGCTGAGGATGGGGAGGTGCGTGGGGAAAAGAGCAGCCTCATCTCCACCATGGGGGCTCCTCCATGACCCCTTCGCTCTCACTGCAACTCTGAGAGGTGGCAGGACTGATGGTAGTATCCCCATTGAACAGATGGGAACACTGAGGCTCAGAGAGAAGAAAGTACCTACAGTCACATAGCAAGTCAGTGACACAGCAAGTTGCTGGGCATAGCTCCCAGGCTGTTGGAATGGCAAGGATTCTTGTTTCACAGATGGGGAAACGGAGACCAAGAGAAGGGCAAGGACTCATCCAAGGTCACACAGAGAGTAGGAGGCAGAGGCAGCCCCCAGTTTATGAGCACTAGCCTACGGAGACCCAGCCCTGCCTTGACCCCCTCTCCCAGCCCACTGACTCTCACATTCCACTCAGGAAAAGTTGGGAGGGAGGGGGACTCAATTTGGACTATCTGAGGAACCTGGGGGGGTGGGGAGGGAAAAGCAGAAATTAAATTAGTTTATTTCATTTGAGCAACTTTTTGAAGGGGAAGCAAATCTGACACCAGGGTGCTTGCAGAGACTCCAGGCAGCTTTGAAAATCAGTCACAATTACTGAGCCTCCTGATCTGGCTGCGGAGGGCGGGGCCAACAAGCAGCATCAGGGTCCGAGCAGTTTCCGAGATCAGAGGGAGCAGGGACGCAGCTTGGAACATGAAAGGCAGCAGTGCTTGCAAATTAAACCACTCACAGCTTAAAAGAGAAGGGAAGTATGCCGGGGGCCACCGACGAGCCACGCTTCTGAGCAGGGGCACACCAGTCATGTTAAGCCTGATGCAGCCAAGTGGGTCCTGAGCTGACAGTCAGGAGGCCTGGCTCCCTGCATGACTTTGGTTGGCTTCTGCCCCTCTGGACTCCAAGTTGCCTTCTGAGCATTGAGACAGTTCATTCAAGCATCAGATGTTTATTAAGTGCCTGCTATGTGCCAGGCACTGTTCCAGACATTGGGGATTCCTAGGAAACCTACATACTATAGCAGGGAGAAAGTCAGGACAGAGATAAGCAAATGCATAATATGCAAATAAATAATTAAAAATATAAAATAGGCCAGGCACAGTGTCCCATGCCTGTAATCCGAGCACTTTGGAAGGCCAAGGTTGGTGAATTACCTGAGCTCAGGAGTTCAAGACCAGCTGGGCAATATGGCGAAACCCCATCTCTACTAAAATACAAAAAAATGAGCCAGGCATGGTGGCATACACCCGTAGTCCCAGCTACTTAGGAGGCTGAGGCACAAGAATTGCTTGAACTGCGGAGGCAGGGGTTGGAGTGAGCCAAGATTGTGCCGCTGCACTCCAGCCTGAGTGACAGTGTGATACTCGGTCTAAAAAAATAAAAACCACCATATGTATATGTATGTATGTATGTATGTATGTATATATATATGAAATATTAATATGCCTGGTGGTGTGAGTGCTATGCAGAATAAGGGAATTTGGGGTGAGGTCTATTTCGCTATTTTAGATAGAGCGGTCAGGGAAGGCCTCTCTTTCTGGAAGAGGACATCTGAATAAAGATCTGAAGGAAGGGAGCCAAGGAGCTCTGCGAAACACTGGTTTACAAACTTTTTCATGCATCCACATTACCTGGAGGGCTTGTTAAAACACAAATTGTTGCCCTTGTCCCCCAGCGTTTTTGGCTCAAGAGGTCTGGGCTGGTAGAAATGTTTGCACTTCTAACAAACTCACTAATGCTGCTGGCTTAGAGATCATACGTGGACAACCACTAAGCTACAAGAAGAATGTTCCAGGCAGAGAGGACAGCAAGTGCAAGGGTCCTGAGGCATAGCATGTTTGTCGTGTTTGAGGACTAGCAGGGAGGTCTGTGACTGAAGAGGAGTGAGTGAGTGGGAGAATATCTGGAGTCTAAGTGCCTCAGATGATGGATTACGCAGGACTTGGTAGCCATTGAAAGGTTTTTAGCTGTACTCTGAGTGAGATGAGGAGCAGAGGAGTGACCTAATCCGGCTTATATTTTAAAAAGAATGACTTGCTGGCTGCCATGTTGAAAATAGACTGTAGCAGGCAAGGTTGGGAGTGGGGAGACCAATGAGGAAGCAATTGCAATAGTGCAGGCAAGGGGTGATGGTGACTTGGACCAGTGTGGATGGTGAGAAGAGATGGGATTCTAGACGTACACTGAAGGTAGAGCCAACAAGGTTATGAGGGATTGGATTTGGGGAATAAGAGGCGGAGGACAAGGATGATGCTGAGTTTTTGGGCCTGAGCAACTGAACGGATGGAGCTGCTGCGGCTGAGATGGGGACTGCTCCAGCAAGAGCAAGTTTGCAGAATAAATTAAGGACTCATTCATGGGCAAGTTCAGATTGAGGTGTCTACTGAACATCCAAGTTCAGATGTCAAAGGGACAGTTGGATCTATGAGTCTGGACATCAGGAGAGAGATGAGGTTAAAGATACCACTCTGGAAATCAGCAGCAGAGGGAATTTACAGCTCGAGGCTGAATACATCAACAAGGAGTGAGTTTTGATAGAGAAGAATTGGACTAGACACTCACTCAGTGTCAGGGAGCCAGACCCCTTCCCTAGACTGTCACAACCTGACCATGGGATGGCAAGAGGACTTCACAGATCTCCCACACCCAGTTCAATTCCCCCTACTTATTCATGCCAACCTTGTGCAAGACACTATGCTTGGCACGATTGAAGATACTGAAGTCAGAAATGAGAAGTTCAATTCAATGTGCATTTCTTTTTTTTTTTTTTTTTTGAGATGGAGTTTTGCTCTTGTTACCCAGGCTGGAGTGCAATGGCGCGATCTCGGCTCACCGCAACCTCCGTCTCCTGGGTTCAGGCAATTCTCCTGCCTCAGCCTCCTGAGTAGCTGGGATTACAGGCACATGCCACCATGCCCAGCTAATTTTTTGTATTTTTAGTAGAGACGGGGTTTCACCATGTTGACCAGGATGGTCTCGATCTCTTGACCTTGTGATCCACCCACCTCAGCCTCCCAAAGTGCTGGGATTACAGGCTTGAGCCACCGCGCCCGGCCTTCAATGTGCATTTCTTAACCACTCCTTTATTCTGGGCACTGTGGGGGATGTAAAGATAAGTAATTGAATTAAATCCACAAATGTTTATTAGCACCCATTATACGCAAGGCCTCTGATGTACTTGGCTCTGTAGGCCTTGCAAAGATGAGTCACCCAACTTAGCAAACATTTATTAGCACCTACTTTATATATGGCCCCACAGAGGATACAGAAGTAGTTGCTTTTAACTTGGTAAACACATATCAGTGCCTACTATGTACATAGCACTTTGCTAGGTATGTGGAGATCACAGATGAGCACGACACCACCCCTGACCTCAAAGTGATAGCAGATCACTTTCATATCTTGTGCTAACTCAGATCAATTGGTAGTGACTGTTGGGCTGTATTGAGGAGTCTAAGGTCTCATTCAGCCTAGGCAGAAAAGAATGTCATGATGGATTAGTGATGTCTGCCATGAGCAAAGGAAGGAGAATGTCATAGCGCATATGCCATAGGATTGACATTGCCAGACCATGGGATTGGGGCTCAACAGAATGTGGAAATGGGCAGGGGCCCGGCTGCAGCCACTTTTCCATGTATTTCAATTCTTCTGTGAGCAGCATCTTTAATAGATGTGAAAAGACTGTTTGGTAACACAGCCTGCACTTCTTGGGATATTCACTAAATAATAGCTATCAGCCAGCACTGCTTTCACGGAGCTATTTCCGTTTATTCTCACAATCCTGGGGAATAAGCAGGATAGGCATTAGTGTCTTCATGTCACTGATACAGAAATAAATGCCAAGTGATTTTTCTGAGATTCTGCAGTAAGAGCTAAAGCCAGAACTAGACCCAGAAGCAGAAACCAGAACCCGAGTTCCTTGTCTCGGTGTCCATGGCTTTCTTTGAGGAAAGAGTCATGACCATTTCTTGCGCAACACTTCATAGCTTGAAAATCACTTTTACATCCCTAATCTCATTTCAGCCTCTTAGGGACTCTCTTGGGTCACGTATTGACATCCCCATTTTACAGCTAAGGAAACTGAGGCTCAAGAGGGAAAGGAAAGTAAAACTGGGAGAGCAGTTTCTGATTTAAGAATCAGAACTATCCGATTCTTAAATCCGGTGCTTGTGAGGACAGAGAGGAAAGAAGGAAGGCAGGAAGGAATGTGTTCCCCAAGGATCTCATTTGGAGAGGGCAGCAGCAAGCTGGGAACCTCTGATTGTCCCGTCTGTAGCTGGAGAGAGTGTAGCTCAGCAGCCCGCAGGCCCAAGCCAGGAATCAATCGCTGGTCTCTGCAGAGACAACTTCTAAAGATGTTTTTAATTAAAGTCCAGGAAGATCTATACGTGCAATATCTCCTTGCTTAGCAACGGCACTGGCTATCACCACCCAGGCTGGGGGGAACGGGACAGGAGGCTTCTGGTGGGGAGAAGCAACAGACAGGAGCAGAGGCCCTGGCCCTCAGAAGTTGGCCCCATGGTCCAGGTAATCGGGACAGGGAGGAATATATCCCTGTCACTCCTTGTCTTTTCCATCAACAAATCATTCAACAAACATGACACCCTCTGTATGCCAGGCTCTGTGGCCACATGGCACTGGGGTGCAAAGGTGATAAAGCTACCATTCTGCCCTCGAGGGTCTAGCACATAGTGGGTGCTCTGTAGATATTGGGAGAATGAATGGAACTAAATCATAAGCAAAAATGTTTGCTTTCTGCCACTGGCAGAAGGATGCTCTCACAGATACTTTAAATATTGCTGTCCGAAACAAACAAAGTCACTAAACTGTGTAACAGAGGGCCTGGTAAATGTTGAGAGAACAGAAGAGCTTGTGGGTCTCAGCTGGGGATGTAGGAGAGTGCTTTCCCTCAGGGGGACATAGTAGATACACACACACACACACACACACACACACACACACACACACACACTCAGGGGTTGCCTGGATGGGCGAGTCCATAGCCAGGATCCTTAAGGAAAGAAAGGGTGAGGGGAGGGTGTTTTGGGTTCTCCTTCCTCAGGAGACTGAGGAAGGTGCTTGCAATGCAGGAGGCTCCTCATCCCACCAGGCCAAACCTCACCTTCCTCTCCTAATTCCTCCTCCTGTTCTGGCCCCATCTTCCTGCTCGATATATACTTCTGTCTCTGTTCTATTTGTTCTGTCTCTGTTTCTAGATTCCTCTGGCTTCCTACTTAACCTCTGTGTTTCTATTGCATTCTGTCTGTGTCTGTCCCACTTTCTGTCCCTCTGACTCTCCTTTCTCTCTCTTACTCACTTTCTTGCCCCCATCTCTGTTCCGCCTCCCCTGTCACTTGTCTCTGTACCTGCCTCCTCCCATGCAGCCACTTTCCTGCATCTCCTGTGTGCCATTCATCTGTATTAGGCTGCCCTGGCTGGGAGGCTGGAAGCAGGGTCAAGGCCAGCCCAGCCAGCCGGCATTCTAAGTGATGATCGAAGAGGGAGTTGGGAGGAGGGCAGTGGGGGTGGATGTTGAGAGGGGGCTTGTTTCCTGTGTAATCTGGGCGTTCTCGGGGACTCGACAAGTGGTTTTTAATTTTTAATAGAAAACATTCTGCACAGTGCTGGCAGCAGCAGGGGTGGAACTCATTTTTTATAAATGTTTGAGAAGCTAAATGTGAGCTTAGGGTTTCCCCAGGCCCAGTGGGGTGGCAAAAGGAGGTAGAGACGAGGCAGGATGATAATAATTACAAACGTCTTCATAATAACGACACTTGGTCACCTTAGCTGAGACCTCTTCTTTTCCAGAGCGCTTCATCTCTTTCTCTTATTAAGGGGTCTCCCACGCCCAGGGAGGCAGGAATGATAAAGTGTTATCTCCATTTTACAGAAGGGGAACCGAGGCGCGATCAGATTGGGAAGTTTTTCCACAGCCACACAAAGCCAAGGACAGGGTTGGGATGAGAATTTATGTCTATAATCTCTGAGCTTCACCCCATACAGCACCACCCACTCCAGGAGCCAGCTGGGGCTCCTCCTGGGGGTCCAGAACTTGACTCTGGAGCCTCAGTTGCACCTCACAGATAGCAAGGATTAAGGGATAAGAAAAGAAAGAATTCTGGCCTGGGATCCAGGACATAGATTCCAGTTCTGGTTCCATGACAAACCAAGTCAGAACAACGCAGAGATGAGAAGTAGGCAAGCCCCCTCCCTCTTGATGCTTGTGTTCAGGGGTCTCCTACCCAGGGAGGCACAGCCTCAGGTGGCTCCTGATGATACAGAGAGAAGGGAAAG
This sequence comes from Sapajus apella, assembly GCF_009761245.1. NCBI lineage: Eukaryota > Metazoa > Chordata > Mammalia > Primates > Cebidae > Sapajus > Sapajus apella. The sequence continues at coordinate 1,088,034 of NW_022437077.1, forward strand.
GAGTGAACTTCTATTCGGCACCCACAACACACTGGCTTCACCAGCCACCTAGATCCATCATCTCTAATCCTTATAGCATCTCAGAGGCTCAGAATGGTCACCCCTTAATGTTACAGGTGAGGAAACAGATCAGACAGGGTAGAAAATCTGACTGACGGCATAGAATAAGGAAGTGGTAGGACTTGAAACCAGGACTCTATGATGCCAAGGCCCACCCAGTCTCCATGGATGTGTGAGGGGCATCTCCTCTCAAGAGTGTCTGACTTCTCATGCTGACCTCAGCTGGGAAGGGCTCTAATGACTTGGTGGCTGCATCATCCTACCTGCTTCCTTCCAGGTGTCAGTCTCAGAACAGGCTCAGTTAGTCCAGAAGGGCAGCATGCCAGCTAGACAGATCTGAGTTTGAATCTTTCCCTACTGCTTACTAATGATGGTCCCTGGGAAAGTCATTGAGCCCCTCTGTGACTCAATTTCCTCATCAGTTCAGTGAGCGGTTGGGTCTAGGGCATCAGTTTTTAGACCTAGAGGCACTTTAGATTCACTCTGGAGATTGTAAAAATACCTTTGCCTGGGCTTCTCCCCAAGAGTCCTATTTAATTGGTCAGGGATGGGGCTCAGCATCAATGTTATTTAAAGCTCCCAAGAGATTCTAATGTGCTGCCAAGTTGAGAAGAGCTGGTTTCTGTGCTCTCCAAGGACAAGCCTTTCCATATCTAACATTCCACATGGATCCATGGGCCCTGAGATCCTGTTTGGCCAAGAATCAGTTGGGCAACCCTTCGTATTCCAGCCTGGACCTACGCCCCAACCACCACTTAGCAGAAGGGCTGGGTGGCAGCACCATGGACAGCGGTCTGCTCTTGTCAACCAGTCCCAGCTCTAAACCCAGCGCCCGTCCTTCCCCTCCTCTGCGCCCCTTCTCCTGTGTCTGAGTCCTCCCTCTCTCTTTCACACACACCTATCTACTTCTACTCCAAGAAGCCCCTCCTCCTACCTCTAAGGCCGGATACATGTGGGCTTTAGAGGATCTGACAGCAGATCCACGTGGGTTTCAAACCTACCTCTGCACCAGGTGAACTTGTCAAGGTACTGTCCTCGGTGCTGAGCATAGACATCTGAGTTCTCACAATGATCCACGAGTTTGGTAGTATTCTTACCCCTGTTTCGCTAATGAGGAAATGGAAGTACAAAGAGGTTCATTACTTAACTTCACCCAGCCTCCTCTTTAAAGTGAAAATATTAATAGAGCCTATCTGAAGGCCTTATTTGGGAAATTCTATCATATACAAAAAGGGCTTATATCATAGTCTCCAGCACAAAGTTGTTATTTAATAAATGGAAGCTATCTTTATCAGTTATTGAATAATGATATATAATTCACAATGGATTTCATGATTAATTCATGTTTGCACCCTTCACTGTGCATAACAGCCCCCTCAGCTGTAAAATGGGAATGGTGCAGGGGTGTGCTGGAATCAGCTTGCACCAGCTCACAAGAGCCCCACGTTGATCTTTCAGGAGCTTTGTGGGCCAGCTGATATTATGCTGGTAGCTTGAAATTGGGCCACGGTGGGAATATTTACACCATGGAAATCAGCAGACACTACAAAGCAGGGCACTCCTTCCCACCCCTCCGCCCTCAGAGCTGACTCACCAACAAACCACTGCATCTATATCACAGAGCTGGTATGGAGTCTGCAGAAGAGAATGGACATGATGGTGCACTGTAAAATATAAATAAACTGCTGAACCTGTGGGATAACCCCGAGGTGGTCCCATAGTAGCTACAAGCCTGGCACCCTTTTTTTCGGCCAATTCTGGTGAGCTGCTAACTTGTAAAGAAGGTGGGAGGGAGTGTGTGGCCCAAGGAAGCCATTCCCCTGGAGCCTGGGAAACCAGTGGTGAATCACTGACCCCTTACCATTCCCACGTGTCGACATTAACTGTAATGGCTGCAATAAAGAATCCTGGATTGGGGAAATGATTCCATCATCCCCTTGGGAGTCCCTGGGATGCAGCCAGGGGGAGAGAGAGCTCAGCCATGTCTCTGGGGAGTCACTCAGCCCTGTATTGTGCTTTGCCCAGGGAGTGGAGGGGACATGCATAGGGAGTGACGGGGAGACCCTCTCTCATAACAATTATAACAGCCACTAGTTATTGTGCACCCACCATGAGCCTGATGCTTTATGTATCTTCTCCCATTTCAGTACCTCTGTGAGGGAAGCATAATTGTGCCATTGCACACTGGCGTGCCGTGCCTCCTGAGATGACAACAACAACCTGCACTTATTGGGCTCTTGGCATGGGCCAGGCACTGTCCTCAGTGCTGGATGTGGAAATTGAATTCTCAAAATGATCTCAGGAGATTTGTAATACTACCACCCTCATTTCGCAAAATAAGGAGATTGAAGCACAAAGGGGTTCATGACAGATCCAAGGTCAAATTTCTAATAAGTGGCAGTGTCTTCACTGATTGTGACTCAGTTCACCAGACCACTGTCCCCAAAGTCACTGTGCTTGTGCTGACACTGCTTCCCAGAAGGGACTTGGCATCCCAGAGTCCTGAGTTCAAATCCCACCACTTCCTCACTCTGTGCCCTCAGTCAAATCTTTTCCTCTGTCTGACCTGAGTCCTCACCTGTAATATTAGGTGTGTGGGGAGGTCCACTTTGCATTTCTGAGATGCTATGAGGATTGGAGGTGATGGATTTAAGTTGCTGGTGAAGCCAGTGTGTCGTGAGTGCTTAGTAGGATATCATTCCTTTTCCTTCTCTTTGTACCAGCAGGAGGCACCTGGGGCTGTGTCCTCCCTAAGTAGGAGACGGCTGGGTGCCAGCATCAGGAAGGAAGGGGCTTGCTCACCCCTCTTCCCCAGCTTCTCTGGGCAACTCTGATGGTTGACATGGAGCTGGAGTGGCCAAAGAAAGAGGCGCATTGCAGGGACGGTTTAGGAGACTGTGGCTGGGAGGGGGAACCTGGAGAGGGAAATGAGAAATGCAAAAGAGTGAAAAATAAATACATGTGTCTGTCTGGAATGATCGAGGGCCCCAGGCTGGAGACGGGAGAGGCGGGCGGCGGGCTGGGCTTAGCAGAATTGCTGCAGTAGCACTTCCAGACTCTCACTCATTAGCCAGGCAGTGAACTGGCCTCACCTCCCAGCATGCAGCCCTGCTGGCTCAGGGAGCCCAGCCCAGCCCCAGGAGGGACCTGCCTGGCCCCACCAGTAGCCACCCAGCAGAAGGCATCTCCCTGAGGTGGGGTCTGTGTCTCCTCCCATTTGGATCATGTCCTGAATCCCCAAGACTCACTCTTGAGTCTTCCACCTCACCCTCTTCTTTCTGGAAAGGTTTGGATGGACTTGATGGCTTTGCTGGCCCCTCCACCTGACCCTCCCCCACCCTTGTCCCCACCCCCACCCGGTCTAGCCTCACGTCCCAAGCCCTGCTTTCGTCAAATTGAACATGATGTCAAATTAGAGCCATCTCTGGGACAGACCAAAAGAAGCTCCCAGTTTAATGAGGCAGCGTCAAAAATCAATAACTTAATTGCCGCCGTTTGATGGACTTTTATCCAATTTATACTCTCCCCAGCAGCCTACGTGCAGAGCATGAGGAGAAGTGCGGGGGTGGGGGCAGTCTGGGCACCCAGGGGGAGGGGCGAGGAGGGCATCAGGGCCTGCAGCCAATGATTTTCCAAAGGGAATGCTGGGTGCTGCCTTCTCCTGCCAGGGGCCAAAAGACACTGGCCTCTAACCCCCAATGAATTGGGCTGCCCATCTGGGCTATCCCTGCCACCATGGTCGGGGGAGAGGAGGCAGAGTCCCTTGAAGAATCAGTAGGAGCTAAAGTGGGTAGAACGGCGCCTGGGTTGGGGGTCAGGCCCTGGTTTCCAGTCCTGGCTCCGCTGACTGTGATGACTGTAACTGCCAATAATGGTTGTTGCCGTCATTGAGAAACTGCTCTGAGCTGCTCTGTGCCGGGAGTTTAGAATTCATCCCCTCAACCTAGTGAACCAAGTGCTAGGATTCGCCCCACTTTGCTGAAGAGGAAACTGAGACTCAGAGAGGCTGCCTTTTGTGGCCAGAGTCCCACAATTGGGAACCACCCCAGGGAGACTTGAATCCAGAACTGACTCCATGGTCTCACTTGCACCACTAGAAAGGCCTCAAAACAGGAAGAGGGTTGGGACTGTGTGGGGATGGAGACCATGAGGGGCTGTCTTTGATGACCTCCCGTGGGTCTCCTGAAAGTCTCTTCTCCCAGCTTTCCTGGGATGAGGCGAACTGGGGAAACAAGCTTGGCAGCCCCAGATGACCCCTGTCTCGCTTGGTCCCCCGGGCCCAGGCACGTCGGTGATGCAGGTGATGGCCTCGGATGCGGATGACCCCACGTACGGCAGCAGCGCTCGGCTGGTGTACAGCGTGCTGGACGGCGAGCACCACTTCACCGTGGACCCCAAGACCGGTGAGGGGCGAGGTGGGGCCAGAGACGGAGCCGTGGGGCAGGGCCCACCCCAGACGCCTGCTCTCAGCCTTCTGACCCAGCAGCTCTGAGGGTAGCACAGAGGGCACTTGGTGCACATCAAGAGAGTCCCCAGCCACAGAGAGGAGGGGCAGCCAGGCAGGAAGAGGGAGGACTGAGGAGCAGAAAAGGAATGGGGTGGGGAGGGGGTTCTTCCAAAACTGTCAGAGAAACAGAAAGGCAGGAGGCAGCCGCTGTGGGTGCCCTAAAAGGACCTCGAAGGTCCGAACTAAGGGGCTTGCCCTTGAAGTTACGTTGAAGCAGGCGTGTAAGCTGTTCCGGGGTCACAAGTGCAGTTTGGGAGGGTTTTAGCAGTTTTGAGAGTTCTGCCCACTTGGCAGTTGTTAAGGATCTGACAGAAAACCACAGGCATCTTTAAGGAAGGGTTTCAAAGACACAGAGACCTTTAAGGACGGCTGGCTTCTTTCTTGCTTATCCCTCCAACACCACCAAACGATGGTGCAGCACACCCACCCACTGTCCCCTACTTCACTCACTGTGACATTAGCACCTGCCTCATCTCTGAGAAGCCTTGGGGAGTGCCGGGAGAAAAGAATGAGAAGACTGAAGCCCAGAGAGGTAAAGTGACTCACTGGAGGTCACACAGCTGAGAGTGGCTGGTGATTCCAGCAGGGTGCTCTCACTGCTCCCAGGATAGGAGGCGCCTGGCTTGAGTGAAGGCAGGAATGAGATGTCAGAAACCCAGAATGTGTATCAAATGCCACTGTGGGGCTCACAGCCCTATGGCACAGGGGGACAGGCAGATATGTGGGGATTGGATGCAAGGCTTCTTGGAGGCAGTAGCTGCAATCTACAAACAATAAGAAAGTGTCTGTGAGGTGCAGTGGCTCACCCCTGTGATCCCAGGACTTTGGGAGGTCAAGGAGGGAGGATCACTTGAGTCCAGGAGTTTGAGACTAGCCAGAGTAACATAGAGAGACCCCATCTCTATGAAAAGAAAAAATTAGCTACGCATAGTGACAGGTGCCTGTAGTCCCAGCTACTCAGGAGGCTGAGGTGAGAGGATTACCTGAGGAAGTTGAGGCTGCAGTGAGTTGTGACAGCACTATCACACTCCAGCCTGAGCAACAGAGCAAGATCCTGTCTCAAAAAATAAAAAATCAAAAAAAAGAAGGTGTTGCCAGACCAAGATTTCAGAGAAGGGCATTTCAGGTAGAGGGCATGGCTCAAGCAAAATTTGGGAGAAGTGGAACAGCCTGGGGCATGAGGGGAATTATAAGCAGCTCAGGCTTGAGCAGTCACATCGAGAGGGTGGCAGGGGGTACTGGGTGAGCCAGGCTAAGGAGCTTGGATTTCATTCTAAGGGCAAAGCTGGGAAGTGGATGGATTTGGGTTTTGGAGTTTTGCCTGTTCCTGTTGTCTGGGGGAGAAGGGAGAGGATTCCAATCCATGAGCACAGTTATAATTGTATTCTCTTACACAAAGTATCTTCATTATTTCTTTCTCCTCACAAAAGTAATACATTTTAGAAAATGTTCAAACATTAAGGAAATGCTAAAAATAAAAAAAAAGAAAGTGCTTCCCACTCTCTATCCTCAGTAATTACCACCCCAAAGGTAGCCACTTGGTATATATATCCTGTGAGATCTTAGACTCATTCACTTGAAAATATTAAGTCATCTTTAATAGATAATACATCTCAAGGTTCAAAATTCAAAAAGTCCAAACATTTAGTGGTAATTCTTCACCCCATCCAGTCCCCCAGCCACCCAGTCTGTATCCCCAAGGCAACCAATGTAATTTTCTCATGCATCTTCCAGACCTATTCTGTACATGTACAAGAAAATAAGGTACATGTATTTGTTTTTTTACATGAATGGTAGCTATAAACACACTATACACATGGCTTGCCTTTTTCACTTGACAATACATCTTGAAGATTATTCCATATCAGTACATAAAGAGCTTCCTCATCCTTTTATTTAATGGGTGTTATGGATACCTAAAATATATTTCACCAGTCCCCTACCAATGGACACTTATGCTGTTTCCAATCTTTTGCTGCAACGAACAATGCTACAGTGAATAACCTCATACATACATCATTTTGTGCTTATATGAGTGTATGTGCAGGATAATTTTCAGGAAGTGGAGAAGCAGGGTCAAAGAGTACATGCGTTAGGAATCTTGATAGATAATGTCAAAACATAGTAGATGACGCTCCCGTGAGCCACCTGTGAAAGTGCCCATTTCCCCTCCTCCTCACTGACACTGCGGGTTCATTGATGCCTTCTAAGTAAGGAAGTGACATGCTCTGGTTTTCATTTTAACAAGATCCCTCGGGCTGCTGCTACAGAGCTTGGCTCCAAGGAAGGAATTGGAGGCAGAGAGGCCCTAGAGCCCAGGGTCCCCAGCCTAGAGTCCCAAAGGGCAAAAACCAAAAGCCTGGGCCCTTTCTTGACACTCAGACTCCTGAACCTGCCTGTCTAGTTGGGAGGCCAGGGATGATGAAGAATTCGTGGTGAGGGCTGACTGAGATGCCAAGAGGAGAGAATAGGGGATGGCAGTGAGATCCTGCAAAGGGTAAATCTTGGGGGCCAGCACAAATCTGCAGGACCAGGTTGAGGGAGGAGTCAGAGTCTCTTTCCATGTAGTGTAGAAAGGGTTTCTTCATCCAGGCAAGGGGTACCACCAACAGAAACAGGAGTGTAAATTAAGAAAGCTACTAGAGCAGAGGAATTCGTGAATGTGCCCTGGAATCTGATGCAGAGCTAAATAATTCAGCTTTAACCATATTGGCTTTAAGATGAGAGAAAACATCTAGGGAAACACCAGGGAAAGAAACATCTAGAACTTCTAGCAGGCCATCTGAAATACAGGTGTGGTGCTCCAAGAATGGCTGGGGGCTCCTAAAGCCTCAGTTTCCCCATGTGCACAGGGGAGAGAATCACACCCACCTCATGTGATGGTTGTGATGATTCAGTGGGACAGTTCACTCATTCATTCAACAACTATTTCCTGAGTGCCTATTATGTGCCTGGCTCTGTTCTAGGCACCAGGAATGCAGCAATAGATAAATCTAAGGGTCTGCATTCATGGAACTTTCATTGAAGTAGAGAATATAGAAGATGAGCACGTACATACATAATGTCAATCAGTGACAAGTGTAGGGACAAAACCTAATGCAGAGGAAGGACTTAGATTCAGACATCATGGCTGGGTGCAGTGGCTCATGCCTGTAATCTCAACCCTTTGGGAGGCTGAGACAGGCAGATCACTTGAGGTCAGAAGTTTGAGACCGGCCTGGCCAACATGGTGAAACTCCATCTCTATTGAAATATAAAAATTAGCAGGGCATGGTGGCACATGCCTGTAATCCCAGCTACTCAGGAGGTTGATGCAGAAGAATCGCTTGAACCCAGGAGGTGGAGGTTGCAGTGAGCCAAGATCGTGCCACCGCACTCCAGCCTGAGAGACGGAGCAAGACTCTGTCTCAAAAAAAAGAAAGAAGGAAGAAAAGAAGAGAGAAGAGATGAGACGAGACGAGAAAAGAAAAGAGAAAAGAAATCATGACAGGCCTTTCTGGGGAAGTGACTTTGGGGCAGAGACCGAGGGCAGTGAAGGCATGAGCCATGCAGATTTCTGGGGACCAACGCTGCAGGCCAAGGGAACAGAAAGTGTATAAAGTGCTCAGCCTGAGCCCTGGCACAGAAGGATGGTGGTGGTGATGAAGAAGCCTTCATGCATTCCGCCTGAGGAGGTGGGTACCTTAGGGTTGATAAGACTTGGGAGATGGGGAGAAGAAAGAACATAGAAATAAGAAAAGGGCAGGACTGAGTCTTGGGAGGTGGCAGAGCTGGGCAGGTGAAGGATCAGATGCCAAGACAGTGGGGAGGGCAGCCAGTTTCTAAGAAACAGCATCCCCCGCTACAGAGGGCCCAGAAGACGGTGACAAGCGGGAGGCCACAGGGCCTGGGGGAGCAGGAACAGTTCCCAAGAGGCCAGAAAGTGAGGACCAGGCAAGGCAGGTGAAGGAGTTCAAAGGGGGGTCCCTGTTCCAGGGTCCCTCAACTCTTCAGTCTGAAAGGGTTCTTTCTGGCACATCCCAGGAAGAACCAGGTTTTGCCTCCCTTGCCCACAGCCCCACAGCAAGAGCCACCCTGGTGCCATTCCCAGCCCCAGCTCCATGTCCCCAGCCAGGAATATTCCGCTGATGCGGGTCTATATTTAGCAGCTGCTGCGAGGTACAGTCTGTTCTCGCTGTGCAGATAGCAGGGAGCAGAGCCGGAACGGGGCCTGGGAGGAAGGTGTGAGGAAAGGGAGGAGGCGGGGAGCCGCGAGGCCCCAATGCCAGAGGAAGAATTAACTTGTGTGTTTGAAAGGCCAGGCCTGCCAGCAGGCCCCCCACGGGGGCAACAGGGATGGCATTTGCAGGCTAATGAGGCATCACACAGGCTTCAGGGCCCCTTTTGCAGCATTTGGAGGGGACAGCAGTGGTGGCGGGGACAACAGCTGCAACTGGGGACGATGGGTGAGGACAAGGCTGCGGGAGCCAAGGCCAGGTTATAATTACCAGCCCCCGCCCACCACCACCCCAGCAGGAATAGAAGCATTCTCTGAGACTTCAAGATCTCTGCTGAAAATTCTCAGCTGGGCCAGAGATGTCCATTTTACGGGGTGGAAATGAAGCTAACATTTGTTGAGCACCTTCTAAGTGCCAGATCCTGGGGTCAGGATAATGAACTAGACCTGGTTTCTGCCCTCACGGAGTTTCTGCTCCAGCAGAGTTGCAAATGGATAGCTACACCCAGGCTGTGAGAGGGGCAGTGGAGGTGCACTGGGAGTCAGCCAGTCAAAATGTTGTTTGGGCACTTGCTGTGTGCCAGGCCCTAGAGACATGAGATGAACAAGACCTCTTTTCCTCTGTGAAGCTTATTTATGGAGGTACCCAATCCAGAACTTGAGAAAAGAGATCAGCAGGCCATCTCCAAAATGTGAGGCCTGCTGCTGGAAGCTTCCTCTCATTCAGTCCTCTCAACAGCCCTACCAGGTGGGTGTCCCCATTTTACAGAAGAGGAAACAGAGGCTGAGAGAGACCCAAGAGCTTACTCATGGTCAGCTAGCATGTAAATGGTGGAAAGAAGACTTGAGCCCCTATCGGTCTGGCCCCAGAGTCCTCCTTTCCACACTGCAGCCTATCGGATTCTGTGCAGCCCCGGCATTTGTAGTAGGCCCTCAGGAAGAGTCTAATGAATGAATGACTGAATGGATGAACTTGAAGAGCTGAAAGCTTTCAAGAACAACTTCATGGACTGATTTTTGTACCCCTAGATCTCCCAGAGGGTAATAGTCTTCACCATGCTTCTCCCAGCATCAAGAGAAAGAGAGCAGAGTGGAACACAGCGGATGGGAAAATATATCATCAATTCCTCCCCGCCCTGTACATGGCCTCTTAGTCATGTGACTTTGCCACTGTTCCCTGGAAGAGGTGGAGCCTGTTTCCCCACCCCTTGAACCTGGGCTCGCCCAGGGCTACTTTGGCCAATTGAATGTGGCAGAAGTGATGTTATGCAAATTCTGACATTAGGCCTTAAGAGACCTTGCAGCTTTCACTTTTACTGTCCTGGAACATAGTCCTGAGACTGCTGTGTAAGAAAGCCAGCCTACTGGAGGATGAAAGAACCAATGTGTCCCTGCTGACAGCCAAGACCAACTGCCAGACATGTAAATGAGCCATCTTGGACCTTCCAGTCAGCTGCTCCTCCGTTTTAGGCTCAGCTGCGTGAGTGAGCCCAGACAAAATCAGCAGAGGAATGGCCCAGCCAACTGGGTTTCTCTATCAGTCATCTAGAGCTATGTGAAACACACACACACACACACACACACACACACACACACCCCAAAACGTGGTGGCTTAAAGCAACAATAATTTATTATTTGTCACAATTTGGTGTGTCAGCCGGGCAGTTCTTTGGCAGGGGTCACTTATGCAGCAAGAGTCAGCTGTCGGGTCACTGGGAGTGACCTCGCAGGGACAGGTGGCATGACTAGGCCTCCCTCTCCGTGTGGCCTTTTATCCTGGGCTTTTTCACAGTACGATGGTCTCAGGATTCCAAGAGGACAGGTGGCAGCACACAAGGGCTTATTAAACCTCTACTTTTGTCACACCTGCTGATGTCCGATTGGCCAGAGTCAGTCTGGGAGCGAACGACCCAAGGGTGTGGATACTGGGAGGTGTGGTTCACTGGGCACTGTCACCATAGCAACCTACCCTATTCCCTGGATCCCGAGAACAGGGCCCAGGGGCATCGTGGCCTCTGGGGACCCACCTCACCCACACCCAGAGATGGCACTTGCATCCTACACTCTACAAGTCTTCAGGACCAGTTTCCAAGTGAGAAGAGTATCATGTCCCCAGTTCCTCAGGAGCTGGAAGTGACAGCGACAGCAAAGAGGGCAGCCACGTGGGGCCTCTCTCACTCACAGAGGTGGAGCCGGACCCCTGCTCCAACCTCCACTCAGAACTGGGACACTGAGCCTTTGGTGCCCAAGCCCAGAGATGCCCAGTGGCCCCAGATCCTACCGTGAATCCTCTACATTCACTGAGGTCCTGGATGGCAAGTAACCAGCACAAAGCTTAGCACACAGCAAGGGCTCAGCTAAAGTCACTCCCTCCCCACCTTTCTGCCTGGGATCCCTGCTCCCTGGCCTGGCAGCTGCTGCAATGTAAGCCTATCTGCCTCCCCTCCCCACCCTCCACCATCTTTCCTCACCCTTCCTGCGTCTCCCTCTCTGTTTTCTGTATGTCTGTTCCCACTCTCTCAGTTGTTCTTTACCCATTTTTATTCCCTCCTTTCTTTCTCTTCCTCTTTGTTTCTCTCCAGATCTCTCTTTCTCTGTTACTATCTCTTTCTGAGTACCTCTGGCTTTCTCTCTGGTTTATCTACCCCTCCATCTTCCCTTCTCTCTTTTTCTGTCTCTTTCAATTTTTCTCTGTCTCTGTTCCCCTCCTTTCCCCTCCCCAACCTTCCTTTCTTCCCTTCCTCTGTCTCTTTCCTCCTGTCTCTCACCAGTTTTCTCTCTGTCTCTCTTTCCCTGAGACTCCTTTTCTTCTCTCTCCTCTTCCCTTCCATCACCTTCCCCCTTTTTCCTCCCCTCTGTCTGCCTTCTGTTCTGTCTTTCCAATCCCCCAGGGTGGAGAATATGACAGATCCCACCTCCCTGTATAGCCCCTGCTCTCCAGGGCTGCAAAGCCTCAGCATCCTGGCTATGCACTTTCTACATGTGTGACCTTCAACAAGCTACTTAGCCTCTCCATGCCTCTGTCTCCTCATCTATAAAATGGGTATAATCATAGCACAGCACCTTCCTCATATGGATATTGAGAGGATTAAATGAGACAATTCACCTAAGGTGCTTAGAATGGTGCGGTACACAGCGCAAATGCACATAAACATTAGTTGTTTTTATGACATGTAATTCTCATGAGATGAAAACGTACTCGATGGCTCTCAACCAATCTTGCCCCAGGGTCCATTTAACAATGACTGGAGACATTTTTGGAACTAAGGCAAGGGTTAGTGCTATAGGCATTTAGTGGTGGGAGGCCAAGGATGCTGCTAAATATCCTATAGCCTACAGGACACAGACACACACACACACACACACACACACACACACACACACACACACACACACACAGGCTCTCTCTCTCTACAGAGAATTATCTTGCCCAAAATGCCTATAGTGCCAAGTCTGAGAAATCTTCTTGTTCAGGTCAGTATGGTGGTTGTCCCAGTTTACAGATAAGGAAACTGAGGTTCAAAGAGGCAAAGAGATTTGCTCAAAATCACATGACCAATGAAATGGCAGATCTGGAATTTATCCCAAGGCAATCCACTGCCAAGACTCCCCTGTTGCTAGGATCACCAGTGGTGGCAGAGACGGGGTCGGGAAGGGGCCTACAGAGGAATTGCAAAGGCCACTGACAGAGGGTTTGTGTGACCCTTGATTAGACAGAATACCCATTTTGTATCTGCATGTGATCCCATGAAAGCAGGACCATCCCTTAGGCACCCCACTCTGGTTCCCGCAGGTACACACAGAAATATACACAGACGCACACCACATGTACACACACACATGTACACACACACACATTACAGCCTCTCCTTCCATTCTATTGCCTGTATGGGAGTCTGGGGACTGCTGGGGACCATCATGTGTCGGAGCTTGGGTTTTATGGGACGCAGCATGGGGCTGCTGGTGCGTGACTCCACCTGGCGCACAGGCCCCGGGCACCACCTGTCACCACCTGGTCCTTGGCAGGTTGGAGTGGGTGGTGGGAGAGGCTCTGAACGCCTCATTGACTCTCCCACCCGACACTTGTCTATTCTACTGGCAGGGAGACAAGAAGCCCAGTCTTCCCCGCAGCAGAATTAATCTTGTGGTCACCCCCACTCCCGCTCCCCTCCCTGCTTCCAATAACAGCTTGGAGGACTGTCTGCTCAGCGATTAGTTGGTGCCTGGACAGAGGACCCAGGAACAGGAGAGGGTCGGGGCAGCCCCTAGGGCTGGGGGATAATTTGGTTGTGGGAGGAGGATGTGAATAAGAATGTGTGATGGTAGCTATGAGTGTGCCTGTGTGTACGTGACTTTGTACGTGTTCTTATGCACACAGTCCACAAATATGTGAACCACATTGTGTGTGTGTGTATTCGGGTGAATGTGACAGCATAGTGAGTGTACATGAGTGTGGACGTGAGTCCAGTTCACACCCACCCAGTTGCTGCTCCACGCCTGGCTCTGAGCTATATGTTACTGACACAGGCCTGGTTCATGTAGAGAATGTCAAGTGGGGAAACTGAGGCCCCAAAAGTGGGACTGGTTGCCCAGGGGAGTCACACAGTGGCAGGTTCTAGCTTGCAGTCCTTTCTTTAGTAAACGAATAGTCCGCTCTGTTGCTTTTGTGTTGTGTCTGCATGTGAGAGACTGCATGTGCAATTCTGTGAGCAAGTGTGTTTGAAAGTGTATGTACCTGAGGCTGGGTGCAGTGGTTCACGCCCTTAATCTCAGCACTTTGGGAGGCCGAGGCAGGCAGATGACTTGAGGCCAGGAGTTCAAGACCTGCTTGGCCAACACAGCAAAACCCGTCTCTACTGAAAATACAAAACTTAGCCAAGTGTGGTGGCGCACGCCTGTAGTCCAGCTACTCAGGAGGCTGAGGCGGGAGAGTTGCTTGAACCTGGGAGGAGGTTGCAGTGAGCTGAGATTGCGCCACCGCACTCCAGCCTGAACAACAAAGTGAGACTCTGTCTCAAAAAAAAAGAAAGAAAGTGCATGTATTTGAGTGTGTGTATGTGTTAGAGTGTGTATGAGAGAGTATGTGTATACAGCTAGTGCTCAACTTACGACCATGATTGGGACCGGCAGACCGGTCGTAACATGATTTGGTCATAAGTTGAGTAGGCTATAGGTACAGTGGAAATGGTGCACGCGGAGATGGTAGTGCTGCCGGAAGCTGGTCCGCACTGTCGTATGCCTAACTGGGCAACGTTTGCACTGCCAGACATGGAGCAGTCGTGGCTAGCGATTGTGCTCGTAAAGTCGAATGGTCGTAAGTTGCATAGGTCGTTAAGTCGATCAATACCTGTATGTTAGTGTGTCTCTGTGTGTGTGTGTATGTTTGTGTAGGATAATGTGTATTTGAGAGAGAGAGTGTGTGTGTATGTATGTATCACTGAGTGTGTATTTGAGAGTGTATCTATGTGTTTGTGTGTTCGTGTGTGAGTATGAGTTATTTGTGAGAGTGCATCTGTATGAGCAGGTGTGAGTGTGTGTGCTTCTGTGTGGATGTGTGAGTGTATCTGAGCCCGTGTGCATTTCTGCATGAGCAGGTAAGTGTGTAGGCGATCTGTATAGGCCTGTGTGTAATTCTGTGTGAGTCTGTGAGTGTATGAGTGTGCATTTGTGAGTGTATCTATAGGGGTGTGTATGAGTTTGTGGATGTATCTGTGTGAGTGTGTATGAATGTATTTGTATAAGTCTGTGGGTGTGATTCTGTGTGAGCCTGTATGAATGTATCTGTA
>NW_022437077.1:1102612-1144668 GCF_009761245.1 Sapajus apella
ATATATCCGTGTGGGCATGTGTATCTCTATCTGTGTGAGCGTGTGTGAGTGTGTGGCAGCCACTGAGCCCAGTCCCACATGGTGGCCACAATGGTGTCCTTGCACGGCCCACTCTCCTCCTGAACTTGAATTTCCCCAGGAGTCACAGGGTCTGTGGGCAGACCCACATCAGTGGGCAGCGGGTGTGGGTTGTCCTGGCCTCACCCTCCCTCATCTACAGGTGTAATCCGGACGGCTGTGCCTGACCTTGACCGCGAGAGCCAGGAGCGCTATGAGGTGGTGATCCAGGCCACAGACATGGCGGGTCAGCTGGGTGGCCTCTCGGGCTCCACTACCGTCACCATCGTGGTCACCGACGTCAACGACAACCCGCCCCGTTTCCCCCAGAGTAAGTGAGGCCTTCCCAGAGGAAGGCGCGTCTGTGTGTCTGTCTGTTAGCCCATCCAAGCCACTTGCCAACCCCAGCTTCCCTTTAGACTTCCCACCAAAAGCAGAACTCCCCCGTCTGTCTGTCTACCCAAGCCACCCAGCTATCCCCCAGCCCCCCTCCAACCATCCGTCCTACCAAGGAAGAACCCAGAGCTGTCAAATGCTCCACAGAGCCAAGTAACACGCATTACCTTCCCAGACCTCCTCTTGCTTCCTGCAGAGGGGGAGCCCCATCCATCCAGCCTTCCATCCATCCTCCAGCCCATCACTGGCCCCTACCCACTCCCCTAGCCACTTGTTGGACAATCCCATACCACTAAACTAGGCTTGCAAAGGGAAGGTACTGGGGAGAAAGGGGGCGCACAGAGATCTAGGCAGAGGCAGCTGCAGCCCCCAGGCAGAGGGAGGCCCATAGCTGTGCAGGGAAAAACTGAGTTTGAGTGACAGGCATTTCCCTCCTCCTCTGAGCCTAGGGGGCAGGACTCTGTGCTTTTGAATTAGGAGGCCTTTCCACCCTCTGCCTCTACGGGCACAGCAAGGGTTGGAGAATGTCTCCGGTCCAGCCCCCCAGCTCCCTATCAGCCCAGCCAGCCCCTCTGTGCCCGGCTCAGGCTGAGAGCCACGACAGGGAAGCCACCAAAGCTGGCAGAGACTAAATGCCATGGGGAGCTGGGCTGATTCCTATCGGGTGAGTCATTACTCGAGGTCTGCTGCTCTCGCATTAGGCTCTGCCACAGGGGACTGACCCCCGAGAGATAAGGGAATCCAATCCCTTAGCTGAGAGTGCAGCATCATCTCAGCCTAGAGCCTCAGCTCAGACACAGAGCAGAGTGGGCTGAGCTCACCAACCGGCTTCCCGGCACCAGGGAGCCTGGCACAGGAGCCAGCCCACTGACCAATCTCCCAGTCCAGCTTCACCCACTGAAGGCAGATGCTTCAAAGCCCCATGCAGATGCGTGGGATGGGTGGGATGCACCCCCACCCAGTCTTCTGCCCACTTGTGCCAGGCTCTGAATGAGCTCTGAGCTGGAAGGGGTGAGGCAGAGCAGGGAGGAGGAGGCCAGGTCCCTGGGAAGGTTGGCTTTCCTGCTCATCCTTCCTTCCTCCTTCCTTTCTTTTTCTTTCTGTCTTTCTTATCATGAACTATAACACATGAAAAGAATGTAAATATAAATGTCCAGTTCAACAAGTAATTATAAAGTAAACACTCCTGTGACCACCAGCCAGGACCCCAGAAGCCCTAAGATGCCCTTTCCTGATCAGCCTCTTCCTCAACTCCTCCATCCAGTCACCCACCACCTGCTTTTGTGATGATCATCTTTAAGTCTGTTCATCTACGCAGGCATCACCAGACATAGTCTAATTTCATCCATTTTTGAACTTTATATAAATGGGATGAATCATACAATACAAATTGTTTTTGTCTTGCTTTTTACCTCTCAAAATTATATTTATGAACTTATGTTGCTAGTAGCTATAGTTTATTCATTTTCTTTGCTGTATAGTGTTCCATAATTATCTATTCTGGTGATGGTGGACACCAGCATTATTTCCAGTTTGGGGCTATTGGGAAGGAGACTGTTTTGAACCTTGTTGCCCCTGGTCTCCAGGTCCCCATTTGCACTTGTTCTCTGTGGATATGGAGGAGTGAAACTGCTGGGCCATGGGATGTGCTTATCTTCAACTTCACCATATAAAGCCAAACTGTTTTCCCCCATGAGGAAATGCACATGTCCACTGTACTGTATCTTCACTGACTCTTGGTACTGTCAGATTCTTTGATTTGTGTTAATCTGGTGAGTGTCTACTGGTAACTCATGCTGGTTTTCATTCATACACTCACTAGTCCCTCACACATTTCATTTATGCGACAGCCTGGCATTCTGCCAGGCACTGGGAATGCCTGATGAATAAGAGATGTGGTCCTTTTCTTCCAGGAGCTCAGACCCGAGAGAGAGAATAAACAGAAAATGAGAGTAAAACGCAGTAATTCTAACAATAGGATAAGCTTGGGGAACAAGGGAGCACAGGAGCAGAGCCTGGAGGTCTGAGAACGTTCCCTGGAGGAGGTAACATTCAGTGAGACTAGAAGGCACAGCGGGAATTGGGAAGGCAAAGGCAGAGAGGAGAACAGGGAGAGGGGATGCCTGGAGGTGAGCGAGAGTGAGTTAGAGATGCAGAATCACATGAACTTCAGCAAGGCTGAGGCTAGAGATGGAGTGGGGATTTGAGGATGGGGCTGGAGAAGCCAGCAGGGGCCAGGCAGCATTCTGTAGGGCAGGCCAAGGGGCTTGCACAACTCCATCCCAAAGGCAATGGGGAGCCATGGAAGGGATTAAAGCAGGGGAGTGGCATGTTCAGCTTGTGTTTCAGAAAGTGCCCCACCCTGGCTGCTGCATGAGGGTGAATCAGAGGCAGCCACTCCACACAAGTGTTACCAAGACCTGTGGAGCGTCCAAGAGACACAGCCCTGCAGTCCCTGCTTCAGCTAGGCTGGCCCATCGCTTAGCAAGTCATCCTCACCTCGACCTCAGTTCTAGTTGGAAAGCTGCAGCCTCTATGCCATCTGATCTCTTTCCTTCTGGTTTCCCCTCTGCTCCTCCCCTCCAGCCACACAGCCATCTTGCCATTCTTCCAACATGCCAGGCACTGCACCCACCTCAGGGCCTTTGCACCTGCTTCCCCCTCTGTCTAGAATGCTCTTTCCCAAATAGCTGCTTGGCTCGCTCCTTCCCCTCCTTCTGACTTTTGCAGAAATGTTGTCTACTCTGAGACCTTTCTCCATCAGCCTATTTAAAATGGCACGACATCCTCATCAGCACTCCCGCGCCTTCCCTGCTTTATTCCTCTCCTAAGTGCCTATCACTGTTGGACATACCGTATGTTTCACTGATGTAATTGTTCAGTGTTTTTCCCTCTCTATTAAGAGGAAAGCAACAGGAGAGCTGAGGTTTTGGTCCATTCTATCGGTTGCTGTAACCACAATGCCTAGAACTGCATGATGTTTGGGGATATCATAGGTGCTCAGTGTACATATTGAAATGAAGGAAGAACCACCATTAACATCAACAGCAAAACCTGTATGAAGCCCCACCATTTTAACACAATTTATTCTATTTATTGGGTAGCTACCAAGTGCCAGGCACTGTAGTAAGCAAGTTACAGGCGTCATCATCTGAGTTAGTTGTCATAACCACACAGCTATTGGAAAGGCACCATGGTTATTCATTTCCATTTTACAGATGAGGAAGCAGAGGCTCAGGTAGGACTGACTCCAGAGCCTTAGCCTTTATCACTGTGCTCCTCTGTTCCTGTCACTGGCCAGGCAGGGAAATTGTGGCCCAAAGAACTGCAGGCATTTTCCCAAATCAACCAGGGAATAAACCCAAGGGTCAGAATTTAAAATCCTTCTCTTTGCACTGCCACCCAAACTTCTGCAGGGGACATGCCTCTCCCAGCCCCATTCCGGCCAAGCTGAGAGCCCTTTCAGGCACTGTCTTCCACAGAGGCTCACCCGGACCCTCTTGTCCCCTCCGCCACTGCTGGTAGAGGCTGGGGTAGGGTCTGCCTCCATCCCTGCTCATGGCTGTGTCCCCCACAGAGATGTACCAGTTCAGCATCCAGGAGTCAGCCCCCATCGGAACAGCCGTAGGACGTGTGAAGGCTGAGGACTCAGACGTGGGAGAGAACACGGACATGACTTACCACCTTAAGGAGGAGAGCGGCAGCGGCGGCGATGTGTTCAAGGTCACCACAGACAGCGACACTCAGGAGGCCATCATCGTAGTGCAGAAGGTGCAGCTGCCTCCAGAGGGGTAGGGGAGGCAGGCCTCAGGGATGGGAGGATCAGGGAGGCCTCTGAGCAGTCAATACCCCTACCTCGCTCCACTCAATAGATTAGTTCTCTCCAGAGGCCCAAGACCAACCTGGAGAAACACCGATGGTCTCATTCCCGTTTTGCACACCAGGCATAGAGAGGTGAAGTAACCTGTCAGAGGTTGCCTAGCTGGTTGTCAGAGCCGGGATTCCATCCGGATGGGAATCCACATTCTCAAACACTCTGATATGTGCTTCGCATCCTTGCCAGGCTCTTCACACTCCTCATTTCCTTTAATCCTCATGTTTCCCTCTGAAGCTGAGGTCACTATCCTCATTTTTACAAGTAAGAAAATAGAGGCTCAGAGAGGTAAAAGGGCTTGCCCAAGGTCACACCTGTAAGGCACACAGTAGAGATCTGAGCCCAGGTCTGGTGACTCCAAAGCTCCTTCCTTTCTCACAGTCTTCCTCGCCCACCGGCTGACCCTGGAACGAGAAACGAAAACTGCAAACTCAGCGATCCCTAGGGAGGTCAAATAAAGAAGCAAAAATCCATCTTCCAGGATTCGGTCAGGGGCTTGGCAACTTGGGGCTGCAAAGGCCATTGAGACCATCCACTCCAACCCCACTCTCCCATGGGAGGTCTGAGTCCCCTGTACTGGCCCACAGGTGGTCATAGGCTTTTGTTTGTATACCTCCGGTGACAGGACGCTCACTCTCCGCCACCGTCCAGCTCCTCTTCCTCCCATTCAGCCTGCATCTGTCTCCTTAAATCTGTGCCTATCAGCCTGAGTGCTGCCTTCCAGGACCTCTAGAAACATCTGCCCCAACAGCCCTTCTTTCACTCAGCAAGCACATAATGACCTGCTCTTTACCTGGCATTGAGGGCTTGAGGATAGAGAAAATGCCCAGTCCCTTCAGCTCCTTCCCAGAGGATAATAATGTAACAGCCACTACTTGTGATAAAGTGCTTGCCATGTGCCACGTGCCCTTCAACTACTTTCTGTGTATTAACTCATTTGATCCCTTCATCAACCCTCTGAGATGCCGTTATTGTTCATTTTATAGATGAGAAACTGACACCCCGAGAAATTCAGTAACTTTCGCAAGGTCATGCATCGAGCCTCGTTCAGTAGGGATACAGGCCTTTGGGTCCAGCTCTAGAATCTCCCTTCTGTAAGCACTAGTGGTTTTCAGTCTTTTGATCTCCATAGATGAGCCCATTTTACAGATGGAGAATTGGAGGCCCAGAGAAACCCAGCTTCACCCAGCAGCAGAATCAGGCTTCAAAGTTAGCCTGGGGACTCCAGCACAGCATTTGCACTCATCCCCTGGGCTGTGTAATCTCCCCCACCCCCAGCTCTCAGGCCCCCTCCCACTGCCTGCTCCAGCAGTGGCGCCTAGGGTGTCTGCGGAGTCAGTGATGGCTCAGGGAGCAGATTGATGACCTGGCTCCAGAGTCCATCGCTCACTCCCAGGACAGGCCACCGCCTGCCTCCCTGCATCCTGATTTCCCAGGAAACAGGCTGGAGGCAGGACACGGCTGTTTTTGCTGCTGGAGAAGTCAGGGGTGGGGGATTCTGAGATCAATGGAAGGATCATACACAGGGCAGGCACCTGCCTGTGGGTCTCCTGGAAGGTCACTCTTGCCAATCAAATTTCTCCCCCACCATGCAACTGAGGTCCCTGCAGCTCCGCCAGGGCTTTTTCTCTTTGCTATAGGCAGTGTCTTTAGAAGGCCAGAGCTAACACACAGCCTTGGAGCTCGTTCATCAGAGGGTCACCCATTAGCACCCCCCGATAAGAAGCACAGGCTCAGCGTGGATTTAGCCGGATCTCAGAGGAAAGCTCTAAGGCAGCTCGGCTTATCCGGCTCAACTCACATTAGTTGCTAACTCCTGCATACCAGGGAATCCTGGCTCTGCTAGTGACTCACTGCTTGGTGACTTGGGCAAGTTACTGAGCCTTTCTGGGCCTCGATTTCCCCATGCGTAAAATCAGATCATAAGAACACAAGCCTCTTCGGGTTGCTGTAAAGTCGAGTTAATATATTTAAAGCACTGGCACACAGTAGGTGCTTTGCATTCCTGAAATAAACTAATGAAATATGCCCACAGACTGCGCTGGGAGGCAGGGAGTTTGGGAGCCCAGTGCGTTAGCCTGGAGTGACTGTGTCCCTAGGCAAGACTGTCCTTGAGGAGCCCCAGTTTCTCCAGCATAATCGACAGGGTCGTTCTGGGCCAGTTCGACCATGCAGCCCAATCATCCCTGCTGCCCCTGCTGAGACAGCGTGTGACCTTGGGCCAGCCCCGCCTGCCTTGGCGTCCCTCGTGAAGGCCTCAGTGTCCACCAGACCCCACCCACTAACCGGCCCTCTGCTCCCTCCCCCAGCGCCTGGACTTCGAGTCCCAGCCCGTCCACACCGTGGTCCTGGAGGCCCTCAACAAGTTCGTGGACCCCCGCTTCGCCGACCTGGGCACGTTCCGCGACCAGGCGATCGTGCGCGTGGCCGTGACCGACGTGGACGAGCCCCCCGAGTTCCGGCCGCCCTCCGGCCTCCTGGAGGTGCAGGAGGACGCGCAGGTGGGCTCCCTGGTCGGCGTGGTGACGGCGCGGGACCCCGACGCCGCCAACCGGCCCGTCCGGTGAGACGCCCGCCCGGGGCCGACGCCTGCTGCCTGCTATCCCGCCATCGCCCCGCGGACAGACCGCGGGCAGATGGGAGGAGGGCTGGGGCGGGGAGGGCCGGAGGAGGGGGTTGCGTGGGGGAGGGAGGCGCAGAGAGAGGCGCGCAGGGGTGGAGAGAAACAGGCACGGAGCCAAAGGGCCAAGGAAGCAGATGTGAGAGCAGTCAGTGAGAGAGGCAGGGGAGCCAGGGCAAGGAGGGAGAGAACCAGGAGGGACAGACAGAGCGGGCACTGCTGGCTACAGCCACACTAGCTCCCTGGTCTCTTGGCTGGGCCATCCCTGTGCCCACGACTCCCCCAGTCTTCTCCTTGCACCCCTTCCCTCTGATCATCTCCCTTGGTGCTCTGCTAGGCACCTCAAACTTAAATTCAGAACTGAGTTCCTGGTCTCTCCATCAAAAGAAAAAAAAACACCAGTTTGCCTGGCATCATGTCCGTCTTGGGAGTGACAGCTCTATCCTTCCAGTTGTTCAGGTCAAAAATGCTGGAGACAGCCTTGCCCCTCTCATTGTCTCATGCCTCCCTTCAGTCCTTCAGCACATCCTGCTGTCTCTACCTTAAACATGGATCCAGAGTCTGACCTCTGCTGCCACACCTCGGTCCAGGTCACAATTTTCTCTTGCCTGGAGTATTGCAGTTACCTCCTTGCTGCTCTCTGATTCTGTCCTCACCCTTCTTTAACCTAGAATTGCAGGAGCCAGCCTGATCCTGCTCAAATGCAAACCAAAGCCTGGTCCTGCTCTGCCCAGAGCCCTCCAAAGACAGCTATCGAGCTCAAAAGAAAAGCCCAAGCCCTGACCGTGACATGCTCCGGCCGCCCTGTCGCCTCTCAGACCTCACCTCCCTCTCCTTTCAGTGCACTCGGCCGCAGCCACACGGGCCCTTGACAGCCTTGCAGACACACCAAGCTCTCCTGCACGCGGAGCCTGTGCTACAGCCAATCCCTCGGCCTAGAATGTTCTCACCCTAATATCCCCCACAACACGCATCATTCGCTCTCTCACTTCCTCTAGGTCTTTGCTCCAAAGTCACCTTTTCAGTGAGACCTTCTCTGATCGCTCTTCCTAAAATTTCAACTCCACCCCAACCCCTAGCCCTGACGCTTCCTATCCCCGTCCTCCTCTGCTGCTTCCTCATTAGCCTTCATCGCCATCTGACACCCTACCTGCTTTTCTGATGGCCTTGTTTGTCTTTCCCACTGAAGGTAAGCTGTCTGAGGGGAGGGATTTACATCTGTTTGTTCACTGCCATACCGATAGGGCCTAGCCCAGGCCTCAGCACTCCATGGACACATGCTGAATATATGGTGAATTAATGATATGTAGAAATAGATGCTGGGCGCGGTGGCTCACACCTGTAATCCTAGCACTTTGGGAGGCTGAGGTGGTGGTTCACCTGAGGTCAGGAGTTTGCGAACAGCCTGACCAACATGGTGAAACCCCGTCTCTACTAAAAATACAAAATTAGCTGGGCATGGTAGCGCCTGCCTGTACTCCCAGCTACTCTGGAGCCTGAGGCAGGAGAATCGCCTAAACCCGAAAGGCAGAAGTTGCAGTGAGTTGAGATCGCGCCATTGCGCTCTAATCTGGGCAATAAGAGTGAAACTCCGTCTGAAAATGAATAGATTAATTAAAATAAAAATAAAGACTGAGAAAAGAGGCAGAAAAACAGACTCATGGAGATGTAGAGAGACCAACAATGAGAGGAAGAGACTGCAGAGAGAGAAAATCCCATGGAAAGAGGACAGGAGGGACTGACATGGCAATGTGGAAACAGAGAAGGGAGCCTCAGGGAGGAGGCCAGACGAGGGAGGACATAGACACACACACAGGCGAGACAAAGGCAGAGCAGGGATCCCAGCTGGGTTCCCTGGAAGGGTCTGGGCGCTGCACGTGTTGGGGAGTTCCTGATGGTAGCTTAATTTGGAAGAAGCTCAGATAGAAGAGGAGGGAGGAAAGGCTATAGAAGAAACTCATCCAGAGGAGACAGCGATGGCGGGGAGTGGCCAGTGTTAGATGGATGGGAAGGAGGCATTGGGGCTCCCGGATTCATTCCCAAAACCCCTGTACCTAGTCAATGAGTAACCCCTGAGCTGACTATGAGCCTAGCTCTGTGCTGGACATCAAGGAGAGATGGGAAGAAAGTTTATTTGAGGACCTCTGCATTGTGCAACTCCAGAGGGCAACATTCACATCATTGTGTGTCTGAATGGCTCTATTAGGATTGTGCAGTGCACAGCCTGTGCAACCTTACATGGCAGCCCTAGGCGAGACACACAGATGCTATCCTGCTTAACTGTTCATGGACTCTCAGATTGGGAGATAGCCCCAGGGGTCTGGGAAGATTTCTGGAGGAGACAGGAATTGACCTGAGTTGGGTATCTGGGTATGGTATAAACATGAGAGGCACATTCCAGACAGAGGAACAGCTTGTGCAGAGGTATATAGAGGCAAAGGAGTGGTAGGTGTGCCTGGAGAAGCGCAGACTGTGATCGCTATAGGGGGCTGGGGAGATGAGGCACAAAAGTGAAGCCTCACAGGGTCTCACAGGCAGGCCGAGGACCTCGGACTCTGTCCTGAAGCCCAGAGTGCCCACGCTGCTTTCACCACACTCACTGCCAGTGCCACCCTGCCACTGCCTCTGAACTCCTTCATGCCCTTCCACCCGGGCTGGTGGCACAGTCTCTGAACATTGCCCTTGGCCTATGGCCTGGGTCCAGACCTCTCCAGAAAAGGCATTGTCACCCGTTTGTCAGGGAGCTGAGGCCAGGAATGGGGGAAGGATTCTGCGGCCTCTCCCAGGGAGATAAGAACACGGAGCGGGAGGCAAGTCCTTGGCCCCAGGTCAGTGCTCCCGTCTGCCAGCTCCCCTCCCTCCAATTCCACTCTCCACGCCCTCTCAGTCCTTTCCCTCCTCCCCGCTTTGGCTCCCTTCCCTCCTGCTTTTATCTGCACTGAAAGGGCCAACTTTGAAACCTGCTTCTCACCGTCTTTCATCTCTCTCTGCCGGCCCCTTCCCTGGGGGTCCTCAGATGTGGAGGCAGTGAGGAGCTTGAGACTGGTCCCATTTAACGCCACAGACATTTACCCAGCTCCTCCTCCGTGCCAGGTTCTGAGCCAGGCCTGGGGACACCAAGATGACTCAGCCAAGGACAGAGCTGGGGTGGAGCTCCCAGACTGTGGGATACATACATGGAAGTGAGGGGCTGAGGGAGACAGAGAAGGGGTTCTCTCTGGCCCTGTGTGCTGCCAGAGCTTGCTCTAAGGGTTCCATTCCGGCAGCACCTGTGTTCTCAGGGTCACAGGCCTAGGCAGCCACTCAGCACTGAGTAGTGTCCGGCACTGTTCTGTGCAGTGAAGAAGCAGAGATGATAAAACAGGATCCCTGCCCACGTGGAGTTTGCCTTCTGCAGGGAGACGGACAGCAAATGGTTATGTGGAATAATGGCTGAAAGCACTATCAAGAAAATAGAGTGATAGGATAAGGAGGGATCGGGGCCACAGAAGGCCGCTTTGAATTGAGTGGTCAGCAATGTGACACGTGAACTGAGATCAGAATGATGGGGAGCCATGCATGCAAAAATGTGGGAAAAGCATGCCAGGTAGAGGGAACAGCAAGTAGAATGGCCCCGAGGCAGGACTAAGCTTGGCGCATCTCTGGAAATGAAGAAATGAAATGGCATCCAGGGAGACTTTGCCTAGTGTGGTTGGCAGGGAACAGTGAGTGCCTGGAAATTACAGAAATGCAAACAGTACAGAGATTTTTTCTGAGCCTCTGCACTGGAGAGAGTAGACGGTGCCTCATGTTACTACATTTACCCTTCAGAGCGCATCGTACTCATTTGACAGATGAAGAAACTGAGGGTCAGAGAGGGAAAATGACTTCCCAAGGCCACCCAGCTCACAAGGGGAAGCACTGGGGTCTGACCCATGACTGACCACTTCCTGAATCTAGCCGTTTGCCATTTCACCCCTGCTTCCTGCTCTCCTTGTGATTGGTGCAGTACCCAGACTTGCGCAGTGCCCTCCCCTGTGCACCGGCCACCAAGATGAGTCGGACAGGGGCCGGTGGGAAGCCTGGGCTGCTGTGTGAGCAAATACAGTGACAGATCCAGGTCCAAGTAAGCCTGAGCTGAGGCAGGGGCTTGAGGAGCTCCAAGAAGGGGTGAGTAGTTTATGCACCAGGAAGAGGAGGGACAGCAGTTTGCCCAAAGGGGCCTCTGCAGGGGGACAAAGAGGACAAGGCTTGGAACGAGGAGAGTGTGCTCCAGGCTGGCGTGATGGGGAGGGGAGGTGGCAGGGACAGGATCGTGAAGCCAGGAGGTTAAGTCTGGGAGCAGGGAGATTAGCGGGATGAGCTCATGATAGGCACAAGGGGGCACTTGGAGACAGGCAGCGAAAGACCTTGAATGCCACCTGAAGAAGCGGGACTTTCTCCTGTAGGCAGTGGGACTTTATCCTGAAGGCTTTAGGAGGGAGGAAAGTGCTCAGATGGGTCCACCTCTCGATTAGGCAGGTTTGCACATAGACTGGCCATTTATCAGCCCAGCCATGTTCCTACCTAGCCCTGTCGTGAGTCTCCTTTGAACATAAAAAACAGCTAGTCCACACTACAGCAGAGGAAGGGAGCACCGCATTTCTCCACGCAGCAGCCCGCAGTGCAGTGCAGCAGAAATTGCAAGGGCTTTGGAATCAGAGAAGACCTGGATTCAAATCCCAGCTCAGTTGGAGAGTTTTGAGCAAGCCAATGCACCCGCTCTGAGCCTTGGTTTCCCCATCTCTAAAATAGGCATCATAATAGTATGTGCCTCATTCATACGTATTAAATGTCTACCACGTACCGAGTTCTGTGCCTGGTGCGCTCAGGGTTGGAAGAAGGATTAAGGGCTTAGCACATAGCAGGCCCTCAGGAAATAGTCATTACCATTTTTCTTGGTGGTCTGCACACCCGTCTTTTTCCCTTTCATTCTGCAGCCAGTATTAACCACATACAATTTTCCAGGCATCGTGTGTGTGCTTTTGAGTATGCGCCTAAAGGGAGTGGGGGGGAAAGAGTCACAGATAGGGTGGAGTGAGCAGAAAGGAATCCCTTGGTTGGGACAGTGGAGCAGGAAACAGGCTGCTTTGTTTTTGAAGAGGATTTTCCCACTACACCCCAACACACACACACACACACACACACACACACACACACACACACACACGAGCAGCTTGGGTGGCAGCCGCACCATTTAGCCGCCTGCGTGTATGTTCATGTGCCCACACACAGGCATACCAGAAAGCCTGTATGTGCATAAGCCTGCAGCCTTCCCAATTTATTATGCCTGTGTGCATTATAGATGCACATATTTATGTAGAGGAAAACCACATATGCCCCCCAACCAGGAAGCAGCACCCGCCCCATTTTCTCCACCCTAACCTTGACAACAGCAACATTTTGTGCTGTTGCTAACACATGGAAATGCCAGCAGGTGTACCTGGTTGGCTCCTTAAGAGAATGCTCTTAACCTCTGGCTCTGAACAGACGTGGGAGCTTGGCTCTGCCACTAACTATCTGTGTGGCCCAGGGCAAGGCACCTGGCTTCTCTGAGCCTCGGTTTCCTCCTGTATAAAATGAGTGACGATGGCATCTGGGAGGATTTGAAGAGCTCCTGACACAAAGTCTTGCTCAACAAATAAAAGCAAGAGCTGATTTATACACCAAGCACCGTCTTAAGTGCTATGGGTAGTCACTGGTCTACACCTCACAACCAGCCTGTGAGGTAGGTATGACTATCTCCATTTTTAAGAGGAGGAAACTGAAGAACAGAGAGATTAGGTGACTTGCTCAAGGTCACACAGTTAGGTTTCAAACCTAGGCAGATGGGCACCAGATTCCACCCCTAAGCACCCTTCCCAGGCCTCCCTTGCACGTGTGGGTGCACACACACACGAGCTGCCACAAACTCATATTCTCTCCCTGATCCCCTTGCTGCTCTTCAGGTCATTGTCACCAAATGAGAAGCAGGACTGCAAAATTTCAACAGAACCTTCTAGACTCACAGCTGCCTTCTGTCCTTCTCAGACTACTGTGTCCCTGCGGGGTGCCCTCCCTGCCCCCAGACATGCAAGCCACACACTGGGCTTGGAGGACTCCTGTGTACCCCCCCCATCTCTGAATAATAATTAGAGTGACAATAGTTCCCATTCATGGGGTAATTTTCCTGGAACTCAGCTAAGCACCTGACATGCGTTTCATTCTCCCCACAATTTACAAGGTAGGATTATCATCTCTATTGTGCTGGAAATTAAAGATGGAAGTGACTTGCTGGGGGTAATGCAGACCTGGCTCCAGACCCAGGGCTGAGCTTGTCTCTTGAGCCTCTGCTCAACTATCAGCAAACTCTCACACACACAGGCACGCCACTCACCTCTTCACCCACAACACAGACCAAACACACAGCCCATGCGAGTACTCCACGTGAGCTGCACAAGCTTCGCCCCCACCTCACCCCCCACCCCCACATATGCCTGGCCACAGTCCCTGCCATACACTGCTTCCTCCCACCCCTCCCTCCCACTCACTCTGTGGCTCCCTGAGCTGGAACAAAAACACCTGGGTTCAGCCAGCCGCACTGACCCCCAGCCCCAAGTCTTTAGCTGGTTAATGGCGGGTCCCCGCTGCCCCCGCCCTATGGCCTTGGGAACAGCTGCCTCCACTTAGATTCCAGCCCCTCCTTTCCTCTCAAGGAAGGAACAAAAGAGAAAAACAGGGAAAAGGAGGAGGAGAAGGAGGAAGAGGAGGAGGAGGAGCAGCAGCAGCATGGAGGGAGGAGGGAGGAGAGAGCTCTGAGCCAACAAGGGAGGAGAAACAAGAAGGCGGTTGGCATCCTCCCATAAGCCCGGCCTCTCGCCCAGCCCAGACCAGGGACCAGGAGCCCAGGCTGAGTCATGTCTCTGATCCTCTCGGGGCCTCTATCCTCCCACCTGTAGAATGGGAGGAGGTCTCCAAGGCTCCTTCCAGCTGAACTGACGCTCAGGAGCCTCCTTCAACCTCCCTTGGACTCAGGTATCTGATGGGGCCAAGCTGGGGCGAAGGGGGCCTGAAGCTCCATGGATCGAGGCTTTGACTGGTTCAACTCTGGATGGGCCGTGGGTCAGGCTAAAAAGAACTCTGGTAGAGAATCCCCAATCTGGTTTCAAATTTCAGTTCTGCGACAGAGTCGCTGTGTACCCTTGAGCAGGGCACTGGCATCACTAGCCCATGTCACCTTTTATAAATAAGAAACAGGCCCCCTTTTGATACTTCCTGGTCTAGGACACGTGGCTGGACAAGCAGAAGGCTGGCTGGAATTCACCCCCACTTCCTCACGTCAGCCTGGTATCATTGTGCATGACACAACCTGCACAACCACACCTGGCAGCTCTAAGCTTGGCAAGTTTCCTCTCTGAGCCTCAGTGTTTCCATCTACAAAATGGGGGAGATCACATCAGCCTCATAAGATGCCTGGCAGAGACCTCTGCTATCTCACTTGCCACTTTACCCCCAGGGTCTAGCACAGACCAGCACAGAGAAGGCACTCAAGTAATGTTTAGGGCATAACGGAACGAATGGAGGGCTGGCTTGGGGAAAAGCAGTCTCCAAACTGTTGAGTGTGTGCTAGAGAGGAATTATAATCATGGGTCTGAACCTCCCCACGTACTTTCACCCAGGTCAGCGGGACTCAAGGTGGCCAGGGGCAAGAAGGATATGGGTTTAGCAGCTGAGGAACAGGATGGAGCATTAAACTGGCGGTTTGGGGGATTGGCTTATAATTCCCACTATACCCATAGGCTGTAAGTCTGCCATAGGCATTCACCTCCGGGACAGTAAACATGAAAAGCCTAAGAGCTGTCCTGTATGCCCCACCCCTCCTCTAACACTCCAATGTGGGGTGAGTAGCAGTCACCCCCTTTTTCAGGTGAGCAAACAGAAAGGGACTTGCCCAAGGTCACACAGGAAGAATCAGTGGCAGAGGACTCAAACCCAGCTCTGACTGCTTTCAGATCCACACAGTCCCACTGGGTGTCAATATCCCCATTTCAGAGATGGGGAGTTGAGGCCCAGAGAGGTTTGGCAATGCAGCCAATGCCTCACTGAGGGTCATCTCAGGGCTCTGGGCCCCCAGCAAGCAATGCTTCTGGGATCCTCACCTCCCCACTCCGGGAGACTGCAAAAGGGCCCCTTTCCTCCTGCCTGTGGGAGGGGCCTGGTGGCTGCGCAGGGGCCCCTCCTTACCAGGCTGCTTTGTCGTGGCGCACAATGAGCGCTTGCTTGGCATTCGAGGCCTTTGTCCGTGCGCAGCCTCTCGGCGCCCCCACCAGCCTTATCAGCTTGGGGAAGCGGCGGCCGAAGCTGGCGGGGCCTCTCTGGGCCGCCGCCGTCTGAGACATGTGTTGGACACGGGCCTTTAAGGCCTGGAGCCGCCACACAAAGGCCCGGGAAGAAGGCGGAACAAAGGGCTTTTTCACGCGGCAACTGAAAAGCTGCAGATTAGCTCGCGCGTGCTGGGAGGAGCCGGCGGCCGTGCCCCCAGGCCCCCTCCCACGGCACTCACCCAGCGCGTGTCCCTGGGCTGGTGCCTCCATGCCGTGGCCTCCAGAGGAGCCACCTAACGCCACAACTGACCCCCTCTCACCTGCTCAGAATTCCCCATTGGCTCCTCTGGACACACCAACGGCGTGATATGCCCGTGCGCTGTGGCGGCGAATTCTTCCCCACTTCCCAGTTCGAGCCATTTTGCAGTGTTTGCCATTCCTGGGATAATTCTCAGCCGGCGCGCCTTTGCCCCTTCTGTTTCCCCTGTCCACAATGCCATCCCCACTCCTGGCCTCTGCCTTCAAGCTCAATTCCAGGGGCATCTCTTAGGGAAGGATGAGAATCAGCCTAGCACAGTGGTTCACGCCTGTAACGCCAACACTTTGGGAAGCTGAGGCGGGTGGATCACTTGAGCTCAGGAGTTCGAGACCAATCTGGGCAACATAGCGAAACCCTATTTCTGCAAACACACACACACACACACACACACACACACACACACACATTAGCCAGGCGTGGTGGCACGCACCTGCAGTCCCAGATACTCGGGAGGCTCAGCGAGTCAAGGAGGATCGCTTGAGTCCAGGAGATCCAGGCTGCAATGAGCCATGATGGCGCCATTGCACTCCAGCCCGGGGAACAGAGTGAGACCCTGGCTAAAGAAAGGAGAGACAGAAAGAGAGACAGAGAGAGAGAGGAGAGAAGAAAGGAAGAAAGAAAGAAAAGAGAAAGAGAGAGAGGGAGGAAAAAAGGAAGACAGGAAGAGAGAAAGAGAGGGAAGGAAGGAAGGAAGGAAGGAAGGAAGGAAGGAAGGAAGGAAGGAAGAAAGGAAGGAAGGAAAGAAAGAAAAGATCAGTGAGTCTAACACTGTGCTAGGCACTTTGCCAGCTTCCAGCCCTCACGACAACAGTGGGTACAAATTATTCGCTCCCTTCCAACTGAGGAAACTGAGGTTCAGAAAGGTTAAGGGCTACCCATGGTCACAGCAGCTACCTGTGCAACTGGGATACAAACCCAATCGCTTCCCTCTCCTCCTCGGTCGCAAGGGGTTTCTCTGCCCCTTGTGTGTGTCCCAGGCAGGCGGTCCCTCTCTTGGAGTAAGGTGGGGGGACGGGGCAAGGGCTCCATTTGACACAGGGGCACCTTCAATCAGCCCCGCCCTGTCCCCCGCAGGTACGCCATTGACCGCGAATCAGATTTGGACCAGATCTTCGATATCGATGCCGACACTGGCGCCATCGTGACTGGCAAGGGGCTGGACCGCGAAACGGCCGGCTGGCACAACATCACGGTGCTGGCCATGGAGGCGGGTGAGCTGGGGCCGCGCCTCCTCCAAAGGCAAATATGGGGCGAAGGAGCAAAAGCTGAGGGGAGAGGCCAAGGGCTGGGGAGCAGAGCCTGTCATTCAAAGGGCTTCGCTGTCATTCAAAGCCCATGAGGGAGGGGCCAAAGGTTGGGGGCGGGGCAAAGAGAAAGAAACTAGACAAAGATCCCACAGGGGTGAAGGTGGGAACAAAAGCTGACGGGTGCGGGTGTGAGCAAAGATCCCGCGGGGTTTCAAGTCAAGGGGGTAGGGCTGTTCTCAAGCTAGGCTTTCTTATCATTTGTTGAGCACCTGCTATATGCCAAGCCCTGTTTTAGGGGCTGGAGATCCAGCCTTGCACAAGACAAAAAAAACGCCTATCCTCATAGGGAGAACAAAACTATCAACAGAGAAAGCACGGACATAGCATGTCAGGTGATGTTCAGTGCTAAGAAGAAACAAGGAGAGAAGGAAGCTGAGAAAAGGAACTGGGAGGAGGAGGGGCATTGCTTCTCTTAGGGGAACATCTAAGAGATGAGGAAAAGACATTTCAACAAAGACCTCAGAAGGGGAGGGAGTCATGCTGACATCTAAACGAAGAGCATCCCAAACAGGGGGAGCAAAGGCAAAGGCCAGTGCAAAGGCCCTGCGGTGTAATTTGCCAAGCATGTTGGAGGAACAGCAAAGAGGCCAGTGTGGATGATGAGGGGCAGCGCGGTCAGCCAGAGCCACTGGAGGGCCTCTGGACTTTACTCCAAATGAAGTTGGAGTCATTGGAGGGGTTTGGGGACAGGAGGGATGTTCTCAGACAGGGTACCTCTGGTAGCTGCATTGAGAGGAGCCTGGAGCCTGAGAGGGAAGCTGGGGCTTAGCTAGAAGCTGAAAGCAATTGTTCTGGAGAGATAGGACCATGGCCTGGCCCAGGGCAGTAGCTTCAGAGGAGGGGAGGAAGAGGTGAGAAGTGGCTGGCTTTGGGACACAGGCTGAAGACAGAGCCACTGGGACCTGCTCATGGGCTGATGTGCTGGGGAGGGATGGAGAGGGGTCAAGGATGACTCCAAGGTGCTCGGCCTGAGTTTCTGGAAGAATAGGTGTGCGTGTGTGTGTGTGTGTGTGTGTGTGTGTGTGTCACTGTCACTTTGCTGCAGCTAGGGAGAAATGTGAGCTGGGAGAGAAAAAGAGAGAGCCCTGCGACATGGCATCCAGCTCAGTAAGGCTGTGGAGGTGAGGAACTGAGAGCACGGGGAGAGGGCCAAGGGGAGTGCCCTCGGGCTTCCTCCATGCCCAGAGCAACACTACCACCGCCACAGCCTCCACCTGCTCTCCCAGCTTCTCTGCCCCGTCAACCCTCAAGGTCTCAGGCGTCAACAGAGCCACCAGTAAGCAATCATGACAACAGGAATATGGTTGATTCTCTGAGCTGCAGGCGGGCAGGCAAACATTGAAACCCACCCCTGCCCATCGGGACCCCAGGCCTCTCTCCCCAGGGGCCCTCCTGCCCCAAGCTCCTCCTGCCAGCCCTCTTCCTCCTCCCCTAGCTGCCAACCCCCATTTCCCAGGCCCCACTGGCCCATTCTGGGGCCGAGGAAGTCCCTAGGCTGAAGTTCCCTTCGTCTCTTTCAACTGCAGTTTAAAAGGAAATATAAAACTGGCTCAAACCTCAGTGCCTGCTGCTCCGGAGGCTTTGAATCCACTCCTCCGCTGCATGAAAGGGAGATAACAAAGGTGGCTGGGGAGGAAGTGGCGGCTGGACTTGGGGGAAGAGAGCCCCCACTTCTTCCCTCCTCAAACCTGCTCCCTAGGTAGCAACTGAGGCTTTGGTCTGCAGAGGAAGCCAGGGAGGACTGGCCTGGCTGCTGGGCAGGAATGCCTCCTCTCCCTACCCACAAATACACGGCCCCCCACGCACACCACCAACCTGTCACTGGACCAATGTCCCACTGCCAGCAGCAATATCCTCTCGGGTTAAGCATTGTGCTTCCACCCAGTGGGTCTCTTTCAGAAAGCAGCTAGAATAGCATACGAAGCCTGTAAGACTGCCATTTCACAGGAGAGAGAATCGGGGGAGGGATACTCCACAAACATTTTACAATTTTTACTTAATATATATTCTGGGATGGATGCTTTTTAGCACATACTTTATTGAATTATGATCAGTAGCATGATCAGCACCCATTTTTCTGATGGGAAAATCGAGGCTCGGAGAGTTAGGAAACTTTCTTGCCAAAGATGTGCACTGGCAAAGCTGGGATTCCGACCAGGCATTCTTGGTCCCCGTGACATGCTGTGGCCTCCCTTTTCCGGGCTCTCTCTGCTCTCTGAGCCCCACCCCCGTCCCATCCATCAACCCCAGTAACTGACCGTGGGGAAGGAGATGTGTCCCTGAAAGGAAAAGACTAGACACTGGGCTTGAGACCCCCCTTCTTTGCCCTGCGATCCCCAACCCCTGCCCACTCCTCACCCAAGATATTAATTAATGGGAAAAGGAATGGTTTTGCTTCACAGAGGTGGTGGGAGGATTAAACAGCATAGCTCATGGGAAGAACTTAGCCTAGGGGTTGATGCTTAGTAAGTGCTCAGTTGATGGTATCTGTTGGTCTTAACTCTGTTCCGGGCCCTTTCTTGTGATAAGCTCATGAAATCTTCATCCCTAAGAGGTGTCCATTCTACTGCCATCTTCACTGTGTAGGTGAGGAAACTGACTCAGCATGGCAAAGTCATTTGTCGAGTCCCATCCCCAGCCTGCCTGACTCCAGAGTCCGGTTCTCCTCAGCTGCCCCTCCAGTCCAGTTTCCCTGGTGCCGGCACAAGATCAAGAGCTCTCACAGGCCAGGCATGGTGGCTCACACCTGGAATCTCAGTACTTTGGGAGGCCAAGGTGGTCAGATCACTTGAGTTCAGGAGTTTGAGAACAGCCTGGCCAACATGGCAAAACCCCGTGTCTACTAAAAAATACAAAAATTAGCTGGGCATGGTGGTGCGTGCCTGCAATCCCAGTTACCAGGGAGGCTGAGGCACAAGAATCGCTTGAACCTAAAGGCAGAGGTTGCAGTGAGCCAAGATCATGCCCCCGAGCTCCAGCCTGGGCAACAGAGCAAGACTCTGTCACAAAAATAAAAAATAAAAAGAGCTGTCACAAATAATGGGCCCACTCTTCCTTTTCACCATCTCCATGAGATAAAGGCAAACTTATTATCCCCATTTACAGATGAGGAAACAGAGGCTCAGGGAAGAACAGGGATGGCGCCAAGATCACAGAGCAAGTCCAGGCAGGGACAGGCTCGACCCCAGACCTCCCGCCTCCCACGAGCCAGCAGGAGCCTCAGGTGCATGGCCACTGGCTCTGCCCACCCAGCCCCATGCCCTCCCACCAGAGCGTCCATTTGGCTTTCTCAAAAACGGAGGGGAAGCTCAGAGGGTCAAAGCGGCCCCACCTGCTCCCAGGTGTAACAAACATGAGGTGACAAGAATCAGAGGGGAAATATTTATACACAGCGGTGGCGCTTGGTGAGCACCTGGGAGAATGTTGCACTCAGCCGGGAGCCGCCGCCTGTCATACT
Source organism: Sapajus apella (assembly GCF_009761245.1). NCBI lineage: Eukaryota > Metazoa > Chordata > Mammalia > Primates > Cebidae > Sapajus > Sapajus apella. The sequence goes on from NW_022437077.1 coordinate 1,122,964, forward strand.
GGATTACCTCAAAGACTCCCAAGCCACTTAGTATGCTGGCTCCCCTCTCCCCGAACTTCTGAGTCATCCATTCTGCCCATGCAGACGCTCCTTCCACTGACATTATCTTTAACGTTTTGTAATCATGAAATATTAATGACTGATATTGAATTTAAAGTACAATTTGTGTCTGAATCCTTCGGTGGAAAGGGCAGTTGTAAAGGGACAGTCTTCAAAGAGACTCAGGCGGGGGGGTCTAGGGGAGACTTGGAAAGCCAACACTGCGGGGGGGAGTGCCAGAGGGGCATCCAGCCACACTCTCAGGAGTCACCCAGCCCTAAGCTGATCTGGAGGGATCATAGCTAGATGTCCAGGACAGCAAAGGGTTAACCAGACTCGCCAGAAGCTTCCCCATCTGGGTCACCCCAGGCCAAGTCACGTCTCACAGCACCCTGCTTTTCCCTTCATGCCACAGAGCACGTGTTATGATTTACAGATGCATCGGTGTGAGTATTCAGTAAAGATCGCTCTTCCCCGGGAAAGTGTGCCTTCCATGAGGGCAGGGCCTAGTCTATACCTGCAGCACTCACGCAGGCTAGGCACACAGTAGGCATGTGTATCTACTGAATGGACAAATGAACATGCTTGCCTGCCCAGATGGAAAAACAGGAATGCATGATGGGGAAGAACTGCTTCTATCACATGATTCCCAGTTGGGTGGGCCTGGACAGGTCACTCTCCATCTTGTCACCTTGGTTTTCTCATCTATAAAATGGTAACAATCATACCTACTTTACTGGGTGGCTGTGACAATGGTAACTATTAATAATAGCAGCTTCCGGCCGGGCACGGTGGCTCACGCCTGTAATCCCAGCACTTTGGGAGACCAAGGTGGGTGGATCACCTGAGGTCAGGAGTTTGAGACCAGCCTGGCCAACATGGCGAAACCCCATCTCTACTAAAAATGCAAAAATTGGCCAGGCGTGGTGGTGGGCGTCTGTCATCCCAGCTACTTGGGAGGCTGAGACAGGAGAATGGCTCGAACCCAGGAGGCGGAGGTTGCAGTGAGCTGAGATTGTGCCACTGCACTGCAGCCCGGACGACAGACCAAGACTCCATCTCAAAAAACAATAATAATAATAACAGCAGCTTCTGTTTACTTACAGCTTACAGTATGCCAGGCATTGTGCTGAATGCTTTCTATAAAACGTAAATCCCCCAAAGATTAGAAATTATGTGCCTCAAGTGCCTAGCACAGATGCCTTTTGTGTGCCTGACACACAGTAGGTGCTCTTAATAGTCAGAAAAAGAATCCGAGAGGAGAAGGAATGTCGGAGATCATGGGCTCCAGCCCCACACCCATCCTGTTCTGTACCTGGGGAGACAGAGGCCAAGGAAGGGAGTCCCCCATGAGGCTTTCTGACTCCCAGTCTGTGCCTCTCAGAAGGACCATAGAGGGGGCCCGAGGAGGCTGGAGGAAGAGGCAGGGATGGAATGTGAAAGTGGCAGTGGCGTCTGAGCAGAGAGTGCTCAGTTTCTCCTGCACACACGCACCAGCCATGTACCCCCAGCCAGTGTCTTCTGGGGCCTCCTGTCACCCACCCCAGCCTGGGCCGGGCTCTGGGACTTGGTGATGAACGAGGCTTGACCACTGACCTAGAGTTCACAGGGGGCTGGGAGAGACTTCTGGGCTCAAGCAGTCCTCCCGCCTTGGCTTTCCAAACCAAAGCAACACAGAGTGACAGTCATGAGGTCACGGCGATTCCTAAGGACCAGGGAGAGACTTGCCCTTTCCGTGAGCCTGTACAGCCATGTACACCAGAGGTGTGTGAATCAGGGCTGGGCTCCTCTTGGACGGGATGACTCCTGGGAGCCTGTGCCACCTAAGTTCCTAACGGACCCTGACAAGAACAAAGATGTTGTGATATCCGTGGGGTCTCAGTAGGACAGCTCAACCAGCAAGGGCCAGAAAACTCTTCCAAGAGGAGGGGACATCTATTTTTTGGTGTGTGTGTGTTGTATTTGACCGAGTGTAGAAAGTTATCACAAGACAAAAGTATGCCAGGTTGCAGGGTCATTTATCTATGCCGGCGACCACAGAGGACTCACGTCTCTCCAACCTGTGGTGGCAACAGGAGGATGCCACGATTTTTTATACCCGAAAAACCACCTTGGGAGTGGGGGTGAGGGGCGGGGATGGGGATGAAAAGGCTTCAGACATTTCAAGGGCTAGGGGATTCTGTGATTCACCTCCTGGGTGGAGACAAGGGCGGGGGTCTCCGGACATTCCAAGGTCTAGGGGACTTTTGTCATTCTGTTTGTTACCTCAGTGGTTTACAGAAGTCAGGATATACATTTGTTTACACATCGTCTGGGTGGTGATAGAAGTCACAGATTTTAGCAGTTACTGATAAGAAAAGGTAGGCAGCTTTACATAGTTTTGAGGAACAAACTGGCAGTTCTATTCACAGAGGCCAAGGACAGTAGTTATTGTAAGGAGAATGGGGCAGCCATTTCAACTTATCTAAAAACAGTTTTGCATTTTATAAAATAGTTTTGCTCTGGTTCTGGCTCTAGGCCAGCACAATATCACGTGTGTGTGTGTGTGTGTGTGTGTGTGTGTGTGTGTGTGTTTTGTTTGGTTTTGGTAGAAAGGGGGCTCTCACTATGTTACCCAGGCTGGTGGTTACCCAACTCCTGGGCTCAAGCAATCCTCCCACCTTGGCCTCCCAAACCAAAGCACTGGGATTACAAGCATGAGCACCAGCACCTGGCCGAGAGGACATCTGAGCCGGATTTCAAAGGCCAAGGAAGTTTCTCCCTGGGCAGAAAGGGGATTCGGGTGCTCCAGGCAGAAAGCCCCCTGTGTGCAAAGACCTGGGAACTTGGAAGTCCGAGGCCCATTCTGAGAACAGAGAGGCTGGGTTTGGCCAGGCTCTGGGGCTGGAGGGTGTTGGGAGCAGGTGAGGTAAGGGGAGGGTAAAGAAGCTCACTAGGCCTGTACAGAAAAAGCCTTGATATCCCATGGGGAACCAGATATCTCCTGGAGGTGACAGGTCTTTGAGTAGAAGAGTGGCATGATCAGATGTTTGGTCCCCAATGTTCCCTTGGGTTTGTGGAAAGGGTGGCTTGGAAGGGACAAACGTGGAGTCGGGGGAACAGGCAGGAGGCTGTCAGGCTCAGCTTTGGGCTCAGGGGCCAGGGCAGGGCCAGGGCAGGTGGTTGGGAGCTCCAGGGAGGCTGTCCAGGAGACAGACATGTCATGGCTCTGCATGGAAGTGGCTGCTTTGAGAGGCAGTGAGCTCCCTGTCACCAGAGGTGTGTAAATCAGGCCTGGGCTCCTCTTGGACAGGATGACTCCTGGGATCCTACGCCACCTTGAGTACCTACCTAATGGAGCCCAACAGGAACAAAGATTTTGTGATATCCGTGGGGCCTCAGCAGGACAGCCCAGAATGTTAGGGACCAGCTGACCCCCTGGGAAAGGAAACTTTCTCCCATCTCCACTTTGAATTTCAGGGATGTTATAATGTCAGGGTCCCTACTTCACCCAGAGTCTTCCCCCACCCCTGGGAGAAATAAACTTCCTCCTAATAAGGTCAAAGCTCCCATTTTCCATGTGGAAGCCAAATAGATCATTGAAGTTCCTTCGAGGGACAGAGAAGGGCACCTGAGCCTCCTGTTCCCACTGGAGGGGTGTGGGGACAGGGCAGGGAGTGCAAGGAGTTCACTGCTGGCTGCCCTGACACCCCCTTCCCTGGAGCACCCCCCCATCTGCTCGCCCCATGCACCTCACTGTCCTGGCTGCTTGTCTTGGCGGGCTTGTAATTGGGATGATAAATCTTCCTGCCCAGCTGGCCAGCTCTAATCAGAGCCTGGTGTTTGGATGCAATTTAATTCCCTTGGGGAGGAAGGAGGGGCTGGGGCAACAGTGAGAAGAGGGTCCAAGCTCTGCTTGGTCCCCACCACTGCAAGTGAGAGGGAAGGCGCCTTCTTCGAGCTGATCTCTCTCCTCTCTCCCCCTCCCAATCCCCCCACTCTCCTTCCCACTCCCACTCTGCAGCTTCACTTCTCTTTCTCTGTGACAGCCAAGGAAAACCACAGAATCCTACTCCATTTGTTTTACTGATGAGAAAACCTTGGTCAAGAGAGAGAGAAAGAGAGAGGCAGGAAGAGGGTCCCAGCACTAGACTGCTTCTGAAATGGAGGGGACCCAACCCCTGACACAACAGAGTCAGCTCATCCAAGGAGGTCTCTGTCTCTCCCCTGCACCTCCCCAGCATCCCTCATGGAGCGTGCTCATGGTCAGGGATGCCACAGACACTGGAATCCATTCATTGGACATGTCTTTATTAAGCACCTACTATGTACCATGCAAGCAGTTGTATGCAGCAGTAAAGAAAATATACAAAACTTCTGCTCACCTTCTAGAAGAGGAGATAGACAGAGGGTGAGCAAGTTAAATAAAAACAGAGAGTGCTGGGTAAATGCTACAAAGAGGAGTAAGGCAGGGAAGCAGTGTCTGGTAGGATGGTAAAGGGCGAATGGAAATAAGGTCTTTAGGGAAGGCCTCTCCGAGAAGAAATCTGGCGAAGATTTGAAGGAGGTAAAGGAGCGAACTTGGAGCAGAGCAACAGAGGGAGAGAAGGGTAGCGAGGAGGCCAGGGAGGCCACAGCAGGATGATCACAGGGGCCTTGTGGGCATGGGGGACTTGGGCTTATCCTCGGATCACCCAGAACCAAGAGCAATCAAGGAAAGCTTCCTGGAGGAAGCAGGGGCATTTATTTGGGGCCTTGAAGGTAAAATGGATCCTGACAGCTAAAGACATGAAAGGCAACCCCATGTGGTAGTTTAAAAATCCTCCTTTAAACCAGACCAGGTTTGAGTCCCAGCTCCTATGAGACCTTGGGCCGCCCCTCTGAGTTCGTTTCCTCATCAGTGAAACAGGAACAATACCAGTCTCTGCCTCCCACCATGGCTGGCAGGATGAAACGGTGCCACCCAGACCCTGGTCTTTGGCAGGTGCTTAATATGCATTTGTTGCCATTCTTCCAGGGAGGAGCACATTCCTAGGAGTGCCCTAACAGGGGCACCAAGCCAGGCCCCGTCTCCTCTTCCCTTCCTACCAGCCCCCAGCCCTGTCCCCACGCTCACTCAGATTGGTCGGATGTCAAATGAGTAACTGTACTAGGGGCTGGGATCCTCCTTGGAAGAGATCCAAAGTCTCATTATCCACAGCCTCCCCTCCCACCCCAGGGCCTTTGCATGTGCCGATCCCACTGCCTGAGATAATCTTTCCTTTCTCATCCCCCTTGCACAATTACTTCCCAGTCAGGACTCAGCAGGACTCAGCAGAAATGTCACTTAGTCCAGGAAAACATCCTGCCTGCCACCAGCCAAGACCCCCTGCTCCAAGCTCTCACAGCTCCTGAACTTTTTTCCCTCAGCTCTTCTCACAGTCTGGAGTAATCTCTGTCCCTGCTACCAGACCGAGACCATGCTGTCTTATTCACTGTGTGTCCTTGGTACAAAGGAGATGCTTGATCCACAACTGTCAGCAAAAAGCACAGGTCTCAGTTCCAGATTGTCCAGTCCAATCCCCCATCCATTGCACAGAAGAAACTCTGAGGCCCAGGGGAGGCCAGAGACCTGCCCCACTCCACAGCAGTTCTCCTGTCCCAAGTTTGGTCTCTCCCCAAGGCACCCTGAGCTGCCCAGCCTCCTCAGGCCTCTCGGACCCCCAGGGGCTTCACCTGCCACCTCCTGGATTAATGGTGAGGCAGCTCAAGGAGGAAGCACCGGGCCAAAGCACGTTTAATTTTAATTTAGGAATCGGTTAAGGCTGCAGGCCTGCTCAGCCCTGGGCTGTCAATCAGCCTTCCTCAAGGCTGCATCAATTAGTTTAAAAATATTGAATGTAATTTTGCCTGACACAACATATTGCAGCTACTGCAAAATATAATTTATTTTAGAAGAAGAAATAATTAAACTAATTTGCATGTCAGTCAGCTGAACTGAAAAGCCAAGAGGGGAGGGCTGTGGGGGACCCAGTCCTTGGAGGAGGCACCTGCCACTGGCCATTGTGTGAGAGCCGCTTGGGCCCAGGTCTGAGCCGCAGCTGCCACTGAAAGGACAGATGCTCAGGCAGCAGGAGGGCCCCTGATGTTGTATCAGGACCAAGCAGTGAACGTGGAGTCGGGAGGTTTCGGACCCAGCCCCAGCTCTGCTGCTGACTCACCTGGGGCTGTGAGGAAAACCCTTTCCCCTCCGTGGGCCTCAGTTTCCTCATCCAGAAAGTGGGATTAACAAGCCCTTCTTCAACGGTTATTTCAAAGACCACATGAGGTCATAATAAGAGAGGGTGTTGTGAACTGGAAGATCCTGCACAGGAGGTCAAGCTTAATCAACTGATGGATTCCTTGTTTTATCCTAGAAACATTTAAGGTGGCAAAAATTGGATTATTTTCAATTCTTATAAATGATACTAACTGCGACAGGAGGGGTTTGGAGGAAGCCAGCCAGGCTGGATCCCCCACCTCCCAGTCACCCTAGGGTGGTGGTTTACAAAGCTTGCTACAGGTATCCCCTGGAGCTGTTAAAAAAACACATCCATGAGCAAGCCTTGGGTGTCAGTGTTGTTTAAAGGCTTCCCAGGTGATTGTAATGTAGCCATGCTGGAGACACGCTGCCACAAAGGCAATGGCAGTGGCAATGGGTGCTGACCTGGGGCCAGCCCATGAGCCCTGAGCTTCCAGGCTAGCCCCAAATTCAGGAGTTCCTAAAATAAGTTCTGCAGATGGCAACTTTGGCAATTCAGAGGTCACTCAACTGCCCACCGCTTAGGTCTGAGACTCTCACTCATGCCAAGCACATTAGGGCTTTCCCACAAGGTGACCTGTGACATTTTAGAAGAAGAGGTAGGAGAGGCCCAGCATAGCCCAAAGCAAAGGTGCTATAATAGGGGTCTCATCCACAGTGAGACCAGCAATCCGGGAGGGATCACCCACTCAGCAGTCCCTCCTGCTTTACCTTCGATATGGCCCGTAGGACCCTGTCTCTCCCTCCAGCCCCTACACCCCCACCACCCTCCACTGCAGGGGAAAGTGCCCTGCAGGAACACTAGGCCCTGGCCGCCCCCTCTACTCTCCCTCTGCCTCTGCCGGGAGAGAGAGGCGCCTGTTCCTGGCTGTGGGCCTCACCTCCCTCCTCCCAAAACCACCCGCCGTCTGTCTGTTGAAATTCTCCAGCAACGCACTCTTAAAAATAACGGTTCACCCGGCATTCCCAGTCACGACTCCCATCTCTCGCCCCAGAAAAGCCCCCTCTAATCACTGGAGTGGCAGATCTGGGTGAGCTGAGAAGATAATGTGCCCCTGGCTAAGAGGAACTCCAGAGAGAAGCCGGGGTCTCAGTTAATTAAGAACGCAGCCCCTTCCTTTTCCTGACCGACCCCCCAGGAGGTGGCTGCACCCGCCCTCCTATCTCTGTTCCTCTCTTTATCAACACGTGAGCAGCTGCCGTCTGCACACAGCGGACCCCAAGTTCACAGCAGGAGGCAATCGACTAGTCCCACTCCCTGGGAAACTCATGGGGAGCCTGGATGCCTGGAAGCTTTCAGGCTGTCCCTAAGAGCGCTCCCTGCCAGCCCAGCCAGAGATCCCCATCTTGCAAGTCACTGCTTGGAAGTGAGGTGTGGTTTCCTCCCCCAGGAGATGTTACTGAGGTCACTGGCAGGCGGAACGTGTCAGTAATGGACATGTGGCCGAGATAGCAGAGGATGGGGCACCAGAGGGCACTGAGAGGTCTGAGCTGGTTGGGGGTTAGAAAGCACCAACATTCAGGGCACTGTTCAGACAGGACAGGCTGGGATAAAGTATTCCACATCCTAGAGTTATTTAATGTCATTGCTGATAAGACCTTTTGAGGATGTCTGTTTATTTACAAACGCTCATACAGCACTTGCTGTGTGTTGTACACACAGTTTTAAATGCCCTGCAGATATTAACTCAATTTGTCTCTTCACCCGGCTATTAACCCATTTATGCCTGAGGTTGCAATTTTTTGAATTTTCGCAATCAGACCTTGGCGATGACCTTGAGCAGTAGGATATAAATAACTTCCACATGCTCAGTGTTCCAATAATGGAACACTAGGCATAAATGGGTCAGTATTAGACCCATTTTGCAGGTGAGAAAATTGAGGCACAGAGAGGTCAAATGACATGGCTCATATTACACAGACATAAAGTGGCAGAGCTGGAATCAGAACTACCCAGCATTGCTCATAATCGCTATGCCCTCTGTTCATTTTCCAGGTGTTGAAACTGATGTCAGAGAAGGCAGGGTCTTACCCAAGACCAAACACTGGGTCAGGGACACAACCATGCTTGGAATTCAAGCCTCCTGCAGTCTCAATCCTTCCAGGCTTCATTCATTCATTTATTCATTCAGCAAATATTAATGTATTCAAATTGACCTGGAGCATATCCCATCCTGCTGGTAATCCAGAGATAAATATGACAGAGACCATGACCTTGAAGACATCCCAACTGGGAGGGGTGAGGACATCATAGTTTTGCTGGCCAAGATCTACCTCCTTGGACTTGTCTGGCGCTTTTAGGATCAGGTCTCGAGAAAAGAGAGGTTTTGGAGTTTAGCTGCCAGCTGACCCATGTCTCGAAAGCATCCCATGTTTTAGTTTCTCCTTTGCAATATGGGGATAGAAATTGTACCAAACCACAGGATTTCTGCAGGGATACTTCAAATAATGGTTGTAGCTGCTCCACATGCATGCTGTGTGCTCTGTGGTGGTAGGGCGGGGGTGCGGGGGATGGCAGTGGTGATGACAGTGTTGTTGGGGGCCAGGGATGTGATGGTGATATTGGTGATTACGATGGGGTGATGGGGTAACAGGTGGGCTGGTGATGCTGGTTGTGGTGACTATGGAAAAGATGGTGGTGCTATTGGTGATGATGACGGTGATGGTGATATTGGTGATGGTGATGGGGTTGGTGGTGGTGGTGAGGGTGGTGATGGTGATGGCGTTAGTATTCTTTGTGGTAAAGATGATGAGTATAGTACTAGAGGATGTGGTTCCGGTGGTGGTGGTGCTAATTCTAATGGTGATGGCAGTGATGGTGATGATCTGATGGTGATGGTAGCGATGGCAGTGGTGATGGCAGCAGTGTCAGGATGGTGATGGTGGTACTGATAGTTATGTTGGTAGACGCACTGATGATAATGCCAATGGTGGTATTGGTAATGGCTTAATGATGGCAATGGTAATAGTAACAGTGGCGGTGACGGCAAAGGCAGCCATCGTGGAGACAGTGATGGTGGTGTTGATGCTGACAGTGGTGATGCTGTTGGTGATGGCAATGGGTGCTACTGGCGATTGCGTGGTAAGGGTTGTAGTGGTAATACCAGTGGTGCCAAGGCTGGTGGTAATGGTGGTGATGGTCACAATGATGATTACTCAACTTATGCCCAAATGTTCCCAGTTCCGGTGCTTATACCAGCTTGGTTGACCCACAAATCTCTCAGTGTGACCCCACTGCCCACTGTTGTCCTCGTAGTAGAGAGGAGGTTATCTAGTTCTCACACTTGATGCCTCTCCCCTGCTCCTGTGCTCTCATTGCAGACAATCATGCCCAGCTATCCCGGGCATCCCTGAGGATCCGAATCCTGGATGTGAACGACAATCCCCCAGAACTGGCCACACCCTACGAGGCAGCTGTATGCGAGGATGCCAAGCCAGGCCAGGTACCCCTGTGGGGCTGGGGCTGGGGATTGCCTCCAGGACTGGCCAGTGGCACCCTCTACCTGGGCCCAGACTGGTCTCAGCCTCACCACTAGCCCCCTATCCCCTCCTCACCCCTCAGCTCATCCAGACCATCAGCGTGGTGGACAGAGACGAGCCCCAAGGCGGGCACCGCTTCTATTTCCGCCTGGTGCCTGAAGCTCCCAGCAACCCTCATTTCTCTCTGCTTGACATCCAAGGTGAGCCTCCAAATCCTAGGATGCAAGGAGGGAGGGGCACAGTCTCCCTGCCCTGTTCCCGTATTATAGACAGAGGGAAGGAGGCATCCACAGGGCCTGTGTTGGATCTAAGATCACATGGAAAGTCTGGGCCAAGCTGGAGCTGCTACCCAGCCCGCTGGCCAAACACAAGCAGGGTGTGGGCTGGTGGAGTGGAGGAGGGCGTCCCAAAGATGAGAAATGGCAGATGGGAAGACATAGACAGGAATAAATGAGGAGTGGTTGTGCCAGAGTCCAGGGTGGAAAGAGCCCCCGTTCTGAGTGAAGACTGAACCAAGCCACGTGCACCCCCACCCTGAAGGTTTTTGGTTTTTTATTTGATTTTTTTTTTTCTTTTTTTGAGACAGGGTCTCCCTCTGTCACCCAGGCTGGAGTGCAATGGCCCGTTGCCACATCCACCTCCCGGGACAAGCAATCCTCTTACCTCAGCCTTCCAAGTAGCTGGGACTACAGGCATGTGCCACCATGACCAGCTAATTTTTGTATTTTTTGTAAAGACAGGATTTTTGCTGTATTGCCCAGACTAGTCTTGAACTCCCAGGCTCAAGCTATTGGCCTGCCTTCGCCTCCCAAAGTGCTGGGATTACGGATGTGAGCCACTGTGCCCAGCCCACGATGCAGTTTAAAAACTGCTTTATTCCACTCACGTTCCTTTTTTGGTTTTTGGAATTGTTCTTAAAACAAGGTCTCGCTTTGTCACCAGGCAGCAGTGCAGTGGTGCAATCATAGCTCACTGCAGCCTTGAACTCCTAGGGTCAAACAGTCCTTCTGCGTCAGCCTCCCGAGTAGCTGGCACTACAGGTGCACACCATCATAGCTGGCTGATTTTTTAATTTTTTGTAGAAATGGGGTCTTGCTGTGTTGTCCAGGCTGGTTTCAAGCTCCTGGGCTCAAACAATCCTCCTACCTTGGCCTCCCAAAGAGCTGGGATTACAGGCGTGAGACACCACACCAGACCCACTCACATTTCTCTCTGCATCCTCACAGCCAGTGAGGTAGTTTTCTGACCCCTGTCCCCATTTTGCAGGTGATGAAACTGAAACTCTAAGAGGGAAAGAGCCCTGCCCAGGGTCATAGAGGGCCCCGGTGGTGTGGGTAGGATTCAATGCACCTCCATCTCAGGTCCAGGGTGCCTCCTACCTAAGCACACTACCTGGAAAGCAAACTGCCCCACCCCACCTGAGTCCACTGTGAGACTCCCCTCTTCTGGCTCCCATGAGTTCCTCATGATGTTCACGTTTGAACCTTTAAGGAATAGACTGAGGGAAGGGGCAGTCACCAGACCAGAAATAAGACAGCAGGCTCAGCGAAGAGTGCTCTATACAACCCTAGCAAGCGCTTGGTCCTCTCAGGGTGCTTTTATGTTGCTGTTGGTTTTGTTTTTTGGAGTGTTTTTTGTTGTTGTTGTTGTTTTGTTTCTTTGAGACGGCGTCTCATTCTGTTGCCCAGGCTGGAATGCAGTGGCTTGATCTCAGCTCACTGCAACCTCCACCTTCCCTGGTCAAGAGATTCTCCTGCCTCATTCTCCCGAGTAGCTGGGGTTACAGGCACACACCACCATCCCTGGCTAATTTTTGTATTTTTAGTAGAGACAGGGCTTCACCATGTTGGCCAGGCTGGTCTCGAACTCCTGACTTCAGGTGATCCACCCGCCTTGGCCTCCCAAAGTGCTGGGGCGCCTGTTCCTCTCTAAGCCTCAGTTTCATCATCTAGAATGGGATAATAACACCTTCTGCCTTGGGCAGCTAGGTAGCCCCAGTAAGATAAGGGCCACCAAGATATAGTGTTAATACCTAGAAATGTCAATTTCTACATCCAGCAATTATTTATTGAGCAATTATTGAGACACAAAGCCTCTGTGTCAGGGTCTGCTCTGGGTCCTGGCAATCCAATAGCAAACACAACAAAACCTAGTCTATATTCTAGTGAGGAGAGACAGAAATTACGTAAATGAAAAAGTATGTTGGGATGATAAGTGGCTGGGGCGAGGGAATAATGCAATCTCCACAAGGGTCTGGACTTGACTTTGTTCAACCCTGGGTACCTGGAGCAGGGCTTGGCGCATAGTAGGTGTTTGATAAAACGTGTTTGATGAAACAGTGAAAAGTAAAGCAGGGGCTGGGCATGGTGGCTCACATTGGTAATCCCAGCACTTTGGGAGGCCGAGTTGGGGGAGATCACTCGAGGTCAGGAGTTCAAGATCAGCCTGGCCAACATGGTGGAACCCTGTCTCTACTGAAAATACAAAAATTAGTTGGGTGTGGTGGCAACCTGTAATCCCAGCTACTCTGGAGGCTGAGGCAGGAGAATAGCTTGAACCCAAGAGGTAGAGGTTGCAGTGAAGTGAGATCATACCATTGCACTTCAGCCTGGGCAACAGGAGCAACACTCCATCTCAAAAAAAATGGGGAGGAAAACAGGGTAAGAGGAGAAGCTATATTCTTAAATAGTATAGGCTGGGAAGGCCTCTCCGAGGGATCTATAGTGAGAAGGGATCTATAGGATATGAGAGAAAATGACCATCCCAGTGAAAGAAACAGAAAGTGTGAAGGCCCTGCGATGGGCAGGACTGGGGCAGTCTAAGAACGGAGGAGACCTGCATGGTTAGCGTGAATAAGGAACAAGACTGAGAGGAGATGTGGTCAGCCAGGAGGCCAGATCACGTGGCATCCTTCTGGCCTTGGAACAGGTCTGGGATCCTTGTCAGGGCCTTTACACACCCACACCCCAATGCGAGAGGCCTTAGTGGCCTCTGAAGCCAGACCTATCTCCATCTCTGGGAGTCCTGTTAAAAATATGTAAGGCTCATGCCTATAACCCCAGCACTCTGGGAGGCCAAGGCAGGAGGATCCCTTGAGGCCAGGAGTTTGAGAATAGCCTGGGCAACACAGTGAAAACCCATCTCTTTAAAAAAAAAAATTAATTAGCTGGGTGTGGTGGTGCACACCTGTAGTCCCAGCTACTCAGGAGGCTGAGGCAGGAGGATTGCTTAAGCCTAGGAGTTTGAGGCTCCATTGAGCATGATTGCACCACTGCACTCCAGCCTGGGAGACAGAGTGTGACCTTGTCTCAGTCAATCAATAAATAAAAATAAATAATGAAAAGTAATAAACATATTTAACAACCAGTACAGCTCAGCTAGCCAATCAGAAAGGACGCTGGCCAAAACCTGGAGCAGGACCCCGGAAACCCTGCGTCGCCAGGCACTAACTCCTTCGTGGCTTGATTGTGTCAAAGTTGGGAGGATGCCGGGGGAAAGGCTGAGGCAGCAGGGAGGGACTTGGGAGGTGCAGAGTCAACAGCTATTTAAACCTTTTTTGGAAGTATTTCAATATTTTAACAACCGGTACGTTCCTGCCTACTCATTATTCCAGTAGTATCCTGAGCTGGTCACAGAAAACACAGCTAGCCTTGGCTCAACTCTGCCAAGTTCACGTCTTTCCAACCCAAGGGGCCTGAGATTCTGCCTCAGTTGCTTTTGTTTAGCTGGGGGGCCACCAGACCTGCCATCCAGAGTGCCACCTGGTGTAAGCTCCGGGGACAAGGTGGCAGCAGCACGCTGAGGTCACAGCAGCCGTGGAAGTCCTCCTCCTCCAGTCCCTCAGCCCCTTCCCACTACTTGCCAAGCCCCCTCCTCCTCACTGTATAAATATCCTAGGTGACAAACGGCTACCCCAACCCATCTGTTTCTTTGTACAAATGTGTAGCCAGTTTGGAAACGTGATTTATAAATATTGCCTTTGCAGCCAGGGATTGACACTGATGTATGTCAGGCCAGATGGATGGATGCAGCACTGGGCACAGATCCCACCTAGAAGGGTGGGGTAGGGGGCTGGGGTGGCCAGCGGCTTCCCCAGCAGAAGCCAGCTGCTGCCTAGGAGGGCAGCTTGATATATTCAGTGATGATGCCTGGGGATTCCCCTTCATGGGATGGAGGAGTGGTGGGGACCAGAGTTCCCAAAACATATGGTCCCATGGCCCGAGACAGCAACCCTGAGAGACAAACATCCCTGTTCTTGCTTGGCAATCCGAGGCTGAGCCGGAGCCAGCCGCTCATTTCTCAAATCTTCCTACTTCTCTGTGCCTCCACTGCTACTATTATCACACACCTAAAACACACGAGAGCTTCCTGGCTGTTCTTCCACATCAGCTCCTGCATTTCAGATGATAAGCTCTGTCAACTAGAACACAGGCCCAGCAAGGACAGGGATCACGTCCATCTCACCCACTGCAGTGTTCCCAAGGGCTGGGATCATCCTGATAGAGAGATGGTGCCCAATTCCTACTTGCTGTTGAATGAATGGGTTTGTCACTAGATCACTTCTTTGCTTAAAACCCATCAATCAATGACCTCCTGTTGCTTTTAAGAAAATTACCCAAATTCTGGCCAGGAGTGGTGGCTCACGCCTGTAATCCCAGCACTTTAGGAGGCCAAGGCGGGCAGATCACTTGAGGCCAGGAGTTTGAGACCAGCCTGGGCAACATGCTGAAACCCAGTCTCTGCTAAAAAGTACAAAAATTAGCTGGGTGTGGTGACAGACACCTATAATCCCAGCAATTCCAGAGACTGAGGCAGGAGAATCGCTTGAACCCACAGGTAGAGGTTGCAGTGAGCCGAGATTGTGCCACTGCACTCCAACCTGGGCAACAGAGCTAGATTCCGTCTAAAAAAAAAAAAAAAAGAAAGAAAGAAAGGAAAAGAAAATGACCCAAATTCCTTACCACAGCCTCCCAGGCTTCCCACAGTGAGCACCGGCCACCTCCTCCAGCCTCATCTTGACTCGTCATGGCTATTACCCTCATCCCTCCAGCCACAAAGGCCTGAGTGTCCCTGAATGTGTTATGCTTCTTCCAGCCCCAGGGCCTTTGCATACACTGTTCCCTCTCCCTGCAATCATCGTTCAGGCTCAGGAATCATATCACTTCTTCCAAGAAGCTCTCCCCAACCTCCTCAACTGGCTCAGGTCCTCTATTATGTGCTCTTCCTATATTCTTCCTTCGCAGCAGTCACCATCGTTTGTAATTGTAGACTAAATTGGGGGCTTATTTGATTAGCATTGTTTCTCACACTGAAATATGAGCTCCGATCCAGGACCAGCCGTGAGCTGGCTTAGCTCTCTATTGTTCTCTCACAGTGAATAGCATGGTGCCTAGCACATAGTAGTTAATAAAGATTTGTTGGATGGAGACCAGGCATGGTGGCTCACACCTGTAATCCCAGCACTTTGGGAGGCCAAGGCAAGAGAAGCCCAGGAGTTTGAGACCAGCCTAGACAATGTAATGAGACCTCATCAGTACATCAAAAAGACCTTTAGATTTTTTTTTTTTAATTAGCTGCACATGGTGGTGTGCCCCTGTAGTCCTGGCTGCTCAGGAATCTAAAGCGGGAGGATTGCTTGAGCCTGGGAGGTGGAGGTCACAGTGAGCTGAGGTCACACCGCTGCACTCCAGCCTGGGTGACAGAGTGAGACCGTGTCTCAAGAAAAAAAAAAAAAAAGATTTGTTGGATGGATGGAAGAAAGGAAGAGTGCTTTCACTGGAAAAATTCAGACAAGTCACTCGTCTCTGAGCCACAATTTCCATATATACAAAATGGGAATGATGCCACAACTCCTAATGGGTTGTGAGGATTAAGCATTACTATGTATTTAAAATATGCAGAGAGTCCTTGATGCATAAAAAATATACATGCAAATGGGTCCCATGCCATTCCCTCTTTCCCCATCTTGCCCTCCAGCCTTCTTTCTTCCCCAGTGGAAGGCAGATTTTTCAATCCAGTGGGGTGGATGCACCCTTAGCAGGAGCGCTAGAGTTCAAGCCTGAATGTCGCTAGTTTGAACTGTCGAACTTGGCTCAACCTTGCCAAGTTCACAAAGCTTTCCAACCCAAAGAGCCCAAGATTCTGCCTCAATTGATTCTGTTTCACTGGGATGGCCACCAGAGCTGCCATCCAGTGTGACCACCCCGTGTAAGCTCTGGGGACAGGGTGGCAGCAGTGACCTGAGGAGGTGACCCAAGACCACCAGTTCTCCCAAAAGCTGTGGTTCATTCAAGGATCGCTCTTCAAGACTGGCTCCATGCCAGCCGTGGCCAGCCATGCAGTGGAGAAACAGGCGCACACTAACTTAACACAACGTGACAAGTGCTGGAACAGAGCTGTGCATGGCACCTGCGTAGTCAGAGCAGGGAGGGGGAGCCATAAATCCTTCCTTCCCAGGGAAGCGGAGAAAGGAGGCCACAAGAAAGGAGGTGACATTTAGCTAGAGCATGACGGATGAGGAATTTGCCCAGGCAGGAAGGTGAAGAGGGTGTTCCAGATAGTGGGAACTTTACGAGCAAAGGCAGGGCGGCCTAGAGGGAGCCAGCAGCAGGTGCAGGAGAGGGAAGATGGGGACGGAGTCTGAAAAAATTTTAACCAGCATTTATTAAGCATTTCTTTGGGCTGGGAACTTTTCTAAGGGTTATGTGTGAATTACACCATTTAATTCTCACACCTGTGTGATACCCTTTCTGAGTTTAAAGATGGTAAGCTGAAGCTTAGCGAAGCTCAGTGGGGCTGGGCGCGGTGGCTCATGCCTATAATCCCCGAATTTGGGGAGGCCAAGGTGGGCGGATCACAAGGTCAGGAGTTCAAGACCAGCTTGGCCGACATGGTGAAACCCTGTCTCAACTAAAAATACAAAAATTAGCTGGGTGTGGTGGCAGGCACCTTTAGTCCCAGCTACTCAGGAGGCTGAGGCAGGAGAATCCCTTGAACTTAGGACGCAGAGGTTGTCTGAGATCGTGCCACTGCACTCCAGCCTGGGTGACACAGTGAGACTCTGCCTCAAAAAAAAAAAAAAAAAAAAAAAAGCAGCAGCTCAGTGGGTTTCCCAAGCTAGTAAATGACAGACTTGCATTATTTTTCAACATTTTAATGGCAATTCTCCAATGTGTATAAAAGCAGATAGGCTGATGGAATGAACCCTCATGTGACAGCACCTCATGGGCAGTCTCCAACTCTCAGGCAGTCTCCAACTCGCAGCCAGTCATGCTGCCTCTGGACCTGCAGTCCACTTCCAAGATTGCCAAAGCCCACGGGTCAGACACTCCCAGGGCCCCTTCTCTTACATGGCGTCCATGATGAGAAAGGCCAGATCTGGGGCACTGAATTGGGGGTGGCTAGGGAAGGGGCTGGGTTAACTGGGGCCACGAAGCAGAGTAAAGAACCCAGGCTGCCAACAGATCGCTCAGATCTGGCTCTCAGATTAGAGACCAGACTGACGACCGTGGGAAGAGGAGGACTGGAGGCCCCCAGAAGGAAGGCAGGGCCCCCTTTGGCAGAGTTGGCTGTGAAGGACGGATGGCAGCCTTCAGAGCTCTGGGCACTTCATACCCCTGTGTGTGCAGAACTGAGAGGGGCCATCAAAATGACACAGGGTCAGGTGGCCTGACTCCTACAGAACAGGTGTGAAGGAGGTAGGAAGGGCGGAGAAGGGGGTGCCACCTGCTGTCACCTCAGCCTGTGCTCCAATGCAGCCACCATCCCCCTGCGTCCTGCCTGGCTTCCCCAGTGACAGGCTGAATCAGTGCCATGAGTTCCATTGTGTTCGTTCACTGTCCTCTCTGGCCACCTGTGTGAAAAGGAAAGATGTGGGTAACGAGACCTTGATGCTCCAGAGCCCCTCATCAGGCCCCTCACCACACCCCCAGCCCTCTAGGCTCAGCCTCTTAGGCAGAGACTCCTTGTCAGGCTCCAGGACTCTCAACTGGCCTTGGGATATGAGGGACAGAAAGATTCCACAGTCAAAGACAAATGCCAGCCAGCATTCCCAGTCCCCTCTGATAATCCAGGACTTGTCAGGGCCCAGCAAACCACAACCCAAGGACCCTAGGACTCCTAAGGTCAGAATACGCTGGGAAGCTGGGGTGGAATCTAGAACAAAAACAGGCTGTTGAGACAAATGGCAAAAAAAAAAAAAAAAAAAAAAAACCTGACATAGCTGGGGACAGGACCTTGGCCTAGCTGGGGACAGAATCTTGGAATAGCTGGGGACCTTGGCACAGCTGAGGACAAAATCTTAGAATAGCTGAGAACAGAATCTTGGGATGGCTGAGGACAGAGTTGTGGGCTACGTGGGGATAGGATCTTCGGGCAGCTGAGGGCAGAATTTGGGGGACAGAATCTTTGGGCAGCATGGGGCAGAATTTGGAGGCAGCTGGTACAGAATTTTGGGAGATCAGACAAGAGACCCATGAGTCCACTGGGAGGCTGTAGTTTGGGGCATAGGGAGGCAAATCTTGAGGTGCAATCAGGAGGTGGCTAGGACAAGGATGCTGACCCCGGGCCCCAAGTCACACTGCACCCCCTTCTCCTGGAACAGACAACACCGCTGCAGTGCACACGCAGCACGTGGGTTTCAACCGGCAGGAGCAGGATGTGTTCTTCCTGCCCATCCTGGTAGTGGACAGCGGGCCACCCACGCTGAGCAGCACGGGCACACTCACCATCCGCATCTGTGGCTGCGACAGCTCTGGTGCCATCCAGTCGTGCAACACCACGGCCTTTGTCATGGCTGCCTCCCTCAGCCCCGGCGCCCTCATTGCCCTCTTGGTCTGCGTTCTCATCCTGGTCGGTGAGTCCCTCAAGAGCCACCCACCTCTGCCTGATTGACCCCCATCCTGGGCTCCTGGGTTTCCTTCCTAACCAGCCGGCGTGGGGCCTCAGCTTCCCTCTCCACGTGAGGATGGGCTGGTGGAACCATCTCCAAGCTCTAACACGCAGTCCCCATGAGGAGTCTTCTAAGAGCAGAGCAGCCCCGCCACAAATTCCAGGACTGAGTTCACCGTGGGCCACCCCCTGCACAGCCCGAACCCCACCCTAATTTTTAAAAACCAATCATATTTTTTAAAATTCTTTTTTATTCTCTACGTAGGATTTTTAGTAAAAGGGCTATTGTGAACCTCACAACTATATGGCCAGGCATATCATCCCATTTTTCAGATGAAAACACTGAGGCTCAGAGAGGTTAGGTGGCTGGTATAAGGGTACTAGACAGCCTTCGGATTTGATATTAGGTCTTCTCACTCTGTGCGCTCTGCTCCTCTAACTACCACCTGCTATGAATCTAAACTGAAAGCAAAATCTCAAGTCATTAGCAGTGGGGGTGTGGGGGGCAAAATCCACACAGGTATCAGCCCACTAGAAGCCATTTGAAACCCAAAGTGTCCCCAATGAAGAGGTCGAATTTCAGAAGCTAACCTGGATTTGAGTGGCCATATGCCACCTGTCACAGCTATGGCCACCCAAGTACAGAAGGGCACTGAGGCCAAAGCTCGAGGAGCTCAAGGGAGGTCCAAGTGTAGATTCCAGCTTTGCTGTGCTCCCTGGGAGATGTCAGCTGCCTCCCCCGCCCTCGCTGCCTAGAACTGGCATGGCCTCTGTCTACCCTCAGAGGACCTGCCCATGGCCAGGCTGTACCTCCTCAGGCCTCTGAAGGGCCCTGGGCAGGCTCCTCCTAGTTGGGAGCCCCTGCTTTCTCTCCCCATCCCAGCTCATGGCTCAGAAACCCTTTTTCCAGAGGGTGCACTTTACAGCGGTTTCATTTTCCGAGGCAATGCAAACAAATTTCTGCCTAATTGCCCACAAACGAAGAAAGTGCACATCAGTGCTCTAAAGGTGACAGGCGGAATCGCTGATCAGGCCTGGCACATCTGTCGCCCGCCGCCCACAAAGCTCACCATCTGCTCCCTTGGGCATCCCCCTCCATAGCTCCCAGCCTCCGCTCCGAAAGCCATCCATCCATCTTTCCATTCTCTCCTGACACTTTCCTTCCCTGTGGCCTCCCTCCGGGCCTGTCCCCAGCTCCCGTGCTCTTCCCTATCACAAGCCACCTTGTTAGGTGGTGAGCAGGTGCCTTGCCCCATGGCCCTTGCAGCCAGCTCTGGCCACTGGAGCTGTTTGGAGGAGCAAAAAGAATCCAGTGCCCAGCACAGTACCTGGTACATGTCTGTCCATCTGTCTGTCTATCCATCCATCATCATTTACCTATACATCCATTGAGTCCCTCCCATGTGCTAGACCCTGAGATTTAGCAGTCAACAGAAGAGACCTAAAAGCTCTGAGTAATTGAAAAGTTGGGAATGTTAACACTGAGGAAGGGGAGACTCAGGGTGGGGAAGGGGAAAAAATTAGTATTTCACCTTTGAACATGTTAAATTTGAGATTCTCTTGGTCAACAAGAGGACACGTTGAGTAGGAAATGGAATGTACGATCTAGATTTCAGGGAAGAGGTCCAGGCTGGAGGCTGAGATATGGGAATTGCGTTTCTAAACGGAACTTTTGAAGTTATAATAAGACTGAAGGAGAGCTCCAAGAGAGGGAGCATGGATACAGAACCAAGGTCTGAGTCCTAGGACATCTGAATTAAGAGAGGCAAGGAGAAGCCTGCTTAGAAGATGGAGAATGAGTGTTCAGTGAAGTGGGAGGAGGAGGAGGAGAGCGTGGAGTCCTAGAAATCAAGTGAAGAAAGCCAGGAGGGGACAATCATTCATTCACTTACCCATGTCTCCATCCAACTCTTCCTTCCTTCCTTCCTTCATTCATTCAACAAGCATGCTTTAAGTGCTCACTGCAGGCCAGGCACCAAGCCAGAGGAACATTTCCCAAGTCCTCAAGGGTAGCTTAGGGTTTGTGTTTCGGGGTGGAGACAGATGTGGTAAAACAGCAAGGTCTGGTCTGTGGCAGAGCTGTGGCTTTCAAACTTGAGCTGCCTCTTCCTGTCTGGGGGTCTTGTTAAAACACACATTCGCCCTCCACTGCCACAAGATTAGTGGCAGGATCCAAGGATCTGCATTTCTAACAAGCTCCCAGAGGATGCTGCTTTTGTCCAGGGGCCACACTTTGAAAACCAGTATGATAAGAAGAAGGAGCCCCTTCCTGGGGGATCTTGGAGGGGAAGGCACAGAACCTGGCAGGCAGCTCTCAGGGTTCCTGCAGACCTTGACCTGAGAACCAAAGGGCTGAGTAGGAGCTCAGGATTTCTGGTGTGGACAGAGGAGGGTGAGGGTGAAAGGGGGGTCAGAGTGAAGGACATCTTTCACATTCCCTCCCCAGCTCCATCTGTTTCTCAGCTGCCTGCTTCGCACCCCCAGCATCTAGAGTCCTCAGAGAATGTATCTCTTCATAGAGCTGAGAAGGGAGACCTTGGGCCTCCTTACCCAGGAAAACCTTTAACACTGCTCTCCCGTTGGCTACCTCCACCCCAGAGGTAATCTAGCCTCGATTTGCATACCTCCCGAGATGGGTGGCTCACTACCTCTCCAGACACTCAGCTCAGTTCTGACTGTAAGAACGGCTTTTTGAACAGAATTCTAAGAAATCTGTAGGAGTGTTGAGGCTGGGCCCACTCTGCTGGCAGAAGGCGGGAGGAGACGGGGTAGAGGGTCCTCCTAACGCCCTGGGAGGGGCTCGGCCCTCAGTCGCCCCCTCTGTCCCCCTCGCAGTGCTGGTGCTGCTGATCCTCACCCTCAGGCGCCACCACAAGAGCCACCTGAGCTCGGACGAGGATGAGGACATGCGGGACAACGTCATCAAATACAACGACGAAGGCGGCGGCGAGCAGGACACGGAAGCCTACGACATGTCGGCGCTGCGGAGCCTCTACGACTTCGGCGAGCTCAAGGGCGGCGACGGGGGCGGCGGCGGC
>NW_022437077.1:1145068-1202092 GCF_009761245.1 Sapajus apella
GGCGCGGGCGGGGGCGCGGGCGGGGGCGCGGGCGGGGGCGCGGGCAGCCCCCCGCAGGCCCACCTGCCCTCCGAGCGCCACTCGCTGCCGCAGGGGCCGCCGAGCCCCGAGCCGGACTTCTCGGTGTTCAGGGACTTCATCAGCCGCAAGGTGGCGCTGGCGGACGGGGACCCGTCGGTGCCGCCCTACGACGCCTTCCAGACCTACGCCTTCGAGGGCGCGGACTCGCCGGCCGCCTCGCTCAGCTCGCTGCACAGCGGCTCGTCGGGCTCCGAGCAGGACTTCGCCTATCTCAGCAGCTGGGGTCCGCGCTTCCGGCCCCTGGCCGCGCTCTACGCCGGCCACCGCGGGGACGACGAGGCCCAGGCCTCCTAGCCCGGCGCCCTGCCGTCGGGGCGCGGCTGCTCCTCCGCCCAGCACCCGCCGGGGCCCCGGGACCACGCGTTTCCCCCGGGACCCCCTCCCCCTCCCTCCCCTCCCCCTCCCTCGGCGGCCAGACGGAGGGGGAACTTGCGAGGGGCGGACTCCCCCACTCCTCCTCCGCTAGGGGCGCAGCTTTTGGAGCTTCGGGATTCTGACCAACGTCATTAAAACTGAGGCGAGACCGGGCGCCGCGTGGCTCTGGGGTTAGAATGGGAGGTGGGGGTAGTCGGGAAGGGGCCGGTTACTCAATCCTGGCCTGGGGGAGAATGCTGGAGCGAGCACGCCGCTGAGACGCCCCCGCCTCAGGTTTCCCCCATCAGAGTTAAGAGGAAGGAAGGCTGTTCATTTACTAAGCACCTACTGTGTGCTGGGACGCTGTACAGAGACCAGCTCAGTCGTCAGAGAGACCATGAGGTGGGGTCCTGCACGGAATAGAAGGGGAAAGGACCCCAGAGAAGTGGCTGTGACCCGTCCCAGGGCCCCTGGCCAGTGAATGGCGGAGCCTCTGGCACTGACCAGCTGCCTGGCCTCGGGCAAGTCACTTCACTTCTCTGGGCCTCAGTTTCCTCATCTGTCAAATGGGGTTAATAACAGAACCTACCTCGAAGAGCTGTGAGGCTAAAAAGGGTTCGTATGTGTCAAGTGGTTAGGACAGTGCCTGGCACATAGTAGGTGTTCAATAAATGCTAGCCTTTGTTACTGTTCTTATCTTTGTGGTTCTTAGAAGCCCAGTATGTCTGCCTCCAAGGTCTGACCTCTCTCCCCTGCTCCATGTGCCTTCCCCTTTTCCCGGCATCTCCAAGGGGAGAGGAAAAGGTTGCCATCGTCAGCTCCTGATCCTGCCCTGCATGGGGATAAGGACACCCCCAGCAACTGTGGAGACTTTGGGAGTCTCAATCACACTGAAATACCAGCAGTACCAAGCAAGAACAAGCTGGGTGACTCCAGGACTTGCATGGATGCAAGGATTGGCAGGAGGCAGAGGGGTCAGAAACCACTGGGCAAGGGCGGGGGGGTGGGGGCCTTATCTGTTTGACTTTGGAACCCATCAGTCTCCCCACTCATGGATCCCAAATTAAGAACCCCTGGACTAAGTCACCTGAGAGTTTCCAGCTCTAAAACTATATGATTATAAAATACAGGTTATTTGTCCTCCCACCTCCCCTCATGCCCAAGTGATTCATTCATTCCACATTGATTCAATGTGAATTCCAGCTCCTGCTAGCTGGGCATCCTTCAGCAGCGTCCTCCACTGCTGAAGCCTCAGTTTCCTTATCTGTAAAATGGGGGCAATAATAGTCTCTTCCTTAAAGGATTGATAAAAGTCTTCAAGGAGATAGTGGGTGTTAAGCTCTGAACACAGTGCCTTCCTGACATGTGGAAAGTGCCCAATAAAGGCTTATTAGCCTTATTTTCCTTACCCTCCCAGGGAGCGCTCATTCGTTCCCTCCACATTTGCCAAGATCCACTGTGATAGATCTAGAGACCGCCAATAAGTTCTAGTGCCTTACCTGCATTATTTTTTCTCTTTTAGGTACTGTCAGCCCCAGTTCACAGATGAGGAAACTGAGGCTGAGTGAGTAGTAAACTGCCCAGAGTTACACAGATGATAAGTAATTCCTCCCTTCCAATAGCTCAAGACCTAAGTGGGAGGAAGGAAGTGGATCAGGGAGCGGAAGCAGCCAAAAATAATGTGTTTGCTAAGAGTTGTAGCAGAGTTACCAGAAAAAGATGCTGGAAGCACTGAAGAAAGACTGAGTAATCCTGGAGGGCTTCCCAGAGGAAGTAACTTCAACCAGGTCTTGAAGAATGAGTATAGGATGTGAGGTGGCCAAGCGAGCAAGAGTATTCCAAGCAGATCTGCAAAAGCTGGGGGTGGGGAGGAGGCAAAAAGCATGTGGCAGCTTCAGGAAGGATATGTGGCCTGGGAGCTGCATCACAGGGTGGAGGAGTGTGGGAGGTGAGGCAGGGAAGGCTGGTTAGAGGTCGTTTGAAAAGAACTGGAAGGCCAGGTTAAGGAACATGATAGCTTGCTCAACTTGAACCTCCCTTCTAACGTCCACTGATAGTGGCCAGTGGCAGGGATGTGGTATTAGTATGGTAAACCCAACTGGAGGGGTATTTGGGAACCCCCAGATCATCCCATGTGGGACCCTTACCCATGGTTCCTATAGCTCATGCTACAAATGGGCATGGTACCTTGGGGACCACTGGGGAGATGCCCTCTCACCCCTGCGTGCCCAGCTCTTCATATAGAACACAACAGCACTTCTGAGGTTGGTTGCCAGCTCCATTGTAGAAGGGGGAAACTGAAACCCAGAGGAATAAAGCGAGTGGTTCCAGGTCTCCCAGCTAGTATGGGGCAGAGCAGGGACGGCACAGGTCCCCCTGGCTCCGAGTCTGTCCCTTCCACATGAACGGGTTGCCTTAGCAGATACTGACCCTGACAAGAAGGAGGTTACAGGCAGGTCACATGTCCACAGGGACACATGGACATGAAGTCACAGGTCCCCTGAACATCTGTCTAAACCTCACACATGGAGAATGACTTACCTAAGGTCACCCGGAGTCAAAGATCTTGCCAGAAATAAAGAACATTATTTATCCAGATTCGCCTTCCGAGCCTTTGGCTCTGCCATTTACCCACTGTGTGACTTTTTCCTTCCTTCCTTCCTCCCTCCCTTCCTTCCTTTCTTTCCTTCCTTTCTTTCTTCCTTCCCTTCCTTCCTTCCCTCCCTCCTTCCTTTCTTTCTTTTCCTCTTTCTTTCTTTCTCTTTCTACCAATCTTTCTTTCTTTCCTTTCCTTCCTTCCTTCTTTCCTTTCTTTCTTTCTCTTTCTTTCTTTTTCTTTCTTTCCTTCCTTTCCTTTCCTTTCCTTTTTTTCTTTTCTTTTCTTTTCTTTTCTTTTCTTTTTTCTTCAGGGTCTTACTCTGTTGCCCAGCTGCACACAGTGGCACAATCATGGCTCACTGCAGCCTCAATGTACCAGGCCCAACTGATCCTCCCACCCCAGTCCCCCAAGTAGTTGGGACCACGAACATGCACCACCACACCTAGCTAATTTTTTGTAGAGATGGAGTCTTGCTATGTTGCCAGGCTGGTCTCAAACTCGTAGGCTCAAGTGATCCTCCCGCTTTGGCCTCCCAAAGTGCTGGGATTACAAGCATGAGCCCCCAGGCCCAGCCACTGTGTGACTTCAGACAGTTATTTACCCTTGGTTTGCCTCCGTTTTCTTATCCATAAGGTGCATATGCTCAGACCACCTACTTCATAGGGTTGCAATAAGGATAAAACCCAATAGCAACAGCTGACACTGAGCACTTCACATAAATTAACACAGTTAATTCCATGACGACACAACGAGGTAGCCCCCGTTTTACAAGCGAGAAAACTGAGGCGCAAGGAGGTTAAGCAACTTGTGCAAGATCAAACGACTAGTAGTGGAGATACTGAGACCAACCCGGGTGCTGTGGCCCCCAGGACCTACCCCACCAGAAGCACACACACTGTCCGACACACAAGAAGCCCCAAACATATGTCTTGGGTGTATCCAAAAGTCCCTGTCTGTGCTCTGGGAGAGCTCGTTCCTCTAGTTGCCACCACATTCCACAGCCTGCAGGAGTCCTCAAGCCTCCCCCTGGTTTCTGCTAGCTCCAGAGTGGGGTGTGGAGGAAAAGGTAACGTTCTCTCGATCCTCTTTGCTTCTAGCTCCCGCAACCACATGTGCTGCCTCCACTGGGTGCTGAGCCAGCCCAGAGTGAAATCCAGTGAGTCCTGCCCTTTCACTGGGCTGCACAAGGTGTCTCCTGCCAAGCATGTGTGAGCTTTTCTGATGACTTGGGGTCACAGAGGAGGGTCTCATGGGACACACGGGCTTTGGTCATCTGTCTCATTGATTCCCACAGGTTCCCCAGGAGTTCCAAATCCTCTCGCTGTGTTAGGCAGAAAATATAGCCATGCCAGCTCCAGGCTCCAAATGAGCAAACCCAGCTCTATTGAGGAGTTTAGAAAATACAGAGCCTTCCATTTACTGTGCCTGCCCTCCTTACAAGGCATCTAGGAAGATGAAAAGAAAAACATTCCCCAAGGCCGGGCACGGTGGCTCAAGCCTGTAATCCCAGCACTTTGGGAGGCCGAGGCGGGTGGATCACGAGGCCAAGAGATCGAGACCATCCTGGTCAACATGGTGAAACCCCGTCTCTACTAAAAATACAAAAAACATTAGCTGGGCATGGTGGCGCGTGCCTGTAATCCCAGCTACTCAGGAGGTTGAGGCAGGAGAATTGCCTGAACCCAGGAGGCGGAGGTTGCAGTGAGCCGAGATCGCGCCATTGCACTCCAGCCTGGGTAACAAGAGCGAAACTGCGTCTCAAAAAAAAAAAAAAAAAAACAACATTCCCCTTTTATTGTCATCCTCACCATCCCCGTCATTATCAAGGGATAAAAGAGTATTCAGGGTCTTGAGCAAGAATTGATGTGTAATTGGCCAAGGATTTCAGAAGCAGGGATATTAATGGCAATGACGATGGTAGTGATGACGGTGACAGCACACTTACCCAGCACTGCGGCATGCCAGGCCCTGTTCTCAGCACCGTACGTAATTAATACTAAGGCAGCTAAATCTCACGGAGAATGGACGCTGTGTTTACTGTGTTTAGTGCTTTTACGTAATTTGCCTTGTTTAATTTTACGCAGGTGCTTTCATTAGACCTATTTTATGAGGATGGGATGAGAAACCCAGGGCTCACAGATGAACTGCATTTTGCCCAAGGGCACAAAGCCTTTAAAGGCTTGAAATCGCTTTACACCCCCATCTACCATGGCTCTGCATAGGGCCTAGATGACTCGGGTTCTGAGTGGAGTTTCCCAGAGGACAGAGAAGCAGGTTGGTGAGAAAGGGAGGTGCTCCAGGGGGTTGGCAGAGCTGGGAGCAAGATGGACAGAGGGGCCTAGCTGGCTGGCCACTGTCCAAACCTGGGTCTCTGTCTCTGATGTGTACCAGTGTGTGTGTGTCCACACGTGGCTGTGGACAAGGACCAGCGAGGTGGGAAACCAGCATTGAGCAGCACAGGTCAAGAACTAACCTCCCACCTCCTGATTCAAGCAGCTCAGAGAGCCGGCTGCTGTCATAGAGGGCGTCTAAGTGCCTGCATCCGTCAGCCAGCCATCATCACAGCCCACCCTCAGGTCACGAATCAGCAGCTCCACTCACCTCCTGCCAGCAAGCGCTCCCAGGCCAGCTCTGTCACTGGTCGCTGAGCCTTTGGAAAATGCAACCCTGTCAGCCCTCACTCTGAGGCAAGATGGCTCATGTTTCAGTGTGTGCGGGAGCATGCCAGCACATGATGCACACGTTGTACCCACAGATATGTTTGCACCTGTGGGCATAACACAGACATGTTCACAGCTATACACACAGAGCGTATCCCTGCAGGTCTGCAGATGTGGACACATGCCAGCATGCCATGCATGCACGGGAGGCAAGCTCTCGTGTGCACCCGTGTTTGTCCTCAGAGCATATGCATGCCTGCCGTAGACAGCTTCTCTTACATGCATGTTCATGTTTGTCCACTGGTACTCTTCAATAAGCAACATATTTTCCCATTCAGGCATATACTCATACACATTCACCAACATAGGTGTGTCCCCAGAAACTCCCACACAAATACACAGCACATATTTGTGTATACCCTCAGGGGTTCTTCTGCGCATGAGTATACGGCACCATGCACTCATTCTTAATCATATGCACATTTGTATGCACGCACAGGAAAGCAAACGAAACCTCAGGAGCAGTCCCTTACAAACTCCAAATTAACATGCATGATCCCATAGATGTGTTTGTACATGTGAGCACAGGTCTGTGTGTAATCCACATGATCACTACAAGCACCTGAACAAACAGCCATCCTCCAACAAATGCTCAGATCTGCACCAAGCACTCACACACATGCAGTGGTATACGTGCATCTGCCTGTCTCCATGTAGGTACCTCAACTTCCAGTCAACGTGTCCTCAGGCGCTTAATCACCTCTGTCCATGTGCACTTTTAGGCAGGCCCAGCACACTTCACCCACAGCCATGCCCCATGTGCCACTCAACCCCGCACACAAGCACGCACACAGACACATGCCTCCAAAGCCCATCTCCTACACGTGTGCGGAGTCAAATCCCTAGCACATGGCTGCACACACACCCTCTCTGGGGCACAGCATGCCCATCCCCAGATCATCAGGTGTGCTGGGGACAGAAGGAATGGTGCCCACACGCAGAAATCGCCACTCACGCAGAATTGCATCTGCCGCAAACTTCTCATCTGCTGTGCAAATGATGATTAAATGTTATTGTGCAAGAGAAAACAGCAAGGAGGGATTCATTAGCTTTATTGTCAGGAAGGACTCCATGGACTCCAGCTCGCAACTCCACGGCTGGCTTAACCCCCTGTGTGCTGGGGGGGGTGCCATGCCTAGACATGGCATTGTGGAAAATGGAGGCCCCAGAGACAGATATCTCAGTGCTCATGATCACATGAGCCAACCTGGGTGCAGAGAGCAGTGTACAGG
Source organism: Sapajus apella (assembly GCF_009761245.1). NCBI lineage: Eukaryota > Metazoa > Chordata > Mammalia > Primates > Cebidae > Sapajus > Sapajus apella. Next base: position 1,152,055 of record NW_022437077.1, read on the forward strand.
GAGTCATAATGTGAGGCTGATTTGCATGTGTCCCTGGGCCCATCATTTCATTCAGCAAATAATCACTCATCCCTACCATGTGTCCCCAGGAATCTAGAGCTACAGAAGCCATGTTCCCTCTGGGACCATAGGCCTTCTCAGATGGAAAAGGACAGTCTCCCAAGAAAAGAGCATAAGCAAAGGCTTTGGGGGGTTGGAGAGAGCAGAAGCAGCACAGCGCTTTTTCAAAGAACAAGGACCTAGACAGATCAGTGGAGGACAGATTGCAAAGGGTCCAGCAAAGCCTTCCGGAGAGCTTGGGTGTTTTTCTGACGACAATGAGGAGCTATGAAAACTAGATGGATAGGCTGGACAGATAAATTGCAGGACACCCAGTTAAATGTGAATTTCAGATAAATAAAAAGTCATTTTTCTAGTACTCATATTCTAACTATTGCACAGGACACACTTATGCTAAATCACTCGTATATTATGTATCTGGAATTCACATTGAAGTGGGAATTTTGTATTTTATCTGCTGAATCTGGCAACCCTACATATAGATTTGCATTTTAGAAAGATTATCCTGGCTACTTGCCCAAGTTGGATTAGAGGATGAAAGAAATGAGAGGGAGACCAGTGAGGAAGGGAGGAAGTCACAGTCTCACTTTCTTCCTTAATCAGAGAAGCCCCAAATTTTAGCTGGGCACATGGCCTTCTATTACAAGGACCACATTTCCCAGCTTCCTTCACAGCTGTGTATGAACTATGCATGAATTGAATCCCAGCCAATACAACTTAAGCAGAATTGTCAGGTGGCAGCTTCCGGGACACCTCTTTAAAAGACTGCTGACCCATGTCTTTTGCCTCTTTTTACTGTCCCTTTCTTCTTTCTGCTGGCTGAACACAGCTGAGATGGCTGGAGCTCAAGCAGCCACCTTGAGCCATGATGGCAAAGGTCATACCCTATGGATAGACTTGGTTCTCATCAGCCTCATGGAGCTACCATACCACCCTGAACCTCCTATCTCCAGACTTGGCCACAGAAGAGACAAATAAACTTCCAATATGTCAAAGTCACTGTCACTTTGGTCTTTTGTCTCAAGCAGCCAAACCTAACTCTAGCTGATATGAAAGGCTGACACAGGACTCTCAGAAAGAGACGCTGAAGCTTAAACTGGGTCAGCAACAGTGGATTTGAGAAATATTTTAGAAGAAAGACCCAGCAGGAGTTGGCAATTGACCGGGTGTGGGGATGGCACGTAAAGAAGGTCAGAGGCTTCAGGCTTGAGTGACAAGGGCGGCAAAGCTAGTAATGAGCCAGGGAACCCAGGAGAAGCTTTGGATCTGGGGTCAGGAAAGTTCAGTTTGGTTTTAGACATGCTGAGTTTAAGGGGCCTGCAGACCACACACACAAGATATGGAAATGCAGCACTGGAGCTCAGGAGGAGGAAGGGGACTAAAGAGATCTTGCTGCTTGCCAGTGTCTTCAGGAGAGCTGAAGCTGCAAGGGTAGGAGGCGCAGGGAGAGCGTAGAACAGAGAGGATCCAAGAGGGGCACCAGAGCCAGGCTGGGGGAGAAGAGCCACTTGGACCTCAGTTTCTCCAGCCGTGAGATACCGGTGGCTGAGAGGGCTAACCTAACAGATTCCAAAAGCGCCTTCCTGATCTGGCATTTGTGAATTTTAAGGTGTGATCTTCGACCATTTATTTGTCCTTCCTGTGATTCGGTTTCCCCTTTGGAAAATGAGGCTAAAATAGCAGCTACCCCATAGGGTTGTTCAGAGGAGGAAGTGGCCCCCCGCTGAAGCACTTAGCTCAGCCCTGGCGTACAGTAAGCACAAAATAAACAGCAGCCGTTAGCACATGGAAGCAGTGGCGTGGTGTAGGGGGAATGAGGGGTGAGGACAAATCCTCTTTCCCATCCCAAGCTCAGGAAGAGGCTGGAAACCTGGGAATCCTCATTGAGACCTTTAGAAGGTACCTCCTGTTTGCAAGGACATAGAGCTAGGCAGAGAGAAGAAAAAAATGGGGAGAAAATGTACTTACTTTTGAGAAGGTGATAAAGCCCAGCCTTGCCAGGAGAGCCTGAAGGAAGGTGAGATCCGGGGACAGGGAAGGGGCTGGGAGAGGAACAGGGGTGGGATTATATAGAAGGTCTCCCAAAGGAGGCTGCTGAACCAAGGCCTCCAGGGTGGAGTGCTTCAGAGCTGACAGAGCAAAGAGGAGGACGCCACTGATCACAACACACACATCTGTGAAATGGGTCCATTGGGAGCAGAAGGGCACTGGGAGGGGGAGCCCGTGGGCACTTCACATCCCCTGGATTAGTGTGCTAGGGTTGCTGTAATAAAGCACCACCAGAGGAGTGGCTTCAACAACAGCACTGAATCCTCTCCCAGGCCTGGAGGCTTGGAAGTCCGACATCCAGGGGTCAGCAGGGCAGTGAGAAAGCGCCCGTTCCAGGCCTCCCTCTTGGGCTTACAGATGGCCATCTTCTCTCTGTGTCTCTCCACATCATCTTCCTGTGACATGTCTGTGTCTGGATCCAAACTGCCCCTTTTTGTAAGGACACAGGTCATACTGGATTAGTGCCCACTGACCCCAGGATGGCCTCATCTTAGCTAAGTACATCTGCCATCATCCTATTTCCAAACAAGGTCACATTCTCATGTACAACTAATTTGGAAATTCAGCATATGAATTTTAGGGAGACACAATTCAACCCACAGCATCCGCCATCCCAGGCTCGGCACCAGCTCACAAACCCCTCACCAGGCTCCCTAATGAAGTCTTCCCACTTTTTGTGGAAGTTTGTACTCAGGTGCGGTCAGAGGGAGGAGGCCTTGGAATTCTGATCACTAGCTGGGATGGGGATTGGGTGGGAACAGTTTTCTCCCTCCTAGCCACTGATTCACTGAGACCCTCGCATTTAACCACACCCACACACACCCACACACACACATACACACCCCTCAGAGAAAACCAGAGGCCCACCCATATATGTGAAGTCTCACACAAAGACACACACACTCAAAGCCACCCATGTAGAACCGTCACACACAAAGACACATGCAGAATCATATGCACAGACACATGCTCCCAGACATGGAGATATGCGTGGACACAGACCAGAACTCACACACATTCCCGGACACACAGGCGCATGCTAGCACACCCATGCAGGCACAATGACAGCCACGTAGAAGGATGCACAGGGACACATCTGTGTTCTCACAATCACACACACAACACAGACATGCTTGTGTGCCTTCTTATAGACAAATGCACTCACACACAAAGATGCAAAACACACGGTCACAGGCATTCAGGAGCACACAGCCTCACACAGACACGTGAGGCCGCTTGCGTACACAGGGCTTTTTAATCCCATTGTGGCTGGCAGATCCTGGCATCCACTCACCGTCCCCCTGGCCTCACAGCTCACTGTTCACTCTCTGGTCATTGGAGGCAATTTAATCCCCATCCCACCTAGCCAATCACAGGCCCCATAGAGCAGGCGACCATCAAAATGCCCCCACCACGAGGGCGGCGAAGCAGAAAGCCTCCTCCCCACTCTAGCTTCCCCTTCCACCTTTGCAGTTGAGATGGAATTTATATAAACCTAGACAGGCAGGCGCGCACACACACACACACACACACACACACACACACCATCAAATACTATTCACAGAACCATGCACAATTGTCCACACACACAAGTACACATATGGGCACAGGAAGATCGTGTACACAACAAATAGAAAAGGCTCCATGAGCTAGATGGTGTCTGTATGTACACAGATACACAGTCTCATGGTCAGTTAGTGCCAATGGGTGTGCACCACGCAAGCAGTCCCACTAAGATCTGTAAACTCATGGAGAACATGATGGAGATGGAGATGAAGAACACACATACAACAGCCACACACAGATCTCCAGCTGTGCTTAGTGAACTCCCTCCCAGGGTGTCTGAGCATTTGTGCACGCTGAGGAGGAGGTGTACAGACACAGAGACATGGTTGCGTGTGCACGCATGCATACACACACCACGCACACAGGACCACTCAAAGCCTGCTGCGTGTCCCCACAGAGGCCCGTGGTCCTTGCCTGCTGAACCCAGAGATGGCCCACTTCCCCAGGCTGATTTTCCAGGGGAAGGGGGGCCACAGCCCCACCTGTCAACCTGCTGTTTGTCACTCCATCATGGCCTGTGCGCTGACATTCAGAGCCCAGCACTGAGATGATCACATTTAGCTGTAATGTACCACAGATTGCACTGACATTTGGAAAATATTCCACCTCGGGACCCATTTGACTTCAAACTTTTTTCCTGGAAGAGGAGAGAGGCAGCAGCGAGGACCTGAAATATTCTCAGCCTCCCAGGAGCTGAGAATCCAGGCCCCACCTGCCAGAGTCCTAGGTATTCTGGCTGCTCCTTCTGCAGCTACCTGGGGACAGGAGGATGAGGAAGAGGAGTAGGGGTTCCCGAGGATGAAGCTCCATGTCATGCATCAAGTCTTTACAGAGGATCCATTGGGAGTCCCCCATATTTGGGGCCTGGTGGGACCTACCTGCTGTCAGTGGCACACCCACTAAGCGCCAGGCCTTGCTTTAAGCATGTCACATACATGGCCTCATTTGGCAATGGTAATGTGACCTAGGAACTGTTACTATCACATTTGAATGATGAAGTCTCAGAGAGGTAAAGTGACTTGCCCAAGGTCACAAAGCTAGGAGGGACTGGAGCTGAGATTTGTCCCCAAGTCTGTCTGGCTCCAGAACCTGCCCTTTTTCCACTCCACAAAATGTGTCACAGAGTCAGGCAGATGCTGAGTCCTTCCCCAGGGCTGCTCACCACCTTTTCCCTTCTCCCTTTCCTCTCTCAGGCTTCCTTTCTCCCCTCTCATCTCCCATCCTCTACGCCTCCGTAAGCAGGACTAGTGCTTGCAGAATGATGGCACAGCCTAGAACAGCTTCCTGGAAGGGAAAAGGAGGGGATGAGTCGCACCTGGAAGCCCGGAAGACTGGATGGATAGGATCGGCATCTGCAGAATCAGTGTGCAAACCTCACAGAAAAGCCTCTGGAAAACACTGCATTTTAGTGAATGGAATGGTTGGACTCTTCCTGTGTGCCAGCTGCAGAGACCCAGGGCTTGGATGCAGGAGACTTGCCTGAGACTGTGCCCAGCCCAAGATCCAGGCAACAAGGCTATCCAAGTAAACTAATGGCAGCCAGGGGTGTCTCCACCCATTCCCCAAAGGAGGAGCTGCAGAGAATCCTGCCGAACTGAATCTGATTGGGCAATAATGATGGAAATGTAGACGGGGTGCTAGAGAGTGAGGAAAAGGATATTTCAAACGCAGGGTGAAAATGACATGGCCCCATCTAATCCAAAAAGAGATAGAAGAGGTAAAAGACCGTCTGGATCTCTTATAAGCTGATTAATCTCCTTAAATAACTCAGAGTCCAACTTCCCAAAAGGCAAAAGAAAGTTAGGTTAATCTACTCTAAGTGATTCCTGAGCTTCTCCGGGTGGCAATCAATACCCACACTCTCTCTCTCTTCATAAGTAATTCTCAGTAATTACAAGAAAGAGGGTTCTGTGGAAAATGACATTCTAGCTGCAGAGAAAAGCCCAGGCAAGGGGATCAATTGGCCTCCAGTGGGAAGCCAACCCTTTCAGTGGGGGAGGCTGAGGGACGGCCACCCTCACATCACGTCTCGGGCCACAGAGTCCGCCCTAGGTCCATCTGCCTGAAAGAGCTTTAATTGAGTGGAAGAAGAAAGGCCAAACAGGGAGGTGAACCAAGATCTCCGGCAGAAGCAATAGGTTTCCACCTCACCAGCACCCATCCTTGATGCCATAGGCGTGCCTTGATGCATGTGCTGGAGGCATATCACCAGTACCTCAAGGATACCATCATTGATGAAAGTCATCAATGATGGCTTTGGGAGCACCATAAGTGCTCATCGCCAGTAGCCTTAGGGCTCCATCACCTTTATTCTCAGTAGTACCCATCAGTGCCCCTCCTGATGCCCCTGAGTAGGGGAACAGTATCTTTCTTGATCATCATTGTATCTCCACTAGCCATGGTGGCTGGTGCATAACAGGAGTGCAGTGAACATCTGTTGAGTAAATGAATGAGTGAGTGAATGTTCTTGGGAAGGATAGACATCTCTTCTTGGTCCTGTCTGCCACCCTGTCCTCAGGCCCTTGCACAGTGCATAGCCAAGGAGAGGGCTCCATCAACATCTGTTGATGCGTAGAAGGGGGCGGGGGAATGGAGGATGCACGCAGATGCAGGATGCACATGTGGAAGGCGGAAAGGAGGCCTTTGGAGCAGTCACTGGCCTTCTGTAATGTCAGGGAATCTGCCTTGGGACCCCAGAGCTCAGCACAAAGGAATTCCAAGAGGGAATAGAAACCTGCCTCCTGCGCCATCCCTAGGGGTCTTGGCCCCCACGTGGCTAGATGGTTTTGGTTGATTCTCTCCTTTGCAGTGGGGATGAGGGTTGGAATGGAGGCGAGCAGCGGCAGGGAGAGTCTCTTGCCTCCTGGCCCTCCTCTCCCCACTCCCACCCTCCAATCTGAATACAATTTTCTAGAATGTCCCTAGGTTCTGAAGGGAAAGCTCATTACCTGTGATCTGCCCATAAAAACGTCAGTAGCTGCCTGGCGGCTGGGGAGCCAGCTGCCATCAACTCAGCCTGGCAGTGGCCACAGGAGTCAGCCTGGCCTCTCCACAGCCACCAGCTTCATGCAGACCCAGCCGTGACCTCTGGGAGAGCTGACCACCCCATGACATTTCCAGAGGGTGCCTCTCGGGATGGGGAAAGCTCAGCCTGCCTACCGATTATTCAGCCCTCACTGTGTGTCAGTCATTCCCGCACCACTGAATGAACATCCTCAGGACAACGCTGGGAGTTGGATCCAAGCCTTAAGGAGCTCCATTGCACAGCTGTGGAAACTGAGGCTCAGAGACCTGGGAGAGCAGTTGCCTAAAGTCACACAGTGAGCATGTGGCAGAGGCAGCCCTCGAACCCAGGTTGATCTCACTCCAAGGCCTGGCTCCTATGGAAGGTTGTTCACAGCCTCTGAACCCAGGTCAGCCCATGCCACCGAGGTCAGCATTGTCTTGCAGCAGCTTGGGACAGGAGCAGCCTCACTTCAGGGGGGGTGACCTGATGACAACCGGGAGCACCCCCATCTCAGTGACCTCTATTCTCTGACCTCTGCCAATCACCGGGCTGCCTCTAAGATGTCCTCATCTCATGGGATCTGTACCTCTAGTCAAGGCAGAGATGAGGACACCTGGCTGGGGAGCCTGCTGACCCGTAGTACATCTTCATATGGATTAGAAGTCACTCGTCATCCAGACAAGGGCCTGGAAGCCTTGTGCAGTGGCCAGCCTGCACCACTGTGACAGTAGCCCTACCCTTGCTCTGAGGCCATGTTCAGCTCTTACATCACAGAACCTTGGAACTGCAGCTCTAGAAGCATTATGGAATTGATCGGTGTTTTCCCTGTCTCAGCCATTCAAATACCATATTCATGATTTCTGCTCTATCCAAGTACCACCCGAACTATTATTTACTTAATGTTTTTCTTCCCCCAACAACCTCCTTTTTAAGCTTAATTTTATTTTGAAAGCAAAACTACCATCAGTACATGAAGTGGAAAAACAGTAACACAGGACACAGACGGTGGTGTGAAAATAAGCACACTAAACGATGCCACGAGGCCGGGTCTGATAACATTGCCTGCAGAAGGCTTCAGCCTGGGTCTTGCGCTCTCTTTATTACAAAGGAAGATTACTGAGTTTTAGAGAAGTGATAAAGACACCCGATCCCCAAACCCAACTTTCCCTTTGTCATGATCAAAAGACTGAAAGAGGACTGAGGAGGAACCACATTTCTCACTAGGTGACAGTTCAGTGTTATTTAATGCCATGTAGGGATTGTCAGGGATGTACAAACCATACTCTTGTCGGCACTAGCATTGAGGCTCTCAGGGCTTCCTAGAGGTAGCCACCTGGCCACTGCATCCGTCCAATGCAAAAGCCGAGGACTCTCTACTTGGTTCTTTCACTATTTGCTGTATGTCCTTGGGCAAGTCCCTCCACCTCCCTGTGCCTCAGCTGGACAACATATTCTGTGTGAATGCTTTGGCTCTGATATTCTAGAATTCTGAAAGAGATGATTATGTTATCTAGGATCTGGATCAGCAAACTTTTTCTGCAAAGGGCCAGAGAGTAAGTATTTTCCAGCTTTGAGAGCCACACAGTCTCTGGTAATTACACGTCTGTGTCATCACAGCGTGAAAGCAGCCACAGACAAGATATAAAAGTGGGTGTGCTGTGTTCCAATAAAACTTTATTGGCAAAATAGGCACGGTCCAGCCCATGGGTGGGGCTTTGTCAATATCCCTGGTCAAGATCTAGGAGGATGAAAGATGGCTCACGGCTGGGGGAAATTTCCCCCAGATCCAGATCTGTGATGAGTCAGGCATTGGTCTCCTGTGAGACCCCAGCCTCCCCTCCAGGACGTGATTCTTCTCGCTGCCTCCCAGGCAGCCATCACTTGCCTGTTATCTCTCTCCTCTGCTTTCAAAACTCATTCAAAGTAAAAGATCTAAGTCATTCTTTGCAGTGAAAATCATAGACTCCCTCATTACTGGCAGCATTCCCCCCACCTCAGTCTGGTGTAGCTGAGACACACACAACCTTCCGGAGATGGACAGATTTGTACTGGAAATCTCTCTCCTCCACCTGCACAGCCCTCTCACCCCCTGCCCCTATTTCTTCAACTACAAAATAAGGACTGATACCGACCCATCCCTAGGAAGTTAATTGCATGGATTAAAGGTTAATCTCTACAAAGCACCCAGCAAGCATCTGGTGTGTCATAAGCCCTCGACCCCTGACCTGTTATTATTATGAGTAACAACACTGACAGCCCAAAGCGGGCCCCCTTGGGCCCCAGCCTGCTTGGCCCACCTCCCACCACACAGCCCTGCCTGCCGTCCAGCAGGCCTTTCCCACAGCACATCTGCTGCCCGAATCACTGCCATTGAGTTCTTGGAAGGCAGCTTTAGGGTTTTGTGATTTTTTTATTTTTAGTTTGATTTTTAAATCCTAGTTTATTCTTAGCGCTTTAAGACAGGAAATGAAGATTTGGGAGGCAGGCTGGGTCCTTCCTGACATTTGGTTTTCCTGTTCTTCCACTTCTATTTCCCCCTCCTCCCAGCCCACCTCTACTGCATAACTTGTTTCTTCCCTCATAAGAGGTGGCACTGGTGGCGCTCTTCCCTCTCCTGGTTGGGGTAAGGGGATGGAGTCAATGATGGTGACTTGAGGCCTGGACACTGTCCCCTGTCCTCCTGCTAACCCCCTATCCCAGCCCTAGTCAGGATCCTTCTGGGGCCTCCTCTTCCCACCCCCGCAGCCTTGGGCTTAGGGCACTGGCTCAAGCCACCCCCTCCCCGCTGCAACTCTGCCATTTCCTAATTGTGCGTCTTGGGCACACCATTAAAGCTCTCATGACCTCTGTTTCTTCTTCTGCAAAGCAGGTATAGAGGCACCAACTAGCAGGAGCGTGGGAGGCCCCATGGAGACAGCCAAGGAGTGGGGGCTCTGTGAGTGCTCTACCTGCATGGTAGGGGGTGGGGGTGTCTTGGTGATCATTGTCTGGCTGGAAGAGGGTCTGGCTGCCTCCCAGGAGCCGCTGGGTCCAGGTGGAAACAAGCAGAGAAGCCTTCCCAGCTGGGTGTTTCAAGCTCAAGCTCTGGAAATGTTGCAGCTGCCACTCCGCTACGACCCAGCTGGGACCCACTGACAGCATCTTAATTTCTGCCCAAGCTCTTTTCCAGACGGGCTGCTAATTAGGGCTAATGGGCAGCTCTCCCTGCTGGCTCCCACTGCCTCTTCCTCCCCCTGCATTTTAAAGCAGGCCACTGAGCAGGGCCGCTGGGCACATGCCCCAGGCCCCTGCTGGCAGGTCGGTCCTCTGGGTTAAGCATTCCTCTCCAAAACCTCTCGGCAGGGGTTAGCTTTTTTTGTTGTTTTCCCCTGACAAATGCGGGAGGTGGGGGCACTAATATCCACTCAGGGAAGGCAGCCGGTCATTCAGTGGCCATGTACCCACTTCCTACTTATGCCAGACCCTTGGGAGGCACTGAGGACATGCAAATAAGATGAATCAGAAGCCAGACATTCCTGGATTCAAATCTTATCTTAACCTTGTTCTCACTGGGTGACCTTGAACAAGTTACTTAACCTCTCTGAACCCAGGTCTCTGCATTTATGAAACAGTTCCTACCTCATAGGGAAGCTCTAAAATAAGAACGAAATGAGATATGGCGAGTTGAACAGTGTCCAGCACCACAGCCGTGAAACTGGCAGAAGTCAGTGGGTCATAACGGGCTTGAATGCCGTCTTGAGAAGCAGGGTCGAGGGGGTAGTAAACAGTAACTACTATCTGATCATGTTTACTTCTGTTCAACACTTATTAAGCACCTCCTAGGTGCTGAGAACGTTAGAAGACCTATGCCTACACAGCACTTACTGTATACCAGGCACTGTTCTAAGTGTTTTACACGCACTGATTCAACCCTCAAAACAACCCCACAAGGTGGGTACAATCATTATCCCCATTTTTATTTTTGAGACAGAGTCTCACTCCGTTGCCCAGGCTGGCACGTAGTGGCGCGATCTCAGCTCACTGCAACCTCCACCTGCCAGGTTCAAGCGATTCTCCTGCCTCAGCCTCCTGAGTCACTGGGACTACAGGCATGTGCTACCACACCAGCCTAATTTCTTGTACTTTTAGTAGAGACAGGGTTTCACTATGTTGGCCAGGCTGGTCTCGAACACCTGACCACAAGAGATTGGCCTGCCTTAGCCTCCCAAAGTGCTGGGATTACAGGCATGAGCCACCACACCCGGCCTATCCCCATTTTATAGACACAGAAACTGACACACAGAAGGTCTAGTAACTTCCACATGATCATTCAGTCGGTATTTAATTATCCACCGCTGTGGAACAAATTCACCCGAAACTTAGCATCTTAAAACAACAAAACATTTGTTATCTCACAGTTTCTGTAGGACAGGGAGCCACGTGCAGTTTAGCCGGTGCCTGTAGAGCTGGAGATATCAGTTCCTTGCCACGTGGGCCTCTCCATGGGCAGTTCACAGCGTAGCAACTGGCTGCCCTCAAGACAGTGCGCGAGAGAGGGTCTGCACGATGGAAGCCACGGTCTTTTTATAACCTCATATCAGAAGTGACATCCCATTACTTTTACTATGTTGCATTATTAGGGGCAGGTCACTAGGTCCAGCTCAAAGTCTAGGGGAGGGGGTCTGCACAAAGCCAAGAATACCGGATGCCACAACCCCATCAGGGGCCATCTTAGAGGGCAGCTACTTTGGCCAGTAAATAGCAGAGTTGGAATATGAATCCAGGCAGGCTGGCTCCAGAACCTATCTTCTTAATTCAGAATCTGGTTCATGTCCCGATTCCACAATTGTTGCCTAAATGTTGAGAAATCAGATACCATTCCTGCCCTCAGGAAACTTTCCATCTACAAAGGGAAGCAGAAAGGCAAGAGGGCAAAGTGGAAAGTGTCACAACAGAGAAAGGCAAAGGAGGTTACACAGGAGGGCTTCCTGGAGGAGGTGATGCCTGATTGAGACACAAAAGACAAAGTGGAGTTGACCATGTAATGAAGGGTATGGAAGAAAATTTGGCAACTGGAACAGTTTGTGCAGGGCTAAAAGCCTGGTGCTTTGTGTGAAGGCCAATGTGTGTGTAGGTTGAAGGGAACTGAGATCCACAGAGAAAGTGCTGGAGAGGTAAATAGAGGCCAGGTCATAAAGGGGCAGGAAAAGGAACTTGGATATTATTCCAAAGAACTAAGGAGTCATGGAAGGTTGTCCACAGTAGGATTTGTGTTTTTAAGATTATCCTGGGCTGGATGCAGTGGCTCACACCAGTAATCCCAGCACTCTGGGAGGCTGAAGTGGGTGGATCATGAGGTCAGGAGTTCAAGACCAGCCTGGCCAACATGGTGAAACCCCATGTCTACTAAAAATACAAAATTAGCTGGGCGGCGCGGTGGTAGGCACCTGCAATCCCAGCTACTTGGGAGGCTGAGAGAGATGAGAATCGCTTGAACCTGGGGGGCGGAGGTTGCAGTGAGCCGAGATCATGCCACTGCACCCCAGCCTGGGTGACAGAGTGAGACAAAAAAAAAGAAAAAAAAGAAAAGATTATCCTGAATGGCATAAACAGAAGAGAGTGACTGGGGGACAAAAATGGGAGTGAGGGAGGAGATCCTCCTCCCTTTATTCACTCACTCAGGTAATGCACATTTTGCAAGGACCAACTATGCATGCTGTCCTAGTCACTGGAGATACAGCAATAAATAACACAAGGCTGTGCTCTCGGAAGTTACATTCTAGTAGGACAGAAAAAGAAATTTGAAAAACTAATACATAAAAAAGAATATTATCAGAGTAATAGGTGCTACAAAAAAATAGCAAAACAAGGTAGCAAAAACCCAAAAAGGGCACTTTCCACTGGGTAGTTGGGGAAGGCAGCACTGACCTTAAACTTGAAGGAAAAGAAAGAGCTGACCCAGGGAGCACAGCAGTCCAGAGATGAAGCGAGCGCAAAGGGCCTGAGGTGCAGCCAGCCTGAGTGAGGCCAGTTCAGCCCAGGCATGCCAGGCAAGGGGGAGAAGGGCAGGAAATGAGGTTGGAGAAGAAGAAAGCAGCCAGAAAAAAAAGGACGTCATCCGATGCCGAGCCGGAGCAGCCAGGGAGAGAGATGGGACTGCTGAGGAATGATATTAAGAAGGCATAGCCCACTGGCCTTGGGTAAGCACATTGGAGTAATGAGCCTGGGCCCAGTGGACCAGGGAAGCCATCGCAAGTGAGGGAGAGAGGAGACACCCACCCAGCCCCGGCCCACTTTGCAGACAGGCTTCCTCCCCACGGGCCCAGTCGCACATGAACACTCACACCGGAGGTAGACCCAGGCGAAGGCAACCGGTTAGGCAGCATTTGCATATTTGTTTAATAAAAAGTTATGGATGTACAAAGACGGATAATTAATTACCCAGCATATTTCCCCTCTGCTCCCTCCCCTCCTCCTCACATTGCCACCATGGCCCCAATCACTTTCCTCTCCTTCTGGCTAAGTCAGCAGAATCCCTGCCTCTTCCAAAGGGGGGCACAGGCCCAATAAATATGTACTTATTAAGTGTGTATTGTGGCCAGTCAGGCCTGCACAAGCAGCAATCTAGGACTGTTCTGCCTGAAGTATTTATGCCAGTACCTAGGGCCACTTTAGCTATTTATTTTTGCAAAGAAATTAAATTAGATAGTTTGATAGCTTTCAATGTAATTATGAAATTTACATAAGATGTTGATGGAAAGGGGGATCATTAGGCACCCAAACCCCAAGGATTTCCATTGGCTGGGCCTCTCCTTATATCCTCCCCAGCTACTACAGGGAAGTGGGGAGGCGTCCCTCCCAAGGGGAACCAGAAGGGTGGAAATTCGAATTGCTGGAACATGAGCCCCAAGGCGGCGGGAGGTAGACTGTCTGTTTCAGCAACAAGCTTGGAGCATGGTAAGTGCTCAGTAAATGCTCAGCGTGGATGCAGGGATGAATGGATGCTTGGTTCACAAAACATGAGGTTTCTCCTCTCTCAGCCTCACTTTCCCCAACTGTCACAATGCCTCCCTCCCCAAGCTGTTCTGAGAATTAAATAATTAAATGAGATAATGTAAGCAAAATGCTCCCTAGCCGTAAGCTTCATTTACTGAGCACTTACTATATGCCAGGAACTATTTCAAATACCATATTGAATCCTCATAACCATTTTAAGTGGGTATCAGTACTTTAATGGATGAGAAAAGTGAGAGTTGACCACCTCCTTACCTCAGCAGCCGGGTTTTAAAGCAGGCAGCCAGGCCGAGCTCAGCCTCCAATCAAACCTTAGCTTTCTTTGGGGTAGGTGGTGAGGCTCTTTCCCTTGCATTTCAGAGTTAGAGCCCTACTTACTGCCTTCTCCCACCCCTATGTGTAGCCAGGGAAACCTAGGCCCAGAAACATAGAGCCTTACGCCAGCGTCCCGCTGCGCGAGCCTGGGTTGGAACCCAGGTCCTGAGTCGGAACCCAGGTCCTGAGTCGCCCCCGCTCTCCCTCCCAGTGCGGCTCACCTCTCCATGGGCTGGATAATTAGCTGTGTCTGATTAGCAGTGATTGCAGCCCCCTGCGGGGCAGAAGAGAAAGCCCGCCTCTGGTGCGGTGGGGCAAGGAGAGCCCCTCTCTTCTGCTCAGACCCTGGCTCAGCCGCTGGTTCTGGACAAGGCAGGCTGCGGAGGGCAGTGGGGCAAGGGCCCAGGGAGCACCAGGAACCCAGGGCCAGGGCAAACGTGCTTTAATCCAAAATCAGGAAACCGAGGCTGAGTTGAGGAGGGTTCTGGGGGGAGATTATCTGAATTCTAATCCTGACTCTACCATTAAGTCTGGTTGTGTGGCCTTGGGGGTTACTTATCCTCTCTGAGCCTCAGTTTCTTCATCCATAAAATGGGAAGATAATAACAGTTCCTTCCAGACGGGGCACTATGGCTCACACCTGTAATCCTAGGGCTTTGGGAGGCCTAGGCAGGAGGCTGCCTTGAGGCCAGGAGTTTGAGACCAGCCTGGGCAACATAGCAAGACCCCTATCTCTAAAAATAAAAATTAGGCAGGCTTGGTGGCATGGGCCTGTAGTCCTAGCTGCTCAGGATTCTGAAGCAGGAGGATTGTGTGAGCCCAGGAGTTTGAGGCTGTAGTGAGCTACAGTCGCACCACTGCACTCCAGCCTGGTTGGCAGTGAGACCATGTCTCGATAATATAATGATAACAATATTTCCTTCCCCTCTGGGTTGTTATGAGCACAAAATAAGACTTTGCAGGTAGCTTGTCTGACAGGACTTAAGCACTCAAGAAGCATTGTTTGACCAGGCGCGGTGGCTCATGCCTATAATCCCAGCACTTTGGGAGGCTGAGAAGGGCAGACCACTTGAGGTCAGGCGTTTGAGACCAGCCTGGCCAACATGGTGAAACCCCATCTCTACTAAAAATACAAAAATTAGCCAGGCATGGTGGCGGGTGCCTGTAATCCCAGCTACTCGGGAGGCTGAGGCACGAGGATCACTTGAACTCAGGAGGCAGAGGTTGCAGTGAGATGAGATCATGCAATTGCACTCCAGCCTGGGTGACAGAGTGAGACTCTCAAAAAAAAAAAAAAAAAAAGCATCATTATTCTTAACCAAATCCCTGAAACTGGGAGAAGCCGCTAACTGGCTTTCTAACCAGAGACTGGATGACCCATGGATGGAGGCAGGAGAAGCTCTCCCATGGGGGCCTAGGAGCAGCCTGAGGCAGCCCTGCTTCCCCCGCTTTGGGAGCCCCTCAGATCTTGGAGGTGGGTGAGGACGAAACACCGGGAATTGATTGGCTGGGTGTGCCAGGAGCGCTGGGTCCTGGGTGAAGTCATTCAGGTGAATCCCATCTCCAGGCGAGGAAACAGGTGCAGCCAGCCGGGGGCCTTGCACAGATCAGAAATTGTGCCCTGGGACCCTCTGACCCCATGACTCCGGGGGCAGGTGGGGGGCCAGGCTGAAGCTCCTTCTTCTTCTTGGAAAGTTGCTTGGGCCCTGGGCGGTCCTGCCAGTCCCAGACCCCACCAAGGTCCCACCAAGGTCCTGCCAAGGCTGGGAACTGGGCTAAACAGAGCAGGGAGGATTGAATGGAGGACGCCAGACAAAATCCAATTAAAATGCCAGCCTTGGTGAATTCCCCATTTTAATTTTCCACAAATTAGTTTAAAGAGGGGGATGGAAATGAAGATATTAGATTTTTTTTAGAGCCAAAAGGGAAAATCCTTTGAGGATTATATTCCTTGTTTCTCTTTAAAAAATAAAATCACTCTCAGCCAGGGGACTTGGGGGATTTTCGGGCTCCACCCCCCTTGGGTGGTTTTCAGGACCTACCTGTTAGGGTGCAGGATGGTAACCGCTTTATCATAGAAAGCACCATTTCCTGAGTCAGCACTCACTGTGCGCCTTCCTCACCACCCTTCAGGTCAGCATCACTGCACCTGTTTACACATACCTGAGGCCCAGAGAGATGAAGTGATTTGTCTGAGGTCACACAGCTAGGAGGTAGCAGAGCCCAGTTCTAGCATGAATGCGTTTCCCACTGCAGCCAGGCCCTTGTTCAGCCGAAGACCCTGGTCCAGGCCTCGTCCTTACTCCCCGGTCTCCATCACCCTGCTTCAGGAACCTGCAGAGTTAAGAGATGATAGATTCCAGCCTGCCTGCTGCATCCTGCGGGACTCGCCAGAGGACATTAGTATTCGAGGCCCCATGGACTTCCTGGCCTTCACCCAAGGTGGGGAAGGCCCCCCTCCTGGCTCCTCCAGGGTGGCAGTGATTTCTGACACCACCACCCACCCCCCAGTGCAGGAGCTGAGTCTTGGTTTGCCATTAGGCAACCTAAGCCTGGGACCCAGCCCATTCATCACTGTCTTCTGGCAAAGGCCAGCTCCTGCCCTCTCCCCCAAGTGACTGGCCCTGGCAGCCAGTGCCCTTGATCTCACAATAATGTCCTCCACCCCCATGCCCCTACCCCATCTTCCTGTCTACTGGAAATAATTCACTTTTCCTGTATGGAAACAATACAAGCTTAGATTCAGCATCAGCATACCCTCCCAGCCTGCCACATAGGCAGCAGTCCCCCAAGCTTCAAATCCCAAAGGCATTCCCACGCTTTGCTCCAAGACCTGTGGGAGGATTATTGGCAGAGACAAAGCTCCCACTCTCCTGGACTGTGTGCTCTTAGACAAGTGATTTAACCTCCTTGTGCCTCCATTTCCTCATCTGCAAAATGGGTATTATAAAAATCTAGCCTGAAATGTTGTGATAAGTGTTCAATGAAAGCACAGACTTGCCAGGCTCTGGTACACACAGAGGATTCTTGGTAAATGTTACCCCTTCCCTCCAAAAACAGGAGACAAAAGACCCAGCTGGGATGGGATTCTACATGGGAAGAGGTACGAGAGGGACTGAAGGAATGAGACAAAGCTTCCATGCCAGGTGTGGTGTCTCATGCCTGTAATCCCAGCACTTTGGGAGTCTGAAGCCAGTGGATCGCCTGAGGTCAGGAGTTCAAGATCAGCCTGGCCAACATGGTGAAACCCCATTTCTACTAAAAATACAAAAATTAGTTGGGTATGGTGGTGAACACCTGTGATCCCAGCTACTCGGGAGGCTGAGGCAGGAGAATCACCTGAACCCGGGAGGCAGAGGTTGCAGTGAGCCGAGATCACACCACTGCACTCTAGCCAGGGCAACAGAGCGAGACTCCGTCTCAAAAAAAAAAAAAAAAAGAAAAAGAAAAAAAAAAAGCTCCTGGTACTGGAGTCCACTGAAGCATCAGGGAACAGGGGATGGATGAAAATGTCTCCACTGCCTTCCTAGCCCAGTGGAAAGAGCTTCAAGTCACAGGACAGGTGCTCGAGGTCAGACCTCAAACTTCCCAGATCAGTGGCGTTGTAGCAGCTTCCCTGCATGTGGCCTGGAGCCTGGGACTGGAGGAGCCAGACCTTCAAGTCTCGGTGTGAGCTTGTTGAGGGGGTAACCCTCAGATGCTGCCGGCAGCTGGTGGGCTGGAGTCTAGCTTAGGGAGCTAACTGAATCTGGGGTTGTGCCAGATCTATGTGTGAGCAGAGGTTTGGGGGATGTCTGTACTACAGAGTGAACCCTGACTTTGAGGCTGACTCTTGCAAAGCTCCAGCCTCAAGATTTAGCGGCTCTGTTCAGCTGGTGCAAAAGTGAATGTGCTTCTCACCATTCCTTTCAACAGCAAAGATTTCAGCCACTTTTGCACCAATCTAGTACATTTGATGCTGTTGAAGCCGAGCTGAACCGCCAGCCTGTCTATGAGCTCATGCCTGGGGGAGATCAGAATTTGAGGTAAGCTATGAATTCGGAGTACCCGCACAGTGAACCTCAAAATCTTGGATTATCTGTGAGCCTATGTATCGGGGTCATCTGAATCTGGATGTGAACTCACAACCGAGGAATGGGGTCTGTTTGGGAGCCCAGCTTATGGGGGCCACACCAGCCCTAGAGGTGTATTTGGGAAGGACACGGGCCTCTCAGGGCAGTAAGGAGTGACTCTAAGGCAGATTCTGAGCAGCTAGTGAACGCCCACCCAGTTCCGTACCCTTTTGTTCATCTTGCACCCCTCTTTCAACGCACGCAATCCTAACCTTGGTCTCGCCACTCCCCAGCATCCTGCCCTCCCACCCCCTGATCTACTCTGAATTGCTGTCCCTCTGGGAATTACAGTTGCTGAACCCAAGTCTCAGGTGCCCCCACTTTCCTTCCCTGGGGCAAGAAGAGTCAAGGGACGGGGGGAGAAAGAGCCCGCCATTCCCTCCTCCTCCAACAGGGCAAATCCTCCCCAAATCGCCCTTCAGGGCCCAGGAAAAACAGATCCGATTCTTGGGGAGCTTGGAGGCCTGCTGCCTTATCTAAGTCTCTGGAACAAGCATTTTGCATTTATTTCCCCAAATGTGTTGCCGAATTGCGTTCCAGCCCATGGCTCCCAGCCATCTGCAGAGAGAAATCCAGTTAGACCTTGTATAATAAGTTCCTGACAATCTTGCTGAGGACGCTGGGTCATAAAAGTCTCCTGGTTTTATCGCCGGTAACAGACACGGAGTGAAATTAAGTTGTCTTATCAAATTTAGATAATATATATCCCTCTAGAGTAGCAGGCTCTGCATGGGCTTTCACGGTGTGAGCCCAGGAGGGGAACAGGGAGTGGCGGAATGTTCCTGGGGATGTGGCTCGGGGTGGGGGCCGTCCTGGAGAACCTGGCAGGACTGACAGGCAGCAGGGCAGGGTTACCAGCATCCCAGGTTTCAATGTCAAGCAGACCTGGGTTAGAAACCTGGCTCTATCATTCCCATGCTGAGAGAACTTGGAAAATTTACTGCTGAGGGCCTCAGTTTCCTCATCTGTAAAGCAGGCAGATGCCTGCCTCCTGGGTTATTGTGAAATTTAAATGAGATGCTACATGCAACAGGCTTAGCCCAGTGCTTGGCATGTAGTGAGCACTCGATACATGTTGTCTGTGGACCAGGCATGGCAGCTCATACCTGTAATCCCAACGCTTTGGGAGGCCAAGACAGGAGGATCGCTTGAGGCTAGGAGTTTGAGACCAGCCTGGGCAACATAGGGAAACTCTGTTACTACCAAAATAAAAATAAAAAATTAGCCTGGCATGATGGCTGTGCCTATAGTCCCAGTTACTAGGGAGGCTAAGGCAGGAGGATCGCCTGAGTCCAGGAGGTCAGAGCTGCAGTGAACTACAATCACACCACTACACTCCAGGCTAGCTGACACAGCAAGACCCTGTCTCTTAAAAAAAAAAAAAAAAAAAAAAAAAAAAAGTCTGTAATTTGAGAATGGGAGAAAAATACTTTCTGGTCCATTCTCTTCCCATTTTACAGGTGGAGAAACTGAAGCTCAGAGAGGGAGTGGACATGGACAGTGGTCACACAGGCAGACCGGGTTCTCAGTCACTAGTTCAGGGCTGAGCAATCCCAACTGACCACTACCCCAATCAAGCCTTCTGAAAGAGGCTGGAAGTTGCCCTTTCCTGCCTTTGCTGTGGTCCTGCCATTCAGTGCCTTGCCAGGGAAATGGACGTACATGGTAAGACGCCTGGCTGTCCCTTGGCTCCAGAAATGGATTCTCAGGACATTGCCCAGTGCCAGGCTTCTCTAGGCCTCCCCAGCTGGTTCAGGGAAGCTTGTCTGATCGTCCCAGGAGGGGACTGTCATACCAGAGTTGACCTACTTTTCTCCCACAGCCAGGATGCCTCTCTCTGGCAACTTCGCATTTTAGTTTACATACCTCCAGTGATGCAGAGATCATTACCTTACCAGGCAATCATTCCATTTCCCCATCCTGGACTTAAGACAAACCCAAATGTTCTGACTTCCAAGCTAAGACTCATTCATTCTAGAACTACACCCTGTCACCACAACTTTCTCTCAGCATGGCCTGAGTATGTGTGAACCTGTATGTGTGTTGGTGGGTTTCTCTGCGTGTTCCGCACTGAGGTCTGAAGAGAGAGGAAATGAACTGGTAACAGTTCTGTATACCGAGGACTCAGGGCCTGCAACACAATAGGCACTCAAAAAAAAAAAAAAAAAACCAGTCACACAATAGCTAACCTTTACTGAGCATTCCATGTCAAGCATGAATTCCATGCATTAATTTATTTAATCATTATAATAACCCTGGGATGCTGTTACCATTATTATCTCCAGTTTACAGAGAGGGAACCTGAGGCACAGAGAGGTGAGATAACTTGCCCAAGGTCACACAGCCAAGACACAGTAGAGCCAGGATTTGAATGGTAAGAGTCCAGAGCTGTTACTCATACCTCCCAGGTGAAAATTATTTGAAATGAAAAAAGGAAGGGAAAAAAGGAAGGGCAGACCCAGGTAGGTATCTCTGTCTCTCCCAAGTAGCCTGGGCTTCTAGAGGACAGGAAACATGTTTTTCTCATCTCTTTCTCTCCCAGAATCTAGCGCAGTGCTTGGCAAATGCTAGTGGCCAGTAAACAAGAAATGTTTATTAAATGAAGTTTAATCCAGGCATGGTAGCTCACACCTGTAATCGCAGGACTTTGGGAGGCTGAGGCAGGAGGATCGCTGGCATCCAGGAGTTCGAGACCATCCTGGGTAACATAGAGAGATCCTGTCTCTACAAAAAGTCAAAAATTAGCCAGGCATGGTGATGCACGCCTGTAATCTCAGCTCCCTGGGAGGCTGGTGGGGAGAGGGGGGTGTCAAGACTGCAGCGAGTCTTGATCCTGCCACTGCACTCAGCGTGTGTGACAGTGAGAACCTGTCTCAAAAACCAAAAAAAAAAAAAGAAAGAAAATCAAACATGAATGTTTACACATCATACTTTTACATAGTCATATTTTTCTCCCCTACTGTCCCTAGAGCCCTTGAGGATCAGGAACTGAACAATTTTCATCTCTGTAGAATTGCCACTAGCCCATTCTGCATGAATTAGAAAAAGGTATCCCCTCTAGGCAGGCACAATCCTGTGGATTTGACTTGGCAAGCTAATGCCCCCTCGTGCAAAGAAAATAAAAAGCCCCCTCGTCTAGTGCCAGGGGTCCCAGGTTGACAAGGGGAGTCCCCACTCCTGCAGGTGCACCTCTGTGCAGCACACAACTTGAAAAACTGTCAATGGAAATTCTGCTGTGGCTTCCAGGGGCCAGGGCTGAGCCGGAGCATCAGCAGGCATTGCATTTGTTGAACGACTATTTGCCAGTACTCACCTTTCTTCTACCCTGTTTTACCCGCAGCCAGTCTGAGCCCCAAGAGAGTGATTGGTGGAAGGGCCACCAGCTGGGTGTGATGTGGCCAAGGTGCC
Organism: Sapajus apella; assembly: GCF_009761245.1. Taxonomy (NCBI): domain Eukaryota; kingdom Metazoa; phylum Chordata; class Mammalia; order Primates; family Cebidae; genus Sapajus; species Sapajus apella. The sequence goes on from NW_022437077.1 coordinate 1,173,565, forward strand.
GATGGGGGAGTTCACAGACGTAAAACGGACAGGCAGGGTCAGGCATAATTGGTAAATATTTGTCTGTCTAATCAGAGGGCCTTTTAATTAGCAATTTCATCCTTGCAACTGGTTTATTTTTTTTTTCTTTCTGCGGGAAGTCAATTAAATGTAACAGATGGAGGAAAACATGGGGGTTTCCTTGTCTCCCACCATCTGTCCCATCCCATTCCACCCCCAGCTGTGCCCACACCTCATTGGTGGGGCTGCCTGCCAGTTTCCAGAGAAGGGCAGTGCTAAGGGACATAAACAAAGGCAGGATTCCTGACCCCCGGGAAGCCCTCTTTGGTCTCTCTGGCCACCCTACATATGCAGGCTGATCCTGTCTGCACAGCTTTTGACCCCGGCATCCTAAGACCCTTTGCCAGCAAGGTGTCTCTTCCCACCTGCCTAAGATCCAGTAGCACGGGTCTGGTTGTCTATTTGAGCTCCGATGACAGGCCTGACAAGGGCCCGCACGCAAGAAGAGACTCTTGTTTATTTCAACAAACCTTTATTGAGTGTCTGCTTTCTGCCAGGCAATGTGTTGGGCACTAGAGACATAAATCGAAGAGTCCCTGCCCTTCAGGAATGTGTGACACATTGGGGGAGATGTTTATTCCTCCATTTATTCTTTAAATATTTATTAAGCAGCATGTGCAGGCCAAGCTGTGTGCTAGGCCCTGGGGACGCAGTGATGACTCCAACAGGTCCCTGGCTTTCAGTAACTCAGTAAGCAGAGGACACAGGCGAGTAAAGTCATGCATTCGATACGTATGTATTGAGTGTGTGAGCCAGGCACTCTTCTGGCTGTTGGGGACACAGCAGTGAACAGCACAAAGTCCCTGTCCTTTCTAGTAGGGGGAAAGACGATCAGCAGATGGATGTGTAATAGCAAGGATGATCCGTGATGTGAACAAAAAATAGCCATCCTGTGGAGTCGTATGGAATCTTTTTTTTTTTTTTTTTTTTTTGATGTGGGGTCTTACTGTGTCGCCCAGGCTGAAGTGCAGTGATGCGATCTCAGCTCACTGCAACCTCCCTCTCTGGAGTTCGAGCGATCTCCTGCCTCAGCCTCCCGAGTAGCTGGGACTACAGGCGTGCACCACCATAGCTGGCTAGCGTCGTAGGGCATCTAATTGAGCTCTGCAAATATCCGAATTCCTTGGTTTCGCCTATGAGAGCCCCAAGCCCTGGGCTCCGGCTTTCTCTCTAGGACAGTTTCTCAGCACTCGCCACCTTCTGGGCTGTGTTCCAGCCACACCCACCTTCTGAGGATTCCTCCAACCTGCCGTGCGCGCTGTCTTGAGGCTTTTGCCCAGAGCTTTCCCTCCATCTGGGCACTCCTCCTCTCTTCTTTGTCTGACCAACTACTCAGCTGAAGCATCCCTTTCTGGGAAAGCCCCCTCTGATCTCTCAGGCTGTGTTAGGTTCTTCTACTCCATTCCTGCAGCCCAGCGTAGGTGTGGCAGGCTCCACATCTGTCTGCCCACCCGGTCTTGGAGCCAGCCAAGGACCCAGACCATGTCTGTCTTAGTTCTCTGTGCTGTCTCATCAGCGCCAGGCTCAGTGCCTGGCACAGGCCCCATCCCCTACCAAGCCCACCTATATTGACCGGGTTGGGTTCAACCAGATGAAGAACAGGAGAAGGGACATCCCAGGCAGGGCCCAAAATCTGCAAAGACAAAGCAGCTTGAAAGATTCCTAAGTGTTCCAGAAATAGGGATAAGGCCAACATAGTCATTTTAAGAAGAGCAGGGAACAATCTAGAGCTAAGCACAGGTCTTGAACGTTAAACTAGGATGTCTGCGATTTATCCTCATAAGCCTATAAACCAACTTCGATCATTCACCTGAGTCTTCTATGACTTTGCCAAAGAGCCGTGTGTCCCTGTACTGCTGTTGGCCTTTTTCTTTAAATTATCGTTTTGCTACACTTTTATAACAGCTTTACTGAGATATAATCCACAGAGTATAAAATTCGCCCTTTTTTATTGAGACAGGGTCTCACTCTGTCACCCGGGCTGGAATGCAGTGGCAGTCATGGCTTACTGCAGCCTTGGCCTCCTGGGTTCAAGTAATCCTCCTGTCTGTCTCCCAAGTAGCTGAAACTACAGGTGTGCACCAGCATGCCCAGCAAATTTTTGTATTTTTTTGTGTTTTTGTTTGTCTGTAGAGATGGGGTGTTGCTATGCTGCCCAGACTGGTCTCAGACTCCTAGCCTCAAACGATCCTCCCTCCTTGGCCTCCCAAAGTGCTGGGATCACAGGCATGAGCCACCAAGCCCAGCCAAATTCACCCTTTTAAAATGTATAATTCAGTGGTTTTTAGTATATTCACAGAGTTGTGCAACCATCACTGCTACAGAATTTCATAACGTCTCGTTACCCTCCAAAAAGAAATCCTGTACCTTTCATCAGTCTCTTCCCATTCTTCCCTACCCCTGCCTCTGGCAACCACTGACTTTTTTTATTTCTCTGGATTTGTCCATTCTGGACATTTCGTATAAATGGAACCATACAGCAGGTGACCTTTCGTGAATGTGTTCTCTCAATTAGCATACTGGCTTCAAGATTCACCCATGTTCCAGCATGTGTCCATACTTCATCTCTTCTTATCAGCAACCAAATCATATTCCGTCGTATGTGCCTACCACATTTAGTTCAGCCATTCATCCATTGACAGACATTTGAGTTGTTTCTACTTTTGACTATTTTTAAATAATGCTACTATCAATATTTATGTCCAAGTTTTTGTATGGGTGTAGGTTTTCATTTTTCTTGGGTATATACTGAGGAAAGGAATTGCTGGGTCATGTGATGACACCAAGTGTAACTTTTTGAGGAGCTGCCGAACTGTTTCCAAAGTGGCTGTACGATTTTACAACCCCAGCAGCAATATACAGGCATTCCAGTTTCACCACGATTAGCCGTTCTAGTACCGTGAGATCACATTGTAGTTTGAAGTGCAATGCTGTCTCATTGTGCTTTTGATTTGTGTTTCCCTAATGACTAACGACGTTGAACGTCTTTTCATGTGCTTATTGGCCATTTGTATGCCTTCTTTGGAGAAATGTCTATTCAAATCCTTTGCTCATGTTTTCATTGTATTTATCTTTTTATTGTGGAGTTAGAAGAGTTCCTTACACATTCAAGTCTCTTATCGGATTTTTTTTGCTTTATTCTTAAAAGGAAAGCTATGTCACTATCTAAAATGGAAAAACACAGTGACGCCTGTCATACATCAAAGGTAACTGTAAAAAATACAACTCATTAATTCAATCAACAAATAATAATCATCTTCTATGATTCAGGTACCATTCTTGGCGCTGAAACTACAGCAACGAACAAGACAGGTAACATTCCTTCTTATTGTGGAGTTTGTAATGATGTGGAGGAAAGCAAAAAGAAACTGTCATGCTCAGCAAAAAGCAAGAAGAGAGGGATGCAGTGGTGTCTGGTGTGACTATTGCTGAGTACTTACGAAGGCCTCTCGGAGGAGGTGACCCTCCCAGCCGATAGCTAAAGGAAGAGAAGTTTCTGAGTGTGCACAAATCAAGGGGGAGACGTTCTGGGCGGAAGGAACAAGGTAGAACCAAGCTCAGTAGGTTCAAGGGCAAAAGCAGGGTAATGTGATGAGAGAAGAGTGGGCAGGGGAGAGAGGGATATGCATGGAGTGGGAGAAACTGACAGGAAAAAGAACCCAGTCACATTGCACCTTATAAACCAGAGCAAAGGGCTTGGATTTGTTGTAAGCACAAAGGGATGCCCTTTGAGAGTTTTAAGCAGTGAAGTGATGTCATCTGATGCATGCTTTTAAAGGATCCTCCAGCTGCTGTGTGGTGGGTTCGGGAGGATGGAAGCTGAGAGAAGCATGAGCAGCCCAGAGGCTGCTGCAGCCTGCAGGTGCGGGGTGATGCCGCTCGGACCAGGGCATGAGGAAATGAAGGGAAGTGGCTATTCCAGAGTATGTTTTGCAGGTCAAGTTGACAGGCATGGCTAATGGATTGGATGGGGAAGGCAAAGGAGAGGAGTCGAGGATAACTCCTAGATGTGTGACCATCTACCGAAGCAAGGCAGGCAAGGGGAGAGGCAGAGGCGTGAGTAGCACAAGGCCCCATTTCAGACTTGTAGATCAACAATATCTATTGGACGTCCAAATAGAAAGATCAAGAAGGCAGCTGGAAATTGAGCTGGGTAGAGAGGTGCATTTGAGAGTCACTGGTGGAGGCTAAGGCCCTGGGACTAGATGGAGCTCCAGACAAGAAGGGGCATGAGGCAGGACGTGAGGGTACACTTGCGTTGAGAGGACCTGTAGCAGCAGAAAAAGCCGAACAGGAGACCTGCAGGGAACAAGCGGGGAAGCAGGATGGCAAATGAGAAAACGCGGCACTGGGGAGCCCCAAGGAGAAGGGGTTTGAGAAGGAAACAGTTGGAGAAATCGAAGCTCAGAACAAAACAGCATTATTGAGTTCTAACCAGACTCAGATGTTTCCCAGTGACGAAGTCTGACCTGACTTTCCTTCAGCAAAGAATGTGAATGACAAACCAGCACCGAACTGGACTGTCCTCCTTGGCATCAAAAGAGAACCGTTCAAAGTCCCCCAGGAGACCCAGGTCACGTGTCACCTAAGGTTATCCCCCAACCCCAGGGGGCTCTCCTGACACCCTTTGAAAACCACTTTCATAGGCAAAGGAAAGTCATTGAAGGCTACAGGTGAGGGGAGTGACATGGTCAAATTAAAGGGGACAGAGAATGAGCTGGAGGAGGACAGGCTGGGCAGGAAAAGCAGGATGGGGGCTGAAGCAATGGCCCCAGTGAGAGATGTGAGGTCTGGGCTAGAGCAGAGGAAGCTGAACCTAGATGTCTTCAGGGGGTCACCTGAACCCCACCCAACCCCACAAGCCCCAGAGCCTAACACCTACTTTGCCACCTTGCCTTCTGCTCATCCCAATTATCCTCTCTTGCTAGAGAGGTCTAGCAAGTTGCCCAACATCACACAGTGAGTAAACAGTAGAGCTTGGGTTCAACCCCAGGGGCTCTGACTCAATCCATATTACCGTGATGGAGAGAAAATGGAATCCAACCCCCTATCCACAAAGGAACCCCTTTGTTAGAGCTATTCCTTGCATACCTCCAGTGTCAGGCAGCTCATGCCCTCCAGGGTCAGGCTGCTTTGTTGGTCAGGTGGCTTCACACATCCCTCTTTTTCTGTTCCACAGTCTGTCTTCCTGTAACTTATCCCCATTGGCAATGCAGCAAAGGTCTGGGGAATGCCAAGGTGGCATCGAGGGTAAAGTTAAGACTCTAAAGCTGAGCAGACCTGAGTTCGTAGCTGTGTGTCCTCCGGCAAGTCTCTTGACCTCTCTGGGCATCCATTTCCTCATTTGTGAGCCTGACCGGCGGTGGAACTGACTTCTGTGCTGTGAGGATTACGTGGCAGATGTTCAGCCATTGCCAGGCCCACAGCAAGCACTGGATAAGTGGGAGTGTCATCCACTTAGGATGACGAGTGATGAGGATCCCATTTAGGATGACAAGATCTGCTCTGCACACTCTGTCACCTCCTTGCCCAGGACCCCTCACTCCTCTCCCTCAAAGTCATTGGTCCAGGTCCTCAGCCCCAGGCCCTGCTCTGCTTCATCCCATCCTAGGCTTTCCCCTCTGCCCCCTCCAACTCCCTCCTGTGGCTCAGGTAAGCCCAGCTGCACCTGCTCCCCCTCCTAATCAGGATGCCAGAGCCCCCCACCGCCCCCACCCCCTGTGGAGCCCCATGGGGCTCCTCGTTAATTCATCTTCCTCAATCAGCTGTGCTCTAGTGGCCTCTCCACTGATTGCCCCTTTGTTCCCTGCCAGGCCGGTGCCTCTGGAAGATGCCCAGACCCACCCACCACCCCCTGGGCGCTGCCCAGATGGCCTGCCCTGCCCACCTGGCTCTGTCCATTAGGCTGTGCCTGGGCCTGCAGCCTTCTGAGTGGGCTGGGGCGTGAACGGGGCGTGTACAAACAAAACCAACAGCAGCCTGTGGGTGTGTACGCACAGGTGCAGTCAAGAAACAGACATACTTGTGTTAATTCCAGCAACACACACACGCACTAAAGAGAAACAGCAGCCACCATGAGCAGAAGACAAGGCATTATACACACATTCTTTTAAAGGACATCCACACCAACCAGGAAAACATACACACTTTTGCAGACAAAGCCCCACAAATCCAAACCACCAAGACACACACACACACACACACACACACACACACACACATTCCAGCAGGGGCTTGATCCACTCTGGCCTGGATTTCAGCTCCCTGCCCCTCCTCCCACACCCCTGCTTCTCAACTCCTTGGATGGGCTGGTTAATGCCCAAGGCCCTCGGTCTGAGCAAGCACAGATAACGAGGCAAATCTCATTTCCAGAGCAGTCTATGTCTGGCTTCCACCCCCACCCCACCTAATGTGAGCCCAGGGCTGTACTCAGATACGTGCCTACCTAGTCTGCAACATCAGGTACTGAGGGTCTGACTGTCTGGCCCTTGTCATCCCCCAAAGCTACTGTGTCCGTTTCTCAGAAGGGAAGGGTAGAGGTCCTGGGGCAAGCCCAGGGCAGGCTAGGGAGGGCCTGTCCTGCCCAGTGGCCCCAGCAGACCCTTGACTACTCAAGGGACCTCATCAATTCCCTGTGGCCAAGGCTGGCCTTGCTCAGGAGGCTGAATGATCACATCCCAGCCGGCTGGCTGCCTCCACTTCCAGCTCAGTGCTCAGGGTGGCAGGGGGTCCCCTGAGAGCCAGCTGAGGTGGGAGGGGAGGCAGGAAAGCTCTGGCAATCTGGGCTTGGCAAGTCTACTGTGGACCCTTCAGCTCTGAGGCCAGCCCCTGATGCACCAGCCTGAGACACAGCCATCCTACAAGGTCTTTGGGGAGGAGACCTCAGACACTGCTGGGCAAAGCGGAGGGAGAGGGGGCACCAAGCTGCCCCAACCCTCGCCCTGCTCCAAGATCGGTGCTCAGCTGGAACATGAAGTCCCACTACAGAGGTTGTTGAAATATTGAACTACTTCCAAACCTCCTGGTAAACAGGTGCGGCCCCCAAGCTGTCTGATTAACTCCAACACTGGTGCCTTCCCTTGCGTCTCCCTTCATTCCCAAAATTTAGGTGTGAACACCTGGCACAGCAGGGGTCCTCCACGCAGGTAATGAAATGTAGGAAGCATCATCCAGGCCCTTGGTCCTAATTCTGACTCTGTCTTCACTCCCACCTCACCCTAGGTGCGACCCCTCGCACCCCCTCCAGCCGCCCTGCCTCGCTCTCTGACCCTAGGAGTTTGGAAGCATGGGTGACACAGGACCCCATCACAAGCTGGAGGGTCCTGCATTCAGCCCCTTAGATACGGATCCTATTGGGCAAGGGTCTCCCTAGAGAGTTGGGGCCACAAGCAGAACCCTGCCGCACCCCATCAAAGGGAGGAAGGCCAGTCAAGTTCCTTCTCTGGGTCTTAGCCAAGGGGAATGGCAACAGCCCTTCCCCGTGAGCCCCCCAGCTCCTGTCTCACACTCCTTGCTGTCCCCCCACTGCCAGTCCCTCAATCATCTGTGTGGATTTATTTCACAATAATTTCATTTCATCTCTGGCTCCAGAAAGATGGATCAGCCAGCACAGTGATCAGGGAATCCGTGTTGGGCTCACAAATTTGCTGCCCCTCTTTGAAGCTCCCATGAAGTCCCCTGTATTTGAGGTGGGGGAGCGGAAGGGGGATGAATGTGACATGCCGATCTCTCCCTGTCACCTTCACTGGGGGTGAGGGAGGGGGAAAGGCGATGGCAGAAGGGCAACTTGAAAGCCCGAAAAAGAGAGAATCTCCCTGCCCTAGAAATAGATTCTCTCTCCACCCTTGTTACAAATAAGGCTATTTGTCACTTGGTTGCCAGGATAAACCCCTTGCCCCCCCGCCCAGCCCCAGCCACAGGAGAGGCAGTCATCAGCTGAGTGGCAATGGAGAACAGGGGCAAGAAGCAGGGGTGGGTGCCTGTCCTCCTCCCTCTCACTGGTCAGCAGGAGGCATTGTGCTGGGCAGAATGGAAGTCTCGACCCTCCTGAAAGGAGGGAGAAACACACACAAGCACCAGCACACGCACATCATGCGTATCTGACCAGCAGGCACACATACACACCAACACCTGCTAGAGAAGACACCACAAATGCAATAGCAGAATTAAATCAGAATAGGAGAAAGGAGGCTGGGATTTGGAATTGAGAGCCAGGAATTGAATACTGGTTCTGCTGTGTGGCCTTGGGACACTTACTCAACCTCTCTGAGGTGCACCAAGGATGACCACACACCCTCAAAGGACTGTTGTCAGGACAGATGAGATAATATGGGAAAAGTACCTGGCACATGAATGACATCAAGAAGCATGATTACTATTCCCACCCACACCTACCACTCCCTGACTACACACGCATGCACACACGCACCTCTCCACTCTCCACGTCTATCATATGATTTCTGTTCTTTCCATGACTGCACAATTCCTAATTGACCTGTCACCTTGACCTTCAGGATCTGCCCAGAATGGTGCATCCCCGAGTCTCCTGGGGCTGCATTCAGGTCTTCTACCCTGGGTCCACCCCCACTTCCCTGGACATTAGAACCCTCCCCCATCCTATTCCACACAGTCCCTCCCACCCCTGCTTGCATGCTCCCAGCTGTCTGGAAACCCGCCCCAGAGGTAAGGCTAGACAGAGCCTACAGGTCATTTGGGACAGGTTGGCTCAGTAGAGGATGGATGCCACTTGTGAAAAAGAAGCAGTGACTCAAATAGGGAAACCAGGTCCAGACTGGGGGGTCCTCAGTTTTGGCTGAATCTCAGAATCACCAGGGAAGCCCTTTAAAAAATACTGATGATTGGCTGGGCGTGGTGGCTCATGCCCACAATCCCAGCACATTGGGAGGCCAAGGCAGATGGATCACTTGAGGTCAGGAGTTTGAGACCAGGCAACATAGTGAAACTTCGTCTCTACTAGAAATACAACAATTAGCCGGGCATGGTGGCAGGCATCTGTAATCCCAGCTACTTGGGAGGCCAAGGCACGAGAATTGCTTGAACCCTGGAGGCGGAGGTTACAGTGAACCGAGATTGCGCCACTGCACTCCAGCCTGGGTGACAGAGTGAGATTGTCTCAAAAAATAAAAATAAATAAAATAATAGGCCAGGCATGGTGGCTCACACCTGTAATCCCAGAACTTTAGGAGGCCGAGGTGGGCGGATCATGAAGTCAGGAGTTCAAGACCAGCCTGGCCAAGACAGTGAAGCCCTGTCTCTACTAAAAAATACAAAAATTAGCTGGGTGCGGTGGTGGGCGCCTATAATCCCAGCTACTTGGGAGGCTGAGGCAGGAAAATCACTTGAACCCAGGAGGCAGAGGTTGCAGTGAGCCGAGATCGAACCACTACACTCTAGCCTGGGCAACAGAGCAAGACTCCATCTTAAAAAAATAAAAATAAAATAACAAATAATAAATACTGATGCCTGGACTATGACCATCCCATGCCACCCCCATGGAAATTTTGTCTAATTGGTCTGGGATGTCGCCTGGGTAATCCTAAAGGTTAGAAACAGAAACTTTGCAGCAGGGCAGGACCGAGCCCCAGCTCTGCACACTTTAGCTTCCTGATCGTGGATGAAGAAGCCGCTTCCCCTCTCTGAGCCTCAGTTCTTCTCATCTGAGATACGGACCCAGCCAACCCACGAAGGGCTTCGGGAAGATTTGGAACACCAGTCTTTAGCACAGGGCCTGGCACTTGATAGTGCTTCAGAGGAGAGGGGCTTCCTCCCAGGAGCCAGTGAGGTTCCCTCAGCTCTGGGTAGCCCTGGGGTTGCTGCCAGCCCACCCTGAGCCAGCTCCTTCCCTCCCGCACTGCAGTGCCCTCCCGCCTCTCTCCATATTAAACATTAGCCCCCTGCCTTCTTCCAGCCCCAGGCTCAGCATTTCATTCCTCCCACCCCACCCTGTATTCACACTTCCCTGGGGTCCTTCAATTAGATTCACACAAGGGTCCCTTCCTCCTCCCGACCCCCAGCTTCCCAGGTGAGGTGGGAGGGCAGGGAGAGGCGTCTCTGTTCCTGATTTTATCCTATCACTCCGCCCTAATTAGTATTCCAAGGAGAGCCCTCTCCACAGGCCCTAGGATTTGTTTGCCAGCGGCCAGTTCCCTGTCTCCCCAGATCAGAGTGAGTAATTCTGTCCCTCCCAGGCCCATTTAAGGGAGTGAATAATTAGTTACATTCAATTAGGCCTCTCTCGGCGACTGTGGCTCCTGCCTGCCTCACTTGGGGGGACAGGCAGGCTAATGAGATGGCACGTGTCTGACGCGGAAGCGGTGTTAAACACCGCGGACCCCCACCCTTCCGCAGGGAGCGGAGTCAGAGGGAATGGGGAGGGCTGGGGAGGGCTGGGAAGAGGGGCGTGTGGAGGGGAGAAGATGGGAGAAACTGAGGGTGGCGTCTCAGGGATGAAGTCAGAGGAGGAGAGAGCAGAAGGAGGAAAGAAAAAATGGGAAGTGGGAGAAACGCTGGAGAGAAAGGAAAGGCGGAGGAGGCACCGGGGGAGATTCACGAGGAAAAGGAAAGAGAGGTCCTGCCTAAAAGTTCATGAGGGACTTCATGGGAGTCTCTTCATAAACCAGCATCCAGCCCTACAACGCGATCCTATGCAGCAATTAAAAAGCATGCTGTTGGCTGGGCGTGGTGGCTCAAGCCTGTAATCCCAGCACTTTGGGAGGCCGAGGCAGGCGGATCACCTGAGGTCAGGAGTTCGAGACCAGCTGGACCAACAGAAACCTCATCTCTACTAAAAATACAAAACTAGCTGGGCATGGTGGCACATGCCTGTAATCCCAGCTACTCAGGAGGCTGAGGCAGGAGAATCGCTTGAAGCCGGGAAGGGGAGGTTGCAGTGAGCCGAGATCATGCCATTGCACTCCAGCCTGGGCAATAAGAGTGAGACTTTGTCTCAAAAAATGGAAAAAAAAAAAAAAAAAAAAAAAAAGCATGCTGTTGCTGGGCTAGTGGCTCAGGCCTGTAACCCTAGCACTTTGGGAGGCCAAGGCAGGCAGATCACTTGAGCCCAGGAGTTCAAGACCAGCCTAGGCAACATGGCAAGACCCGATCTCTACAAAGAAATACAAAAATTAGCCAAGTGTGGCAGTGCAAACCTGTAGTCCCAGCTACACAGGAGCCTGAGCTGGGAGGATCACCTGAGCCCTCGAGGTTGGGGCTGCAGTGAGCCGTGATCACACCACTCCAGACTGGGTGACAGAGTGAGACCAGAAAAAAAAAAAAAGCATGCTGTCCATTTCTACATAATTGGCATGGAGAGACGTCTGCCGTACACACTGCTAAGCAAAGAGGCTGCTTACCAAACAGTGCATATAATGATAGCCCAAGTTTTAAAAAAATGTTTTTGGCAAAGAAAACAAGTCTGGAAGGACCCACACCTTGTGGTTGGCAGGGGGTGGGAGGCTTACAAGTGGTCTTACTTCCCGTTTATTGCTTGGATGGAGGGTGTGATGCATGAGCATGACTTTTATAATTAGGCAGAACAATAACACTTGTTCAAAAGAGAACAAGGTGAGTCGGAGAGCTGGAGATGGGAAAGGAGGTAGCTGGAAAGCACGGGAGAAAGCAGCAGGAGGGGGTGCAGGCAGATGCTACAGAGGGTGGGAGGGAGCCCTGGAGTGAGAGGGAGGCAGGGAACTAGCTGGGCGCCAAGGCCGGACAGGACGTGCCAGTCGGCAGGGAGCCCTAGGGACAGGGAGGGAGGGCGGGTATAGGAAGAGCCTCATCCCCTGCCCACTGGCTCTGGCTGGCTGGGCCCAAGCTGCTGACCAACCTTGCTGGGCTTCTCCTAGGGCGCCCACCCTAACAATACTGCTCGTCCCAGGGGGAGCCCCTCAGGAGCTTCCCCATCTCCCCAACTCCAGGACCACTGCATGGATTTCTTTTTTTTTTTTCTTTTTTTTACAAATTAAAACTGCATCTTCCCCACCCCTGCAGGTGGGTTTGTAATTTGCTGTGCCAGAATCACGCTAGGGAAGAGAAGTCCTTGGAGGCAGGGTCTTTAATAACTTCTGCTGCCCAGGGAATTGACTGCAGGGCCTGAAGGCTTAGGTGGGGGAGCTGGTGTGTGCTCCTGCCTGGGGCCGGGGCTGCAGCGGTGGGGGTGTTGTTCATAGAATGAGGAGGACATCTACATGCAACTAGGCCCCTCCCAAGGGAAGTCCCTCAGTCCCAGAGCATCAGTGCCTTAGGCCCTGGTCACCTGGGGTGCACAGGGTGGAGCCTAAGCCCCCAAGGGCTCTTCAACCTCCTGGCAGGGTGCAGAGAGAGACATGTTGCCTAAGACATATTGCCTGAGCCGGCTCTGGACTTTCTCAGTGCCTCTGTTTCCCCACATATAAAAACAAAAGGGTAGGACGCAATGAAATTTCCAGTCTCTTAATCCTAGCCGTCTGTGACATGCGTTCCCAGGCTCTCACCGAGCTTTTGTTCGGGTTTTTTTTTTTTTAATTGCTTTTGTTTTTTTTTCTTTTTTTTTGGAGACAGAGTTTTGCTCTTGTCACCCAGGCTGGAGTGCAGTGGTGCAATCTCAGCTCACTACAACCTCGACCTCTAGGGTTCAAGCAATAATGCCTCAGCTCCCAAGTAGCTGGGATTACCAGCACGCGCCACCATGATCAGTGAATTTTTTTGTACTTTTAGTAGAGACGGGGTTTCACCATGTTGGCCAGGCTGGCCTCGCATTCCTGACCTCAGGTGATCTGCCTGCCTTGGCCTCCCAAAGTGCTGGAATTACAGGTGTGAGCCACAGCACCCGGCCACTTTTGTGAGGTTTTTGACCATTTTTTGGAATTTAAAAATAGAGTTCACATAAAAGTCCAGATTCCAGACAGTCTGCAACCCTCATTCCTGCTGGGCAACCATTGGAAGAAGCCAATGGAGGCTGCCCCCAAAGACGGGCAGAGCTTCTGCGTTTTGCTGTAGCGTCGGCCACCTGACCTGCCTCCCAGCCCCTTCTCCAGCCCCTGTGGGCATGAGTTTGCATCACCCCCCTACACGCATGTGCCCGTTTTCCTACTCACTGAATGAGCAAAAACCACAGGCTTTTGAGTCAACCTAGTTATGTCCAAATCCCAGCTCTAACTCTCGAGACCTTAGCAAGGCATTTGACTCCTGCGCCTCATCTGTAAAATGGGGATTGTAAGAGACCACGTCTTATGCAGGGCTGTCATACAGATTAAGGCAATGCATGCAAAGCCCTTAGCGCTGTGCCTAGCACACAGCGAGCACTCAACCAGTGCGGGCTCCTAGCAGTGTCACCGTGCACAGCCCTAGCTTGGAATGGGGCACACAGTAGGACCGCAGCCGATGTTTGTTAAGGAAGGACGTACTGAAGCCGAAGACGAGACCTGGAGATGGATGACGTTGCAGAGTAGAGGCTTCCCTTGATGGGGCCAAGGGAAGAAAGGCCTCCCCTCCCAAGCGTGGGCGGGTGTGGGGCGACTCAGCAAACGCCAACTTCACTCAGGGCGTCCAAGCCGCCGCCAGGGTCTTTGGGCGTTACCTTGGCGCCACCTTCTGGCTGATGCGCGCCTCACAGCCACCCCCTCCGTCCACGTCCGGGGAAGACCCTGCACCCTGAAGAGGTGGGTCCTCTCCACTATTTTCAGAACTAGCAGGATCCTTAGAACTCCTAGGGACCCAGCCCTTCATCAAGCATCCGGGGACAAAAGCCCAGAACTGAGAGTAACTTTCCTGAGGCCACACAGAAAGCTCCTGGCCAATCTCCATTTAGAACCAGAACTTGCTAACGCTGCCAAGAATAACCACCTCTTCCCTTCGTTAGGGACGCTAAGAAAAAACAAAATTGCACGTTGTTGTGCATGGCTCTGCTGATTCTCAGGGGGAACATCTCCCAGGAGCAGATCCTGAGCCTAGAGATGAATGCAGGTTGTTTATTTGGGGTTGAACCCGGGAAGCACCCGTGGTGGAGGGGGGCAAGAGACAGGGAAAGGATGGGAATCCATGCAGAGCGCCCTCTTTAGGCTCCGTGGCTCAGCCCCTCCAGGGAGCCTCGGAGACGCTGCAGAACACAGCTCACGTTTGTCCCTCCCAAGGGCAACGGAGCTTGAGTATCCACCCACTTTCAACCCTGCTGGCTGAGCGTACTTCGGGGAATCAACGCTCCCATCTACAGCTTACCTGGCCTTCCTCGGCACCAAGCATGTTTTCAAGGCCTGGAAAGGCCCTGAGGCAAGTGATTCCCAGCTTGCAGTCAGAAACTGGCTGTTTACACAGTATAGAAATATAAGCGCAGGCCTGTCGTGGTGTTCACGCCTGTAATTCCAGCACTTTGGGAGGCCAAGGCGGGAGGATCACTTGAGGTGAGGAGTTCAAGACCAACCTGGACAACATGGTAAAACCCCCGTCTCTACTAAAACTTCAAAAAATTAGCCAGTCATGGTGGCACATGCCTGTAGTCCCAGCTACTCAGGAGGCTGAGGCAGGAGAGTCGCCTGAACCAAGGAGGTGGAGGTTGCAGTGAGCTGGGGTGGCACTACTGCACTTCAGCCTGGGCAACAGAGCGAGACAATGCCTCAAAAAAAAAAGAAAGAAAGAAATTTGAAGACAGTAGTTCCCCCAAGTGTGAGCCCCGGGGCAGCAGCATTAATACCACTTGGGACGCTTGTTAGAGTGCAGATGCTTGATCTCCATCCCAGACCTACGGAATCAGAAACACAGGAAGTGGGCCCCGCGATCTTTAACAAGAACCACCTTGCAAGTAGTTCAGATACACGTTTAAGTGTTGTTGTTGTTGTTATTGTCGTTGTTGAGACAGAGTCTCTCTCTGTCACACAGGCTGGAGTGCAGTGGTGTGATCTCAGCTCACTGCAACCTCCAGCTCCTGGGTTCACATGATTCTCCTGCCTCAGCCTCCCAAGTAGCTGCGATTACAGGCACCTGCCACCATGCCCAGCTAATTTTTGTACTTTTAATAGAGATGGGTTTTTGCCATGTTGGCCAGGCTGGTCTTGAACTCCTGACCTTAGGTGATCTGCCCGCCTTGGCTTCCCAGAGGGCTGGGATTACAGCCGTGAGCCGCCATACCTGACCCACACTCGAATTTGAAAAGCTCTGACCTAGGAGATAATATAGGAGGCGTCAATAGCATCTGCTGCGGCTTTTGTCCCATTTGTCAGATAAGGAAACTGAGAAGTCAATCGGTGAAAGTGATTCATCCAAGGTCCCACTGTTAGGTGGCACATGGGTCTTTGGTCTCTTTCCACCACACCACCACAGAAGTGAACAACACTCATGCTTAGGCTCTAGGTAGGAGACAAGAATTAGGTCCCAAAGTTCCCCTTCCCTGCCATCACCACTTTGCTCCACTTTCTAAACCAAAGGCCTCCACCTGGTGCATCCAAATGGTTCTTAAAGCACTTCTGGGAAGGCTGCCAGGCCAGGTGCCCCTCTCTTGGCTCCCAGCTGCCCTCACAGCCTCCATCGGGATGATCTCTCTCCACATCTCCCCTTGCCCCCCATCACCCCTCACCCACCAGCCAGCAGGACGTGTTGAGGAAATCCAAAGCAGTTTCTTCCCTGGGAAAGGTTGAGACCCCTGGGTTAAACCTCACCTCGAACTTTTGTGCCAAGGTTCTGCATGGTACTTTGCATTGCTCTTCCTTCTCCTTCTTGTCCTCCAACCTTCCTCCCCTCCCTTCCCCTCCCCTTCCTTCCCCTCCCCTCTGCTCCCACTCCATCTGCTGTTCCTCCTGGCTAGGCTCCCCCTCAGTTGGCTCAGCAGGAAAAGAGAACAGGATGGTTTATTTTTATCCTGAGATACTGCTGGGGGGAAGGGGATACCATCTGACCAAGAAGCAGCAGCTCCTGCAGCCACAGGGAGGTCAAAAGGCAGTGGGAGACCCAGGATCTCCCTGGGAAGGAGCTACAGATGTCGGTTCCAGGGAGCAGGCAGATCTGGGAGGAGTTCAGGACCCAGAGTGGGGACCTCTGAGCATGGCACTACCAGACACTGCTGTGTGACTGTAGGAAAGTCACTTTGCCTCTCTGGACCTCCATTTCCACCTCTGTAAAAGAGGGAGGCATGTGGGCCCGCCCGGCCTGGGAAGGCTATTTTTTGCGAACATGAATCAAATGGGAAGAGCACTTTGTAACCTCGATGCCACATGTGAGCACACACAGAAACCACCCTGGAAAGGCAGCAACCTGGGACATTCTCATGTATCTACAGAAAATGCCCTCATTCTGTGAGCCTGACAGCAGGTTAAACAGCTCATGTCACCCAACATGTTCGCCCCCGTTTTTCTTTTTACATGTTTGATGATTTTTTAAATTACATAAGCATTACGTGAATTCACTCTACTTTTGGGAAAAAAATGAAGCATTATGGGAAAGCCAAATCTCCCTTTAACCAACCCTCCCCCAGCCCCTTCTTCCCAACCCAGACGTCACCACTCTTCGAGGTGTGGGTTTTCTGTGTATCCTTCCAGAACCCTTGTTATACCAATATATGATGTATATTATATTTATACATAGATCCATAGGCAACATACGTACATAAAAGCATGTACCTTTTTTTTAAAGGTTTCATACCCATCATTCAGCAACACACTTTTTTCCTTACTCGACAGTGTTTTTGAGATTCTGTTGTATAAATATATTCCAATTTTATTTAGCCAGTTTCCCACTGATGGACAGTTAAGCAGCATCCAGTTGTTTACTACCACAAACAACGCTGCAGTGGGCATCCATGTATGGCTTCCTGGGTGCAGGGAAGCCACCATGATGCCTCTCAGGGCACCAAACTGCTGGATCGGAAGTTCTGGTGGATATTACTGTATCACAGCCCCTTCCACCACCACCAAAGTTCTGCCTCTGTCTTTAATACAAGTTGGGAGACTGGATGGGCTCGAGGGATGAAGTGAGAGGTTCTTCAAGGCGAACTGTTTCTGCATCTGCTGTTAAGTCTCCTATCTCAACCGGCAGGGGTGCAAGCAGGAGGGAGGAGCTGTGCCCAGTCAGTGCCAGTCCCTCACCCTCATGCCACAGCAGCAGTAGCACCAGGCTCTCTGGCCAGGTGCCTGTTTGCCCACATGGCCACACTCCTGGGTGCGTCCAGCTTCACTGTCTCTCCTGCACTGAGATGCGACTCTCTTTACCATCCTCCTGGGCAACCGGTTGACATCCATGTAAAGTCTCCTGCACTGGAGGGGTAGGGTTGGGGCCAGGAAGATCGTCTATCTCCTGGGGAATCTGCTTGGTGCAGGGGGCCTGGGGAGGCAAGATGTGAGGTCACCCCAGCAACAGGGGCAGCTGTGCCTCTGAGGAGCCCCTCCCTGGGAAGTGGATCCCCTCCCTGAGCTCTTCCCCCTTTCCCAGATGGCGGGTCAGTGCCAATTCCTCAGGTACCTCCTGCCCCCTGCTGGCCACACCACGGGTGAGGAGGAGCTTCCAGAGTGGGAGTCAGTGAGCTTACGAGGCTGCCACATTTGCTCCCACCCATCTGACCTAGCCCCAAGACCCAAAGACGCAGCTCCCCACGTGTTGAATGCCAGGAAAGGCGTGGAGAACAGCCAGTGTTAGGCTCTGCCAGGGGTACCAGGGGCAGTTTTGCGGGGATTGAGCTCTGGATGGAAGGAGCATGGTGGGTGGGGGTGAGAGTCCCCAATTCTGCTGCCACCCCCTGGCTGCAGGGACAGACTGAATCAGTTTTACTGCCCTATAGGCAACCATGAGGCCATTTTTCCAGTTTGCCAAAACTCTGTCCCGGTTCTCAGGGTGACCTACCTCATCCTGTGGCTTCCTGTCCACCTTTTCTAGAGAAAAAGAAAATGAAAGGGGAGTTGGAGAGGCCAGATCGGGAAACAGGTGGTCCCCCCCCCTTCCCCATCACCTCCCCACCTGGGGACTCACTGATAAAGACCAGCAGCAGGAGAATGGTAAACAGGATCCCCAAGATGATGGGGATCATCACCAGGAGTCTCAGCCGATTCTGGGGACCTGGAGAAATCAGGACTTCATCATGTACCCCCCCAACCTGTAGCTTCTCCCCACCCCAAACCTGCTGTGACATGTCAGACTCCAGAATCCTCGAGTGTCAGAGCTCATCTACATCAGAGGGTTCAAACCACAGCCCTTGGGGAAATGTGGCTGGCAGATGTCTTTAAAGGAACCAGAACGTTTTTTAATGTTTGGAAATATTTGCCGACATTTTTAAACTGGGAGATCACCTATTAAAACTAGACATCTGATTTATCTTACAAACTGGGAAGATCAGATTTCAGTGGGCAGCCTCCCCACCTGGGAATCATCAGCAAGAAGCAAGTGGCAGCGGTGGCTGTCACCACCTGCTTACCACGCTCCCCATCACTCCCTGCTCTCTGCCCAGTGCTGAAGTCTAGCATGATTCATGTCTGCATGTTGCTTTTGGTATAGAAGAGTGGAGGGGAAAGGTAAAATATTTCTCGTGCCTAGTTTTTTTTTCTAAGTAGGAAAATAAAAGAAAGACCAAAAGGCAGGGCAGCAACTAGGGTGAGGCGAAGGATGAAATTGTTTCCGGACAAAATTGAAAAGGATGACCAAAAAACTCAGGCATCAGGATAAGTACTCTTTTCATGCCATATTTTGGAAATCATCAGGCAGACACCAAGTCAGCAAACTACGGCCTGCAGGCTGGCTGCCTATTCGTTTTATTGGAACCAGAGCCAGGATTAGGGTGGGGCAAGTGAGGCAGAGTCGTGCAAACACAGGGTCGGATCCTGTTCTTTATTTAAAATGTTGCTATCTTGCTCATCATGGATTTCTTTGCATTAATTTTTATTTTTAAAAATATTGCATCAAAATGAATCTACCAATAAATAATTTAAAAAATGAATCTACGTTGATTATTACACTTTTAAGGCACTTTCTTAAATATTGTGCCCAAGGGCAAGTGCCTTGCTTACCTCATTCTAGTCCCAGCCCTAGGAAAAGGAAAGTAAATTTTAAGAGAAAGCAAAGAGAATATTTTTCTTACCCCTGACCTTTTTCACTGATTAACCTTATCTGATCTGTGCTGTAGGCCAAACTTCTCCCTCTAAAATCAAAATCTACTAAGGGAAGTGCTGTTATCCCATTTTGCAGATGAAGAAACTGAGTCTAAGAGAGGAGAAGTGATTTGTGCAGGTTCCCAAGATAAGTGGCAGAGCTGTGATACCACACCCCCAAACTGCCTCCCCTCCCCCTTTTCCCATCCAGTGTCCCTGTGTGCTTCAGTCTCCCCCTTCAGCTCCCACCTTCCTAGGCTGTCTCTGGGGCCCATTTTCCAGGACTCACCACAGACAGCATCAGTCTTGTCTGTTCCTGCCTGTTGCTCAGCCAGGCCTTTGGTCTCACACCTACACACAGACATGTGCACAAATGCACGCACACACACACACACACACACACACACACACAAAGGGAGGGAGAGAGAGAGAGAGAGACAGAGATTAAGTTTCCCCAAGCATAACATTTCCAACTCTAGAGCGAGTCAACAATCAACAAATCCAGGTTCACTGAGCACACAGTATGTGCCACATCCTATGCCGGTTCTTATAGGAATGACACAGACTCTGTTTTCACAAACTTAAAAGTGCAGAGAAAAGATTATTGCACATCTTGAAGGAGTAATAAATAGGGGAGCCTATAATGAGTGCCAAGCTTTGTGATATAGGTAGGCTAAAGTGAGATGGGAATGGTTCACAGGAGGCAGAATCCACCATGGCTGGAATGGAGAGATGATGAGTTCAGTTTAAGACAGGGTTACTCAATCTCAGCACCAGTGACATTTGGGCTGGATCATTCTTTGGGGGCGGGGGGGGCTGCCCTATGTATTGCAGATGTTCAGCAGCATCCCTGGCCTCTATCTGTCAGATCCCTGTAGCATCCCCCTCTCCATTTGTGATAAAAGAAATGTGTCCAGACATTGGCAAACGTTCCACAGGGAGCCCCCTGTTGAGAACCTCCCCTTTAAGGGTCTTCCAGAAAGATTTCCCTGCAGACAAAAGACCTAAGTGGGCCAGCTACGTAGGACGATGTGATTTGGGGAAATCAGGCAGGTGGCATGCAGGATGGTGTTAGGGAACCAAGGAAAATTGGGTCTTTAGAACCAGATCACTGGCAGGTGTGACATTTTTGACTGGATTCACCTGGTCAATCTCAACAGCATCCAACCAGAGGACTTCACTAGTGAGAGGATTCAGCTGCTCAGAGAGCTCAGAGGCGGAGAAAATTACAGACAAGTGGCCAGCTAGGAGGCACAGCAAGCATCTAGATATGAGATGATGAAGACCTGGCCCAGGGTGGCCCCAGGAGGAGTGGAGCAGGACGGACACAGGACATTGCAAAGGATAAGTCATCTAAGGTAGGAGAAGAAGAGAGACGCTTTGAAGAAAGCAAGTCTTACATGAGTAGGGCATTCAGTTTACAACACGCTTTACATGTCTTTAGCTCAAGCCTTGTGAAATGACAGTCATTCCCATTTTCCAGATGAGGACACTGAGGCTCAGTGAGGCTCACACACTTACTGAGCTGTAATCAGATTTGAAAGCCAGTGCACTGATTCTATTAATACTATACCACTAGTGCCTCCAGTAGTCGGTCAACATTTATCAGTAAAAATTTATGCAGCACCTATTATGCATGAGGTACTGTTCTAGGTATAGGGAATGTATCAGTGAAAAAAAAAAAAAAAAAAACACGCCATGTCTCTACATTTAAGGAATTTGCAATCTTCTAGGGAAAGGCTGACAGTTAACAAATAAAGTGTATATGATATACTCCTATTTGTGCAAAAGTAAAAGGAGGGAGATTGTGTGTGTGTGTGTGTGTGTGTGTGTGTGTGTGTGTATTGGTTTATTTATATTAGAATCTCTGGAAGGGTATGCAAGGAACAATGGCTCCCTCCAGAGAGAACTGGGAGGCTAAGGGGCAGGGATGGGAAAAAGACATCGAGACATCACTTAGGATCTTGTATTCTTTCTGTCCCATGTGTCTATCTTGCCCATTTTTTTAAATGAAAAGCAAAAAGTCAATGGGGCAGGTGTTTGTTTTTTGAGACAGAGTGTCGCTCTACTGCCTAGGCTGAAGTGCGGTAGCACGATCTCGGCTCACTGCAACCTCCACCTCCCAAGTTCAAGCAATTCTGCTGCCTCAGCTTCCTGAGTAGCTGGGATTACAGGTGTCCACCACCACACGCAGCTAATTTTTTTGTATTTGGTAGAGATGGTATTTCACCATGTTGACCTGGCTGTTCTTGAACTCCTGACCTCAAGTGATCCATCCACCTCAGCCTCCCAAAGTGCTGGGAATACAGATGTGACCCATCGCAGCTGGCCTGGGGCAGGTGTTTAAGGTATGCCAGGCAGATGAGCTTGATGGAAGAGAATGAACAGTGTGCTCAGAGGATTGCCAAGTAGCATGCAGGGAAGAGATCAGGAAATGCAGCAGGAAGGGCAGGTGTCATGCTAAGAAGCCTGGGTTCCAACAGAGACACAGGAACCACCTCAAATAGGAGAGTGTCATGATCTGAAAGAAACTGTAGAATGCTCACGTTGGCAAGACGATGGAGAGAGAGCCAGCTGAGGGGAGAGGCCAGAGGCAGGGAGGCCAGGAAGCAGCAAAGGCATCACCCAGACCACAGTGATAAGGTCCAAACTAAAGCGACAGTGGAGATGGTGAGTTCCCAAAACATGCAGACAGCCAGAGGGCAGGATCTGGTGCAGGTTTGGTGTTAGAGGTAAGACAGGGAGGCCCTCAGGGTGAGCACCCAGAACCCAGAAAGCCCTAGAAAGTCAGGTAAGCTGAAAGCAAGAGGAGGAAAACTGAGGAGAAGCAGGAGGGGTAGAAGGAAAGCTAAGAGAAGTGTCCTAATACCCCCAAGATGTGAGGCTTTCATGAAGCAAGAGATCACCAGTGTCTATTACCTCTAAAAGAGAGCAGGCAAGTAAAATGTAGACATGTGCCCATCTGGTTGGCCATGAGGCCACTCTGCAGATGCTTCACAAGTGCATGAGTATGTGTGGACCTCTGGGAGTGAGTACAGGACAGGTGGCTGGAGAGAACGGAGGTAGCTCCATGCCATTCTTAGAGCAGGAAACACAAGGGATGAGAGCTTATACCTTGTCCAAGGGCGACATTTTTCGAAAGCAGATGACACATTGGAGAAGGAGCCAACCGGGCAGGGCTCGCAGATGGTGTCAGAAACTCCTGTAGCTGGGAGTGGGTGGGGAGGGGGACATTAACCACCACAGTGGACCACCTGTCCAGCTCACAAGGGAGCCAGTGGCAGGACAGGCAGATCTCCTGCCTTGAGCACTCTTCCCCTGGTGTGGTGCTGTCCCCAGTAGCTGCAGTCCCCAGGAGGACTCTTCCCATTTCCCTTCAAAGACAGATGCCCATGGCAGGGGGCAGAATGAACAAGGTCCCATCTCCAGCTCACTCCAGTGGGGATGCAGACATAGGTTGGAGCCTCCACTTCCTCTGCCTCTGGAGCTAAGTGCCCAGTGCCCAGTCCCTCACCTTGGGCCCTAAGTTCCTCTGTCCCGCCTCCAAAACTGATTTCCAGTTGATCCACTTACCAATCTGCTTGACCCCAAAGCCAGGTGAGCATGAATGGTGCAGGACACAGCTCTCGCAGGCCTTGCTTGTACAGTGTCGGCCTTCTTTACAGACGCAAATGTTGTCTGTTACTGAAGTGCCCTCCTGCTGGACCCGAAGCCCTAGGTCTGAGCAGAGAAGGGCAGGAAGGATGGAAACTCCCTGCTGGGCCATGCTCTGAGCCCCACTCCCCATGTTGCCTGCCCTTTCTTCCTCAGACCCTCTTCCAAGTAGAGGTGGCAATCAAATCATTTAATGACCAGTACAACTCCAACTCCAACCAATCAGAGCAGACCCTGGCTACATACATTGGAATGGCTGCATCTGGAATATCAGCCCGGCTCCCAAATGTCCCTTTCCCAAAAGCCCACGCACTGGGGTCGCAGTATTTGTGCTGGTGGCAGTGTGTCTCTCTGTTCCAAGTGTCTAGGAATTCGCCTTTGCCACAAGGAAGGCATTGCGTTTCAGTGAACTCTGTGCAGTCATTCACCAGTTTCTGTCCTGGAAAACATCAGGAAATGAGGGAGAGCTCTGGCCAACTCCATGAGTCAGACATTAACCACACAATGATCAGGCCAGGCTTTAGGGTAGGGGATTCAAAGATGAAAGTCTTGGACCCTTTATAGTCAGGTGAGGAAGATGGAGGAGCTGGGATCCCTAGTCCAGGGTAGACAGAGGTTTACCTGGTAGAGAGGGAACCCAAAACATTCTGACAGTGAAGCAGGGCTGGGAAGTAGGTCGCTTCAGATTTAAGTTTACAGTTAACACATGAGGTCTGCGTCTGCCACCAAAGCAAGGGGGGGGGCTCCGTGATGGGGCTAGAAGGTTGGCATCTCACCTGGCTGGCACAAAGTACAGCACTGACTGTTTATTAGGTACTGTTTTTCTCTGCATGCAGTGGGTGGTTCTGGATGGACCTAAAAACAGAATTATGCAATTTGAAGGGATCTTGAAACTCCACTGCAGCCTCCTCGGCAGAAAGGTGAAAGTCACCCAGGAAAGAGGCTGCAAACTGAAGTGCAAGTCCAAACAGAAAGTGGAAACTGAATGATGTTTGGCTGTTTGTTTTCAAGTAAATTGCCAGCTGAGCTGATTATAATCTCACCCAGAGAATCATTCTGATATTTTACAAAGTGATGGCACTGGAAACTCACAATATTCTCTGAAGTGAACAGACCTCCTTTGGGCTTGATGCCTGAGTCATTCCTCTTCTCAAAGATCCCATAGTTCATGGGGACCCCAGCAGCTCCCCTAGAGTCCTGAAGCTGGCTGACTTCAGCTGGCCCAGTGCTGGGCCATGTTTAGCACTTGGCCTCTTCCTCCTATTCTTCTGCTTCTCTTCCTGCTTCTTTCCAAGACCCATCATGTTTTCTTCCTCTAACTCCTAATCTGCTCATCCAGCCCTTCCCTCATAAAATGCTAGACTGTAAAGCTGGAAGAATAAACTCCAACTCTTTCATTTTATAGAGAATTGAGACTGAGCACCAAAGAGGATGGTCACTTGCACAGAGTCTCACAGGGACAGTGACCGAATGAGAACTCAGGTCTCAATGCTCCCTCTCTCTATCAACTTGTTTCATCTGCACCATTTTACTACATCCAGGTACCATCCTTGCAATTAATTAATTCTTGTTAATTCCAATACTTTTATTTTATTTTGTTTTGTTTTATTTTTTGAGACAGGGTCTCTCTCCAGCACCCAGGCTGGAGTGCAGTGGCATGATCTCAGCCCACTGCAATCTCTGCCTCCCAGGTTCAAGCAATTCTCCAGCCTCAGCCTCCTGAGTAGCTGGGATTACAGGTGTGCACCACCATGCCTGGCTAATTTTTGTATTTTTAGTAGAAACAGGGTTTCATCATGTTGTCAGGCTGGTTTCGAACTCCTGACCTCAAGTGATCTAACTGCCTTAGCCTCCCAAAGTGCTAGGATTACAGGCATAAGCCACCATGCCTGGCCAATACATTTACTTTAAATGTAAACCTTACATTATCGCCAAGAGACAAGAACCAGTATCACTTCTCATAAATAAAAAGTAACCCTAAAAATAAATTTGGAAGAAACGAAACAAGATTATTAAACCCCAGCTGGTTGCTTTGCTTGCTGAAGACCCTCCACCCCAGGCCTGCTCTTTATTTTTGTTTTAAAAGGAGTATTAGCAAGGCTTTGAAAGTCATTAGCTCTATTCTAGCTCCAGAGACTTCCTCTTTGAAAAAAAATGAGAAGGATTTTTAAAAGAACTGTAAAGTGAGTCTGTGTTTAATTCTATGTCCATGTGCTCCTTCAAATCATCCCACCCTTTAGGAACAGCCAGGGAAAAGAACACAAGTTTGAGAGTCAGGCAGCTTTAGACTTCAGCCTTGATTTTGTAACACTAGCTATTTTGCTTCTCTTAGCCTCAGTTTCTCCATCTCTAAAATGGGAGTAATAATGCCTGCCCTGCAGGTTGGATTGTGAAGATAAGAAAGAATAGATATATATGGCCTGGCACAGTGTCTGGAACATAGTAGGTGCTCATTAAATGGCAATTTTAATCATCATTCATTTGTATCTGCTTACATGGCCAGCACCCTGGCTACTGGGCTGGCTGCCTAGGATCCTACCTAATTGGTGTCTCTCATTCAGTCTGGGTATCTCAGCAAATTACTCACAGAAACATGACTTATCCGAAATGGGGAAGGAAGTATAAAAGGCTACTGCCCCCCACCAGCTCATCACAAGACACCATTCTATGAATGTGGAGCTCCCCACCACACACCCAAAGATAGGAAAGTCCTTGATGCCATCTTCAAACACATGAGAAATAAAGCCCTCCTCTAAAAATCTGTCAATCCCCAGTTCTCACTCCCCATAGTTCTGGTTCTTCTGCCACAAAAGAGCTCAGGACCAGAGCTTGGAGAGTCTCACTATCTGAGAGGCAGGCTCAGGAATCAGGCAGATGTAGATTCACACCCAGGTTCTCCCATTACCCAGCTATGAGAACTTTGGCAAGACAAGCCCCCTTTCTGAGCCTCAATTTGCCCGTCTGTATAACGGGGGAGTTGTGAGAAATCAGGCCAAGAAAACATGCAGTGTTTGGCTCAGAGCCTGACATACAAGAAGCCCTCGGTAGATAGCCCCTCCCCTTGTTGTCACAGCCCAGCCTCTACCTGGAGCCGAAGTTGGGAGTTTTGAGGGCAGACTCTGCTCTTGAGAAGCAACTGAATCACACCCTTCACCCCACCTTCTCTGACTCTTCCTCCACTCCTCCTACAAGGGCCCTCCTTTACCTCTTTCCAGCTCCGCCCTCCCCCTCCTGCCTCCCTGCTCCCTGAGAGCCATTGCTTCAGGTGAAAGTGAAAGCTCTGGGACCAAAGTAGCCTCCCTATTCCCTCTCTTCCCTTGCTGCCGACCCCCCACGCCATGGGTCATTCTCACCCAGGCTTCAAGCGGGAATCTATAGCCCTCGAAAGTAGGGGGAGGCCAGAGGGGCTGGGACGAGGGGGCCAGGTACTTAGGGGATTCCCAGCCTCCAGAATGAGGAACTACAAAAATATATTTAAACAAAAAGTGAGTCAAGTGTAGGCTTCTGAAAATCCCGTAGACATGCTTGGTCGGCTCTGAGCCCTTCTGGTGCCTGGAGAAACCCTTGGTTTCTCCAGCCTTCTGACCACCAGCCCTGGTCACAGCTAACCAGAGCCCTGGTGTCCTAACCCTTTATTGGGTCCCATAAACTGTTCATCTCCCCCAGGGGTTCCCTATGTCATCTTAAATTCAGGAGAAAAAGGCACAGCCCTGGGGATTCCTCCTAAGTTGGAACACCCAAGATAGGGGTTCGGGGAGCGGGGGCGATATTAAAAGCTCCTTGCCTTCTCAAAAAAGCACCTGGGCCACTGCATCCCACAAGATGCCCTGGAAGAAGGCAGCCCCAGCTGGCAAGGAGATGATAACCACTCGCAGAGGCTGGCATCTGTCCATAGTAAGAAAGAGACAGGAAACTGGCCAGATCCGCCCCTTCCCTTGGTCCGCCTCACTTCCCGCCCTCTAAACCCCCTACCAGTCTCCGTGTGGCCAGCCTCTGAGGCTCCCAAAACCCATCCACGCCGTCTAGGCACGCTTGTGCAACCAGTGCCTCCTCTGAGCGGCCCCTTTGGACCACCCGGGACCCCAGCCCTGGAGAAGAGAGAGGCAGCCCACCCCATCCAGCCAGGAGCGCGGGCACCTTGCCCAGCTCCCACCCACCTTCCTGCCCCCACAAAAATCAGCCAAGAAGGTCTCTTCCCCGAAGTCTTGCTTCCCTTTTCTTCTCATTCCCCACTCCCAGATCCCATCGGGTCGGGGCAAAAACAACTCACAGAGGTCAGCAAGCAGCCCCAGAAGACACACTGCAGAGGCAGACGAAACATGGCGAGGTGAGACCCGGCGGCAGGACCACTGGGCGCCGGAGCGGGGCCTTGGCTAACTCCCCTGCCCCAGTCTTGGCCCCGCCCAGAAAAGGGGCGGGGTCTTCAAAGACCAATCGCGGTCCACCTGTAGGGGGCGGCCCCTAGCAATTCTCGGAGATGGGATTTACCCCAGGACCTTCCCAAAAGTCTAATTCCCCCGGGAGTTTAGGGACGCGTCTTGCTGGGTAGGGGAGGAGGCATGGTCCCAGAGAGCGCCCTTCTTCTTTGTCCCCAGGACCTACAAAGGCCAAGCCGAGGCGGGCTAGGAGCTAGCCTGCTTCCAGGGAACGGAGAGAGAGCCCATGGGTGCTGGGGACGGCCACAGGGACCTCACGGTTCTCCCCTCCCCGCCCCCTTCTCCGCTGCCTCTAGGTATCCTGGCAAAACCGAAAGAGTCTCCACTGTGGAGAGGCCTGAGGAAGTTCCCCCCACACCACCACGCAGAAAACGGGAAGGCCACAGCTGGAGTATGGGGAGGCGTTTCAAGGAAAAGAGTTTCCCAATAGAGTTTCACTCTCTTTCAAAGGAAATTCCCTCGTGGGGGTCGATGTCTCAATTTCCCATCCATCCATCCATGCATCCATGCGTCCTCACCTCATTCCCTTCCATCCTAGCTCCCACCCAGCACCTGGATACAGGCATTTATTAAGAGTGGGAGCCGGGAGCGGTGGCCCATGCATGTAATCCCGCACTTTAGGAGGCCGAAGCGGGCAGATCACTTGAGGTCAGGAGTTCGAGACCAGCCTGGCCAACGGTGAAACCCTGTCTCTACTAAAAATACAAAAATCATCTGGTTGTAGTAGCACTCACCTGTAATCCCAGCTACTCGGGAGGCTGAGGCAGGAGAATTGCCTGAACTGGGGAGGCGGAGGTTGAGGTGAGCCAAGATTGTGCCACTGCACTCCAGTCTGAGAGGCAGAGCAAGACTCTGTCTCAAAAAAAAGGGCGGGGGGGGAGCGGGCACGGTGGCTCACACCTGTAATCCAGCATATTGGGAGACCAAGAAAGGAGGATTTCTTGAGGTCAGGAGTTCAAGACCAGCCTGGGCAACATGGCGAAACCCCGTCTCTACAAAAAAAGGTGGTTTTTTTTTTTGTGTTTTGTTTTTTTGTTTTTCCATCTTCCCTCCCTCCCCCAAAAAAGTTTTAAAAATTAGCCAGGCAGGGTGGCAAACACCTGTAGTCCCAGCTACTCAGGAGGCTGAGGCAGGAGGATGGCTTGACCCCAGGAGGTTGAGGTTGCAGTGAGCCATGATTGAGCCACTGCACTCCAGCCTGGGCAACAGAGCAAAATCCCACCTCAAAAAAAAAAAAAATGCACCAGCCTTTTGTGGCATCATAAAACACTTTAAGAATGTTAGGAAATGTGGGGCCCTCTTGTTTTGCAGAAACACACA